>NC_090449.1:778634729-778960355 GCF_031143425.1 Pleurodeles waltl
ACCCAAAAGTCATACCCACCCTAAACACCCCTTACCACCCCAAAACCCATATCCACCCTAAAACCTAAAAATGCCCGTACCCCCCCAAAAAACATACAAACCTAAAAATCTAAAAATGCCTTTACAACCCCAAAACCCTTACCTAACCTAAAAATGCCAATAACACCCCACAACCCGTACCCATCCTAAACCCCCCTTACCACCCCAAAACCCATACCCACCCTAAACCCTCAAAGCTATACATATATATACACCCACACACACACTCAAATCACTTAATACTTACCTGTACTTACCTTTAAAACCTTTGTCACACATACATCTTTGCCATTCATGCCTTTACAGAAAAAATACTTACTTTCAAAACTTTTACCATGCATATACCTTTACCATGTATGCCTTTACAACGAAATTAATTGTAAATGCAAGCATGGTAAACTCATATTCGTGGTAAATGCATTGTATTGTATTTGCTGCATTATAAGTGATGTTTCCCCCCTACGAAGGAGTCATTCAAGACTCTGGTGGCTTACTTGGATAAAAGGAGGAAATGTTTCATACTGGCCAATGGCAGTATTCCAGAGGCTTCACTGTTGCAGTAGTTGAAGCCTAAAATACTGTCTGGTCACTACTGTATACATTTGTGATGGTTCATTCCCAGTTTTATGTGGGACATATATAAAATGCTGCATTTGTATCTTTCACTCTTTTCACTTCAAGTAATGTACTGTTTTGTGTGATGTGTAACCCTGGCAAGTAACTGGTTTGTGGAGCATTATAAGTCCTTCCTTAGGAGTCCGAGGCTGAAGCTGGGTGTTGATTATGTGGGCCCCTTCGGTGTCTTAAATAGTAGGCGGTATTTCTGAGTTATCAGAGAAGGCTTGTGTTCTCTGTGGTGTGACATGCAATTACTTGATAATTCCTCAATGGTTATTTGTTTTTTCTAATTCGTAGGCACTAGGAATGCACCCTGTTACCATAGTGAGTGACAGTAGAGTTAATGCCGCAAAAGCGGAAAGGTTTATCATTTATAATTTTTTGAAAATATTTTTAAAGATTTAGTGCAAAAGGCACAATCACTTCAGGTGGAGAGAAGGAGAACAAAGTGCAAAACATCGAGAGATCAGACAGGAGTCCATGCAGATACTAAGTGGTAACAGAAAATCCTAAATCGTGTTATTTCTTTAGTCTGTCTCCTCCTGAAGGAGCAGGAATTTCTCTAGATTGCTAATATCTTCACAGCAATGATTGATTCGGGAATGATTACCTGAGGCATCCGTACGGGCGTGGGAACCAATTTAGATAGATGCTTAAGAGAGGGCACCATGCAGGGCCTTTTAAACAAAGCAAAAGATTTTGTAGTTGACTGCTTGGTAGGGAGCCAAAAAGAGTTCTCAGAAAAGAAAATGTGAAAATTCATCCTGAAAAGTATGAAGCAGTGAGCAAATGGTTCCACACCTTCCTGCCTGCTTAGCGTTTTGACAGACAACCCACAGGCAAACTGATGCGACAGGACTAGGTAGAAGAGGGAGCCCCTAGGTAAACTCAATCAAATAAAACTAGGTTTTGGCACTGCACTACAAAGCTTGGATAACCCTCAAGGGTTACCCATCTAATGGTAGCACCAGGGCCTTTGAAGACATGGATCGCAAAATATGTCACTCCCATGAATGAGCCTGTGCTGGCTTTGGCTCAACAATTCATCTAAATCTTGGATGCAGACATTGACTCTGTTACAGTTGCCCTGATCTTTAGCAATTTTTACGTTGATCCGCTTACAGATGCTATACAACATTGGTGTTTCTGTCACAATATGCACAAGGCGCTTGGAGGCATGACATAAGCATCGGGTTATTGTGGATCGTTCCAGCATACCAGAGAGCATCCCACTGGCTGCTGACTGGTAATAAGGACCCTGCTAGTGAAATCTAGCATCAATTACCACAAGTCTGCTTTGTGAAATCCTCAAATCATTGGTCTGATTAAATTTTAATTCCATTGTCAGGGAGTTCATACATTGGGCCCTGATGCTTTGTCTTCCTTCCAAGCCATGTGTGTGCGCCTACTGAACAAGCCTTTAGAGTACCAGTGTCCATTCGCCTCTTAAACTGTTGAGAAGTAGGGCAGCTATCTAAAGCCTTGCTCCTGGGTAGTTGAAAACGAGGAATGGAAAGTGTTTCACCAAAATGTGTGGACACTCCACTGCAAATTACAGTGTGAGATTGAAGCAGATAACCAGTGAAGCATAATGCATGCCAGACAAGAGTGCTGAGTGGCATGGCAAGGAGGCTATTCGGTTGGCAAATTCGTTTGTGTCGATGTTTGCAACCGTTAAAGGGTTCGATCTTAAATATGAGGTTATGTTAATTTTTTTTGTGGTATGTGCTCCAGTTGTGGGAGCCCAAGTGACCTGCCTCTGGGGTTAGCCTCCCATCCATTATGATGAGCTTCATTCCTTTAAGCAGGCATACTCCAACCAAGTTCGTTTTGTGTTTTTTTTTTTTCTGTTCCAACATGCAACAAACAATAATTCAATAAACAGAAGGCCTTTTTTCAGATTGTGTTTCGATGCACATTCTTTCTCCGCCAACAATTGTTCGCTCCTGGTAGTGGGTGATGATCACCATATAGACTTTCTCTAGACTGTAAACTGGGGTTTAAATTGTTTTTGTGGCAAAAAGGGGTGTATTTACAAAGAAAACAAAACGCAAATGCCCATTACAATGGATACTACATCTTTAAACTAAATGGCTAGGAGCAACTGCTCCTGGTTATTTCTTACCCTGGTGGGGTCACCTTTCTAGCGTACACAGTTTTTTTCCTTCACTCTCTGGTGCAATTTTGATGACGACCTACACCATGCAGTGGCTGCACATAAACATTAATTCAGATAAGCACCATATAAAAAATCGTGGTATGCAGAGGCTGAAAGCTTTGTCACATTTAAAACGCGCAAAATTGTTTGTGTTCTCCTTTAGAGCCATTAGATTTTACTATTCACATTGCATGGTATAATGGGCACTGGCAAGTTACAAACCGGAACAATTCAGCATGTAAAGAGGGAATGGTTGTGTGTACAGTAAACTTTTAAAGACACTTGCCTATGAAACATGAGTGTGCGTGGCTCCAGCATCTACTCCTAGTAGATGGGGTAACCATAATGCTGAGTACAAGTTGTTTTCCAGTGTATGGGAATTGTGATAACTAGAACATGCGCCCTGCTTGTCGAGAAGTGACTTTATGGTGCCATCTAAGAGAGATACGAGGGAGGTGGAATTCCTGCGAAACTTTACTATCCACAGTAATGGTCACTGTCAAGGATCATTCTACAGTTCAACTCTTATTTGTTACAACTATAGGTCAGTGTGTATTCTATGTTCCTTGTTGCTTAGAAATCACGAGTTGTGCACCTATATGTTTACCACCTGCATATTAAGTTTGTGTCAGCCAGCTTAAACCGATCAAGGCGTTTTCGTAATTATTAAACCCATGTGGTGACTCAGAATATTTCAGGTGCCCTTTTATTATTGAATGGTCGCCTTGCTTTTCTATGAGGTTAAAATCTCTAATAAACTTCTCGCAGTCTTTGGATTTTTCATCATGCGATGCATCTGATATGGGAGCAGTTTTCAGGGCTGTATTTCATGATCTATGTTAAAATGCTTATGACTTTATAGTCTCTGTTCAGTTGATCAAGAAAACATTGTTTTTCAGTGTCTTTCTGAAAGTAATGTCGTTTAGTAAACTTATTATTTTAATTGGTAATTTGTTTTTTTTAAGTTACACAATACTTTAAAGAAATGAAGTATGCGAGAGAGTTTACATGCTACGTAATTTCATTGCTGTTGGGAATATTCCTATGGTCTTGCTTTTGAAGGTTACTTGCAATTATGATCATATGATGAAATATAGTTCCTGGGTCAAAGGGCTGGTAGGTCCGGCTGGACTGGCGAATGATTTGCATATGGCTAGGTCCAAACGAAGAGGGCATGGTGGGTAAAAGTACTTTGGGTTGGAATGTTACCCCAAGTGTTTGCCAGTGGCTCTTTATTGCAAGCATCTTCCCATCACCTTTTGTGTGCTTGAGGTAACACCCTAAGCGGCCATGGATATGCCCACGTGCCCTTGCTTACTGTGCCACTGGAACTAAGCTACACTGGCTGATGAGGCCCAATAATGCACTTTTCCTTTCTAAAGTATTTTATTCTAGTTTGTCTAGAGCTTGTTTGATGGACAGGGGGAAAGTCTATAGCATTCCCAGAATAGAATGTGAGGGAAGTGGACACTTGTGAAGGTTGTATTGTCCTTCAGACATTTACAGTGTGATCCATGTCAGTACTGAGTTCAAGTCGTAAGTCATCTACTACGGGTAGGCGAAGTGTGTACAGTCTGCTCTTGCTATTCTTTTTTCTGGTTTGTGCAAAATATTTTCTTGATTTAAATTATCACAGTTTTTTCGATAGATGCCCATATCTGTTGTGTTTAAACTTGAAGTTGGGGGGTGGCTTGGCCGTCCTGCAAGTGACTGCCACCTAGTGAGGCTCTGCCAGGCAGGAGCCTATATTTGTCATTTATTCTGCCGGGACCGGCTGCCCAATGCTATCTGGAGCGGCTCCCCTGGGTGGGGAGGCGGCTGGACGCTGCGGGGACCGGAGGTGCTTCCGGCTCGCTGGTGGAGGCGGCATGCGGAGAGTGGAGGCAGCGCTGTGCCTGGCGCCTGCCTAGCTGGTTTTGTGTGGGAGCAGCCTAGGTTCTCTGCGCTCTCACAGACGGTGTTGCGGTGCCCCCCTCTCCCTCAGCGCTTGACGGCTCTGCGGCTCACTAATCGTGCCGCGTGAGCCTTGGGACACCGACATCTTGTGGGGCCTGATCGGTGGGTTGGTCGGCCCGTGCCACTTGTGCTGCTGTGCCAACGGCCTGGGCGGGCTGTACCTGGCTCCCTCTTGGGGGGCGGGTGAGGCGCTGATGGCCTGTAGACACGGCAATGCCTTGGCGCTGGGGGGGTCGCGGTTGGACGGCGGTCCCTCCAACTTCTGGGGTGTAGCCTAGTGACCTTGTCTATCGTCTTGACTGTTGGCTCCCGGCCGGAGGTCCCTGGTGGTGTTGGCCAGGCCCCGCAGCTTGTGGATTCTGCGGCTGCTGCGGGGGCTGAAGGACGACGCTCATCGATGGAGTGACCTGGGGCTGCGGGCCTGGGCTAATTTCCTTTTGGCAAGGCGTGCTGGCTCCACCTGGAGGCTGCTGGTGCGGGTGACTGACCCGCGGCCATGTTAGGAGGTTGGCGGATTCCCATTCTCCCTTTGGCCCCAGTGGATGCCCGAGTTGGAGAGTTCAACGGCGCGTACCTGAGTGGAGTGGTGAGTCCTGTCTGTGATGAGGAAGGCTGATCAGAAGCAGCCTAAACTGACGTTTGAGGGCAAAAAGAAAAGCAGTCAGGCTGGCAGGTTGTCGGACGACCTACCCCAGGAGCAGGACACCCAACCGCCCTCTGTGAAAGTTATGTTTGTAAACCTTAAGCACAGCTTGGCTAACATAAACGGGAAGCTAGACCATCTGACCGAGCAAATGGACCGCCTAAAAGAGAGGGTGGATGTTCATGCCACCTGTCTCGACCATGTAGAGTCTCGCACATCAGAATTAAAGGATGCAGCCGCTGGGATGGAGAGAAGCTATTGCAGATGGAACGTTTGCTGGAGCTTATCCGTAATAAGAACGCAGATTTAGAGGCCTGGTCCCACCACAACAACATTAGCATTTCGGGCCTGCCGGAGACGACAGCCATGGGACGGATGGAAGACAATGTGGAGACTATGCTTACAACAGTTTTCCCTGCCGAGCTCTCTCAGGTGCTGGTCATGCAGCGGGCCCACTGGTCGCTTGGTCTGTGTCCCCTGCCGGGGACGCCGGCACATCCAATCATTGTGTGTTTATTGAACTACTGAGACAGAGATACCATACTTTGGCTGGCCCGGGAGCATCGCCCAGTGATATATAATAACAACAAGCTTAGCATTTTTCCGGATTATACTCCTGGGGTGCAGGCTGCCCGGAGGGCGTTTCTCCCGGTCAAACGCACCTTAAGTCAGGCGGACGCTATGTTCTCTCTCATTTACCCTGCCAAGTTGCGTGTACTACATAAGGGCAAGCTGCACTTCTTTAGGGCTCCGAAACAGGCAACCAAATACGCCAAGACTATTCCAAAAAAAGCACCTCCAGCCTGCGTACAGGCAGATGGGGTGGGGGATGATGCCTCTGTTGACAGCGACAATGATTAACATTTGTTCCGATGTTGAGGACCGCGGTAGCCCCTGTGCCGCGGGTTGGCATTGGATTAGATCTGACTTGGGCTTACTCTGACCGGGACGGTCTTGGTATCCTGATGCTCCTGTCCACCCACCCCAATCAGGGCAGTTCCCGGATGGCCTCGCTAATACCCTGCTGGATGAGTCCGATTTGAGACATTTGTTGTTCTTTAGTGGGCTATTTGTTTTGGTGGGTTTACTGGGCTGGCCTGATTTGGGGGGGGGGGGGGGGGGGTCAGGCAGCGTGGGTGGGGACATGCAATGTTTGTTGTTGTCGTTGATAGTGTTGTCTTTTTATTCCTTCTCTCTTTTCCCCTTTCCTTTGCAACTGTTGCTTTCTGTCTGGCAGCTGGGGACGCCATGCGATTTGGGGGATTGTTGAGATGGCAGATACAAGTGTGACTGCGGTTCGGTGCCTCACCTGGAAGGTCAGGGGGTTGAATGATGGACGCAAGATGAGATTATTGTCGGCCTATATGCAGGGCCATGCTATTGATATATGTATGCTGCAGGAGACGCATCTGAATCGGAATAAGAGCAAGGGTGAAGGCTGGCTGTATTGGCAAGAGTCATAAGGCGGTGTATTCGGGCTATGTGCGGGGTGTGGCGATTTTGATCAGGAAGGGATTGCCATGGCGCACAGGCAGGGTGCTTGTGGACCCGCGGGGTCGCTCTGTCATGCTGAAGGGCCCTTTACACGATAGGCCGTTCCGCCTGATGTCCATCTGTGGCCCTAATGTTGACGACCCTGAGTTTTTTGGGGAAGTCTGACGATTGGTTGGTTCGCTGGGCCTTGGATCTCTACTGTGGGCTGGTGATTTTAATGTGGTCTTGGACCCAGAGGCAGATCATGAGAGCCGGGCCAGACCTCAACATGTGGCAGCTGCAAGGGCACTGTCGCACATCATGGCTGAGGGCGCTCTGGTGGACCTGTGGAGAGCAATGTATGGAGGGGATAGTCAGCGCACGTGTGTCAACTACACGCATGGCAGCTGGTCCAGAATCGACAGATGGCTGGGCACCAGAGATGTGGAACTCTGGACGAAGTCAATTGAGCATATGCCTCGCACTCTATCGGTCCATTCGCCGGTTCTCCTGGAGCTGCATGTGCCTGGAGGCCCCAAGCGCGTTTTTGTGGCGGTTGCCCTGCGGGCGCGGAGAGATCGTGTCTTCCAGGAAGAGATCTGCACTGCTATCGTGGACTACTTTGACGTTAATCAGGGCTCGGTGACCTCAGTGGGCACTTTGTGGGAAGCCTTTAAGGTTGTAATCCGTAGAATTTGTCTTGCTAAGCAGCACGGGGTGCTGAGGGCACTCATACTGGAGTAGACGGAACTGGAGGGGCGACTTGCTGACTTGGAAAGGCGTCTGGCTTCTGACTGGTCTGTCGGCCTTTTGGCCGAATTCAGGGAGGCACTGACACGGAATGAGGAGGAGACGCTTTGTGAGGTATGCTTCCTAGGCAGGGAGGCGAAAGCGAGGAGATATGGTGAAGGCAAGAGGGCTGGACAGACACTAGCTGCTATGCTTCGCAAGCTGTGGGCTGGGAACTATGTAGTGGAACTGACTGACTCGGCGGGAACGCTCCGGACAGGTACTGAGGAGGTTAAGCGTTTCATGTCTGACTTTTACTCTAATCTGTATGCTGAGCAGCCGGAAATGCGTGCTTTCCAAGCTGTTGATTATTTTGAGGAGATTAGCCTGCTCTGGCTTGAGAACTCCCACAGACAATATCTCGACGCCCCTTTCTCGGTGGAGGATGTGGTGCAGTTTGCCTAGTGATAAGGCCCCAGGACTGGACAGCTTGATGCCTGCCTTCAATAAGGAATATGCAGATATCCTAGCACTGCACAGTTGGTGGGGCTACTGCCGTTGCTGGCTAAGTGTAGGGTGGCGCTGTGCTGGGGAAGGACACAGATACCCCGACGTGATGAATGGTTGCAAGAAGCTGCGTACTGCCAGGAGCATCTGGTGATTTTACTGGAAATTGATGCCAGAGGGTTCTCGCCTGCGTGATATATGGGCTCCTTTGACGGCCTTCCTTGTGGCCCAAGCACAGGTAGAAGACTAGCTTTGCATGCATCCCCTTGACTATTCAGCTGTTGCAGTCTTCCTCTCTGGGGTAGCAGGGTATGGGCTCCCTTAGATGGGCGATAAGGTGGCAGCGCTGCTTCCTTTTTCTTCTCCCCTTTCTCCCCTTTTCTCCCCCATCCCCCACAG
This sequence comes from Pleurodeles waltl, assembly GCF_031143425.1. Lineage (NCBI taxonomy): Eukaryota > Metazoa > Chordata > Amphibia > Caudata > Salamandridae > Pleurodeles > Pleurodeles waltl. The sequence goes on from NC_090449.1 coordinate 778,643,252, forward strand.
TTCCGTTTCTTACGTTCATGTGTGCCTCGTAATATGTGCACTCACTTATAGGAGTATCTGTGCCATCGATTATTTCGAAGCATGGTTGGTGTTGGGATGCATATAAAACCTCCTAGCAGACTACGTTTACTGAATATTGTATGTGAACGGTACTTTCCTTTGTTTTGCTTGTTCTTGTTTCCTAAATGCAAAAATAAATAAAAATTAAAAAAACTTGAAGTTGGACAGGGCATTCCTTTTTAAGACCATAATCCCTTCCAGGCTGAGTTACTTTTCTGAGAGATTATCAGTGGTCATTCACCCTTCTATCACTATCTTCCATGTCTTCTTTTGGATTGAACTGTTGTTCCTTGAACTTTGATCGTCTTTCTCTTGAGTATTCTGTCCTCTTCCCATAGAACCAAATCAGTATCCGGTCCTCTGCTTTTTCCGAAAATCTGTGCACATCATTAAAAAAAAGTGTGCCTTGTTTTGAAATAAAGGATACCAAACTTAATTCCGCGCATATTCTTAAAGTTTACTACCTCTCTGCCCTCTGGGGAAAAAAAAAGCTCAAAATCATATAGTGTATTTTTAAAGGGCGCTACAACTAAAACTATTTAGTAGTATTAACCTTTTTCTAAATGTGACCTGACATGAGGGACAATGCCAGTCTAACACACTAGTACTTCAAAATTGATCATCAAATCATAACTGGTAAAAGGGAGTGTGTAATCTGGTTTCTGCACTCCAGCAGAAAAATAAATGGCGCACATAGTTTTGGCTCAACAGTCCATCAGGAGCAGATGATCAGACTCCACGGCACTCCTGTCTTTTCATGGAGTGCTTTATAATGTAACACCTATATCCTCGGAAAATTAAAATTTGTTAACCACTGTACAATTTGAACTACATTATGGAAAAGAACTCCTGTTTTCCTAACAAAATAATAACCAGCCCACCACAGAATACAGACACATCTGCAGGTAAAAGGAGCACCTTTACTCCTTTTCTTAATTTGGTCGTAATCCAAGTCTAACTGTTCATAAAATTACATAGTTTAATACTGGTGTCTCCAAAGTTTAATACAGGGGTCTATCTTATTTGTAATAAAAACTACTTATGCTCAATGAAAATCGGAGCTACTAATATTAGTACTGTTGGAATAATGACCACATCAGACAAAACAACATCGGTAGCCATCATATGTAAAATTACAGGCAGTAGTCACCTCAGTGCGGTGTTGCCAGCAGTCACCACTTTAGTGCAGCAGACTGGGTTGCCAGAAACAATATGATAAAAGGCTTTATCAATTTGCAATGCTCTTACATGGATAAGACTTAGCAGCCATAGCTGCAGTGCCCCTGGCACAAAGTAATGTTATGTGGCAATGTAGGAGACTTATCACCTGAATATCAGCTTTTAATATATTTTGGAAATTCAACCATTTTTCTCCAAAAATAAAACCTATGAGGTCAGATGCACACTTTTCAATTTTCGTATCAGATGCACGCTTTTCAATTTTGATATACTTATATTAATTCAGCCAAACAAAAGCAATACATTTAGTACACTCCACTGCACAGGAGAGCTTGCAGGTAGCTTGAGAACTATCAGTAGCTTGCAAACTAATCTATGGAGAATCCTGGTTTAATAAAGGTTATTTTGTGATTTAAGATAACATTCAGTGGTCCATTTGTAGTCCGATCCTGTTAGCTCAGTGCTTTCTTGTACAAAAACAACATGTTTTTGCTTGCTGGAGTTTGTAAAAGCCCCTTCCTTTCCCCCTTTGTAGACTTTGTTCTGTTTATCTTATATTGTGCACCCCCTTTCCTCCCCACTCATCCCCTGTATGATTATTTCCCAATGACTACTAAAGTTGACTGCATCTGCACCCCCTCCTTTGTTCTGCTTTACCTCTTTGCAGGCTCGTTTTATTTCTGATTATCTCTGCTCTGCACCTCCACATTCATCTCCACTCACCACCCATTTGATCCAAAACCCCAGCCCCAACCACCACTTACTAGCTCTGCTCTCTGTAGCCTCTGATTTGTCTCTACCTTGCTGGGTCTGCCCCCTTGCGTCCGCATTCACAGGCCCACGATAACTACTGGAGTCTGCTTATCAGTCCAATATCTGTGTACCCCTTTGACTATATTAAAAGGGCCTTTTAAGCTATAGATCTTTTTTGTGACAACCTACACGTGTTAATTATAAAGGTTTGTGCAGTTCTGTCTGCCATTTGAATTTACTGCTTCAAGGCCTAGTTTATCCTCATCCCTTTCCCTCTCTCCCTCCATCTCTCTCTGCTTGTTTTCCCAGACACGTGTTGTGGATTGCAAAGCTGAACACACCCCTTCTTCAGGTGCACTTATTTGGCTGGGCCTACAAGTGAGCCTAAGAGATAGAGAGGATCATGTGGAATCACCACCAGCCTATACTAGTCCCCCACCCATCAGAGCATCTCTGACACAGCTTTCAGGCTAAGGGCAGAGGGGACAAGGGTAACTTGCCTGTTTTGGGCCTGGAAGGGTCTAAGGCCAGATAAACGTGCCAGGTTTCTAGCAGCACAAATAAATTAACCAGAAGCCATCCACAAGTAACATGCATTGATTTTCTCAACAAACATACATCTACATCTCCCAACAGATAAGATCTCTCCAATCAGCCTTTGCCCACCAAACAATATCCAGCTCTACGAATCACTCCTACATACCTTTGTACCCTTCCAACCACACAAGGGCCCCCTCTCGTCTGTACAAACCACAATCCAAAACAACTATACCTGCTTGGCCACTACCGCACACAGTTACATATAAATACTCCCTCAATCTCGAACACCATCTCCATTTCTCACGAAATGCTTCCACTACCTTCTACCAACTCAAATATTACACACACCGGCCCTCTCAACCCTCCCCTACACAGCCTCTCTCTTCTCACCACTGAAAGCAAAGAATAACACTGTCAACATTCCACGCTAATATATATATATATTGTTTTGCTGTAATTACCGTGCATGCCATTTGCACGGAGGAGGCACCCATCCTTAAAGTGTTCAGCAATAGGAATGGCATTTGTGAAGGAATATCTATATATATATATATATATATATATATATATATATATATATATATATATATATATTTATCTTTCCTCTTCCGCTTGCTTATGAACTAAAGCACCATACCAGTTTATCCTCTTTTCCCCTTCCATTAGGCTCCCCTTTAAAACTAAACCTTAACCCCGCTCTTCTTCAACCTCTACAACACCGCAGTCCTTCACATTTACGTCCTTATTGGCTGTGCATGGCATGGGATTGGACTGCGGCCAGGCCCTGCAGCCCCTGCCCCCACCCCAAACCCATGCATAAACACCCCCTCCGCCCACCCCGCTGTCCTGAAATGGCAGCTACATTTCTCTTCATGTTATGGCGAACCATTTAGAGCACAAGTTTTCACAGAAGTTTGAGGGAGCCTTTCGCTCCCATGAGAACAAGTTGGCCAATGGGGGAGCAGGGAAGCCCCCTTAGCCAATCAGATCTCATTAATCGAACCGTCCAGATATACAAACCTTAATTTCTCAAAAACTACCAAACTGATTTACATCAAATCACACAAAATGCTGTTTCTAGACCAAGATTCATTTTTCTGCCAGATTTTGTGTAATTCCGTTCAGCTGTTTTTGCAGTATCACGGTTCAATTTTCCTTAGAAGAATTGCATTTGCTTGCAGTTAATGGATCATCCTTAAACTTTATAGGAGCTGAGGTGGATTAACTTTGTTTTGTTTTTTAAATTTTATTATAAAGTTCGGTGCAAAGGTTACCCTAGGTTAACCTAAAAAAAAAAATAATAAAAAAAAACTCTCCTCCTAAGGTAACTAGGTCCTAACTAGAGCTTATAGTTGCAACCAAATCACCACTGTGTGTGTGTGTGTGTGTGTGTGTGTGTATATATATATATATATATGTATAAAATGTATCCATTCATGCACATATGGGACTTAATATACATCTCTTTATTATTATCCATATGCATGTATACCTTTCTATGTAGTTATTTATCTATATAATTAATTTCCTCCTGCTGTGGGAAAAAACCTTCCACTCTCTCAATGTAGTTCTGTCTCATCCTATATCTTTCCATCAATATACCCTCTACCTCCACTCCGACTCATCCTAGACCTCATTTTACTATTATAACCTCGCAAAGAACACTTTTTCTAGACTTTTCTCTATCCCTCTTTTATCCCCTTCAATCCACCTAAGAGAATCACATGTGCACCGCTCAATTTAACAATTTATATTTCCATATACTACTAATCCACATTGGGTTTCATAGTAGCATGCTACTCACTGAAAAGAGTTTCAACGCCTTGTCAGAGGTAGTGAGCGCTGTGTGGAAACTACATATCTCCAACTGCTTTGATTTAAAGCATTTTAAAAGCGTATTTCAGAGCATTTATTTGGAGAAATAATTCACCTTTTTTTGAGGGTTGAACTGGTCAGCTGTGGATAAATAACTGCAAAGCGGCCAGGTGTGTTAAAAAACTGTAATTACGCTTTGAGGAGTTTTGAATTTTCAACCTTCTAGTAAGAACCATATTTCCCCTCTGTTTGGAATGTGAGTTTATGAAATAAAAATCAGTGTTTGAGTGGAATAATCTTTGAAAAATCTTTGGAAAATTTGAATTGAAGGAGAGGGGGCTTCAAATACAATATAAAATAAAACAAAATCAAATTAAAATAAAACAAACTAACAAGGAAACTCCTCTCTCTCAGTGGCGAACTTTCTTCTAGAACTGCGTTATATCATATTGAGGCAAACTTGTGGTGGTAGAGTGGATCAGAGATATTGAGAATCCACAACTGGTGGTCCATTGGCTTGGTCACCTTGTTGGCAATAATATGTGGATGGCTAGGTCCACGTTTGGACCGCTACTGAAGTAGCATCCTCGGATGTCTGGCAACGTTGGTGAGATATATATATATATATAATTTCTCCCACCATTTATGATTAGGCGATTCCATGCTTGAATATGTAGGCATTAGATGGACATGCATATCTGTCAAGCCAACTATGGCTATATACATCAAGATGCATTTCGTACTTGAGAGTATGCATTGTATAAGGAAATAAGATATAAATATGCATAAAAACTGTCATGTATACTACCATAACTATGTTCGTGCTTTACAAATGTGTATATAAAAGTATTATGTAACACATACATATAAGTCTCTGTATATGTTTTTATGCATCTTTCTATGATAATACACATTTTATAAAATTATTATTATATGATGGGTACCTCTAAAAATGCATATTCATTTTCATGCTTTCTAGAAGGTTATATAGCAGTATAGGGGGAAAAAATTCGAACATGATAATATTTGTCGGTTATGTAGATGAGGTTGTCTATATACATGTGGCTGTGTTTAGATTTAAGCTTCCGTTGATACGAACATATCTATACGTAGAAATTGAAAAGAAAAAACGTAACGTGTGTTCATGCACAGAATACATGTGTATCTCTTGTCATGTAAAAGTTAGGGTCACCAGAGAGTGATTTTTTGTATTTTTGTCTGTTAATAACTTTGCACCCACTTGATGAATGTCTGGAAAACGTTGAAGACCCTGTTGCACCTGTTTCATTGTCTGAGAACTGAATGTTTTCTGGCGTTTGGTCGGGGATAACGAGGGGTACAGAGGAGTAAAGTGTTATACAGTGGCGTGGTGTGATGTGTTGTATTGTGCCATGGAGTATTGCAGAGTGGAGCTGTGTGTAACAGTGTAGTGGTGTGTTGAAAGTAGAACTGAGTGTTGTACAGTGGAGTGTTGTCGACTGGAGTGCCATGAAATGGAGTGTGGTGGAGTGTCATTGAGTAAAGTGTTGTAGAGTGACACTGCATGTAACAGCGTGTTGCACAGTATAGTGGCATAGAGTGGAGTTCAGTTGGGTACAGTGTCATAGTTCAGTGTAGCTGAGTGTGGTATCAAGCAGTAAAGTGACGAGTCTCGTACAGTGTAGTCTTGTACTGTGGAGTATTATTAGTGAGAACATGGTGCACAGTAGAGTGGCGAGTTATAGTTACTGTTGCGTGGATAGGGAGCTCTAGTGGGTGTAACGAGGTCCACTACTTATAATAATTTGAAGGCGGTGGATAGTTTGTAAATGGAAGTTAGAACTATAACTTTAGAATTTTTAAGTTTTTATAGTTTACACTTGTTTGTAGAGGGAAAATATGTTTTCCTAACTATAATTAAGCTTTAACCTTTGTTTTTTTTCATTGAATATAAATGTATATGTTCATGCTTTGAATAACAAGACATGACTGACTAATATGTGCATGTATAAATGTGTGCCTCTGTATGTGTGTGTATATATATATATATATATATTATTATTATTTTTTTAAACTTCCACCTCTTTTCCCTGCACTCCCTAAATCATCCCAAACCTTTCAGTCTACTTTGGAGTTGCAAGCATGCTTTTCACACTCTTCCCTCTTTTTGATCCAATTCATACCACCAACAGGGACACATGTCCACCACTCCCAATAACATCTCACATTTTCCCTTTATTGATCAACTTCAATTATTCTAACCCCATTTAAAACACTGTTGTAAATGCATGAGACCTCAAGAGTGCAATCGTAACATACCAAATCCTGCTAGGAAAAGGAAACCCATATCACTAACCTTGCGTTGTGAAGTAGAGCACTACTCGCTGCAGGACGTTGTGATGTAATTATATCATCTTAACGATTCTGATCACAGAATTTACTCCTAATTGGGCAGTTAGTACATGAGATGTATATAATTTGTGTTGCTTTTATTTAACAACGTACATGGTTTAAAAACACATACTTCAGAGACCTGGGAAATATAGAAAATATTTCTCGACTGTGTGAAATATGGGTTATGTCATCATAATGATAGCCTCAAACCACTCTGCATAGTTTTAATGATGTCCATTGTTTAATCAGTATTCTACTTAAGTAAGGTAAACACAATCTGAAAATGTCAGTCAGTGTTCATTGTTACTTGCACTCTTGGTTCGAACACCTTCAACTACTCTTCTAATAGAATGAGAATCTAGTTTTCTAGTGTGTTTTTTGTAAAATTCTACATAATTACATATTTTCTTTTTTTTCCCCCTACAAGTGAGCAAATAGTATAGTCCAGTTTTCAACACACATTTCCTAGCTTTAAAAAAAAAAAAAACTTTGTTTCCGCGCTAACTGCCTCAAAATGTGTGTGTAGTATACAAAAGAAAGGTTAACACGTAAAATGATCCTGATGTCTGTATTCTGCAAACTATTCAACCTTTGGCCTTGTGGTATGTGCCATCCCCAGTATGCCTAGAGGGCAATATGGTATAGCTTTCTTCTCTCAACCTACAATGGTTGCTCTCTACTGCCCTGATCTTGGGCCTTTCTATCTCCACTGTATGCTTTCCTCCTCATCTTCCAGGAGCCTGGTAGACTAACATCTTTTTCCTCCCCTTTTGTACTCTGCTTCCTGAATTGTGCTGTTAAGTCAAACAAAATCTGTTATTCTTGTGAATCTGTTATCTTCACCATCACTTCTGTTCTAATCTGCTGCCTATCCATGTTACTCTACTGTTCTTCACTAACCCTATTGACGCACTGCCCATTTTGTTGAGATGCACCTCTTTCCTACCTAGGGTCTGCTCTGGGAGGCCCTGCTCCTCAGCTTTGTAGAGGATAGAGTAAGACTCCAAACTGGTGATAGACTATGCAAAACTTAATTCCTTAACTGCCAGGTATCCCGACCTAGGCCTCTATTTCTTCCATCCTCAACTGTCACGTTCAGTTGTGGCAGCCTGTTCCAACAGGCTCCTTGTTCTTCTCTTAACCTGTTGATGTCCACAGTTCTCCCACATGACTCTGTTCATGTGGCAGAATTGTATCTTAATCATCCTTGATGTTTGTTTCCTCTTGACAGGGTTCAATCTCTCCTGCCAATAGCTGCACTCAATCTAATGCCACAACTTCACTCTACACCGTTCCCACACACCCTGTTGGTCTGCCTTCCTCTCTAGTCTTTACTGTCTAATCGTAGACAGTGAGGTCTCCTGCATGTAGACTAATTTTTCTGTGTTGTTCCCGCAAATGAATGCTCATTTCCATCTGCTTTTTCAAGTTTCTACCAGGTATACTTGTGACTGATCCCCTCTTTTAATTTCTCCTCTAGCCTTTTTTATTTTTATCAGTCCCGACAGTCTCAGGATCTACTTTTTAAGTCCACCTTTACAGTGCAGCTTTCAGTCGACCTACGGTTATTAATTCTTTAAAACTACAAAGAGTGGGCCTTGCCTTCACCAGTGGCGGCAGGGGACATTTGAAAGTGGTGGGGCGTAACAGTTGGGTATGACTTTTATGTAGCGAGTGAAGTGAGCAAGCTTAATGGACAAATGTTAGGTCCAAGGTGAGTCCTCCTCCCAAGGAAAAATTGAAAACGATAGACAAACAGTGCGTTTGAAAACAAATGAATTTAGTGGGAAAGCAAGGTTTATAAAGCAGTGGGAACATATAGTCTTGAAATACTAAACACATTAAAAACTGCCCCATATCTTACTGCATTAGTACATTCAACAGTTACTTTAATGTGCAAATTGTACAGTGGGACAACGTCAGGCCCTTTTAAGTGTGTGATTGCCCAGTGTCTTGCACTGCATGCAGCATCACCTTTGGAAGATAATGTTCTAACCGGGCACCAGGAAGCACCCACAGCTGCTGGCTGCAATCAATCATACAGAAGTATGTGCAGACAGTATCTTTAAATGTGATGAAAAAAGTGGGGGCTCTCTAAAAGGGAACATGTAAAATACATTTCTGTGATTCCCATAGTGTGCCACCCAGACTGTATTTTGGTTCCTCTCTGAGATTTTATTGCATCCAGAAATATAACACACAACTGACATACACCTAAAACCTGCCAGTATTATTGGCTTTATCAGTAGTTGTTAGCTGTTTAAGATAAATGAGTAATAACAATGATTAGTTATAAAAAATTAACATTGGAAATGTTTAAATTCTGAAATTGTGAGACTGTGAATTAAATATTATTGAGGCCTATAGGAGTATGACCTTCAGTTATGTGTGCTTTACATTATATATGTATGCCCTTTTTCTCTTCACATCTCATTCATCTGCACATTTTCAACCTCCTCTTTTCCCTCTCCACAGAAAGCACTCCCTCGCATCTTCCTCAATTTACCACCCTAAACATACTCTGCACTCATTCACATTTAAGCTCTATATTTCATTTTGATTTTGCCTTCTAAATGTTAACCTCTACGCACCCCTTCACACACATTTACACTCAATTACATTCGCAACTGGAATAAATGACCATTGTTCTGTGTGCTGTGCAGAAAGACAAACCCACTGTCAGGTACTTTGCTTTGCCTTTAGCTTCATCACCAGCGTTCTCAATCAAAGCTCCTCATAAACTCCTGGCATGAGTCAAAGTATGCACTATACAATGCACAGAAACAAAGCATGATGAAACAGCTAACTCTTGGGGAATGCAACATTAAGCAATATGTGAAGTAAGAGGAACAAAATGCGGACACAGAATACACACATTTTAACATTCATTGTTCGCATATCAACCCATGTTTGTGGCATAAATGTTAAGGGCATGAAAATATAATGCCATAGCAGATAACTGCCTTTACTGTAAGAACGTATTTTTCTCCTTGCGCTTGACTCTGATATTTGGATCCATTTTGCAAGTAAGCAAGAACCCTGCTCGTCATTTGGAACGGTTTCACGAGGATTAAATACAGCAGTTCCATTTCTAAAGGTGCTAGCGAGGATCTGCAGCCAGGGCCTGGGGTGTCACATGGGAAAGGTTAGCATAACAAGGGGTCTCAGTACAATAAAAAAATAACACAAGATTTGCATTATAATACTTATTGTACCGAAGACAAGGCACTAAATCACACATGCTTGCATCCACTCCTACTGCGTGACGAATGGGGAAAGGGTGGGATCTATGCCTGTGAATGACAGACGGCTGTCCTCACGCAGGGATGAAGACTTTGATGCCCGAAACAAATACGCAAAAAGGTGTTACTGCCCTATAGTGGATATTGCCATAGACCACAATGGAAATTAATGGCTTTAGAGCAGTTAGCTCTGCATTGTGTGTCACAGTGTAGAAAGCCGATTGTCTGCCTGGCTTGCATGGTGAGTGCGCGACTTATACTTACCTTAGGGCATTAGTTTTAGTTACTTGAAAGAACTCAAACTGCTGAATTTCTGTGGTTTTGTACAAGTAAATTCAGAACCTAACTATAACGTCCTTTCTCCTTTGGGTATCTGCTCCTCACTTCCATCAACACCTTCTCCACAATTTGCCCTTCTGTGATCAGTGTTCCTGTTTCTCTGCCTGCATTCAGTTAACCCCTGCCACCTTTCTTCTGTCCATATTCTGTAGTTGTCTCAAAAGATAAAAGAAAAATGACCTCACTTTCACTCTTATCTTTATCAATGGCAATGTTCCCCGTGGCCCTGAATCACATTTCCTTAACAAGCTGTCTGCTCTGCTTACTTGTTGTGACAGCCCCGCTACCACGTGTCCTCTCTGCCTCTTAAAAATGAGTCTTCCTATACCCAGTTTGTTTATACCTCTTTTTGTTTGTTTGGTGTCTCCTGTCTTAAGGGGCCATCTGACCACTCTAGAGTACTGCCCTCTATCTTTTCTATCTGGACACCCGTTTATGGGAATCTTCCTGTTCACCAACGGGCTCCTCCTTTGTGTCTGTTCCTCTTTAAATGTTTCCTCTGGGTCGCCCTCTGTCTCTATTTAACCTTCGACCATACCCCTCTCCGGCTGTACTCTCCCACCTCCAGCATTCATGATAACCAGCCTCTACCCCATGCGGTCTGGGGGTCTGCTCCTCATTAAATGTATCTACCTTCTATCTCGGTTACCTACTATCTCTTGTCCTTGTACCGTCTCATCCAACACGTATCCCTCTCTTGGGATATATCCATTTAGCTACTACCTCTTCTCTTTTATTCCGGTTGTACTTGTAACACTCTTTAAATGCTCGGGCGACTCTGGAGCTGCTCTCTTCTGCTTCGGTCTGCCACCTCTCCTTAGATACCCACTGTCTCTTCTCCCAGTATTACACCATTATAACTTTTCAATATATTGGAGTAGCTCTGTGTGGTCCTTCTCTTCCTTTGGGGCCTGCTCCTTGATCGCCTCCTCGGTGGCCCTCGGTCTCCTCCAGGCAGGCTCTGGTCTGCTCTGTTTCTCCCTCCTATGCGCGCTGCTTTCTCCCCTCCCCCCTCGCCTCATTTCCAGGCTCTGGCGAGATGCCAAGTGTAAAAGGGTTGCCATGGCAACCCCGGGAATGGTTGTGCCCGGGCACCAGCAGACGTCAATTTTTGTTGTGCTCTCTAATAAATGAAATTGTGTCTATGGCACATTACCTCCTTTGGCCCCTGCCTCACATTCAGCCTGCCACCAAATTTCGCATTTTAATGTGTGCTCATAAATGTGTTTATATTATCCATTAAGGTGCTTGACGATGGGTCAGTGGCAGTGAAAGGCTCCTTCCTGTCCGTCCTTTGTTGCCTGGTTTTGTGTGCACGGCTTGTGTCGGTAATGGGCAGCGTGGTAAACATTTAGGAACCTGAAGGAAACATTAAATGTACGCGGTGATGTATTTGAAAATGTGGCTGTGATTGTGTGAACCCCTGCTCTTTGTGCGGAAGGCAGAGAGGTTTCTGCACGCGAGCTGGGGTATGCTGCTTTTCGAGGCTGGGGGCTATCTAGGTGCCGAGCGAACGTGTGGAGCGCTAGCGAGGGAAAAAAAGGTTCGTGTTTGTGAAACACAAAACAAACCGGGGAACAAAGCTCTGCGGCGATCTTGTGATTGAGGAAAAGCTTATGACGGGGAACAAAGCTCTGCAGTGTCCGGTGAGCTACCGGAGCCGCACACAACGGGTCACTCCCGGGTAAAAAGGGACTTTGGAGTCGTCACCTTCTGCCTGGCTTCTTACGTGTCGAGGCTCCTGTGTAACCTCCGGTGGAAGCGCAGTCATTGTCCCGGTGTAAAGAACCCCTCTGCTATAGCGATTACTCTGGTTGCTGAATGAGAGACGAGGCTAGCATTTGTCTGTGGCAGGTGTCCGCGGAAACCATGTTGACCAATCATATCGCTTTACCTTTCAGGTCTGTTTGTGAAGCAAACATGCATCGAACAACCAGGATCAAAATCACGGAGCTAAATCCGCATCTAATGTGCGTGCTGTGCGGCGGGTACTTCATAGACGCCACGACCATCATCGAGTGCCTTCATTCCTGTGAGTACCCAGGCCTCTGGCCTTTATTGCTATAAACGTAGCAGACCGTGTACATCCGTGGGGTGACTCCCTCCCCCGCTTTATTTACATAACGACCTTTATCCAGTGCTTACATTCCTGTCATACCACGGGCTTCCCATCTTTATTGCAATAAGTTCCATTATTGATTGAATACACTCCGTCGTTATCCCTAGCCTCTACCAACTTCAATTAAAAAAGCAACCAGCACTAAGTGCCTGCATACCCTGTGAGCGTTTATCATGGGAAGCCTAGCACCCCGCGGCCCTCACACTCAATAATTGAATACCTATTTCAATCAAGCTAATCTTTACAAGTATAAAATAACCAAGACCTAGTGCTTAAACCTGTACGAACACATACCATCGTGAGGGTACAAATTGATTTCAAATGGAATGCAACTCCAAACACATTTCACAAACTTGTAGCCCGTTATAAAAGCACGTTCTGTGCAGACGGAGCATATGGTGTGTCTCTTCCTGTGATTTGCAGTGTAAACTGTCGGTTATACTTATTTTGGATAAACATTCTTATTATATACCAGACATTTTCATGTGATGTTTTCTTCCGCTGTGCACCCTTTTCAGGCACTAAACTAACTCGGACGTTTTCTTTGTTCGTGCACACAGTAGCCAGTTTATTACTCGGACTACAAGTGTTTTTTTTTTTTTTCTCCCTTTCAGTTTGTAAAACATGCATCGTGCGTTATTTGGAGACCAGCAAGTACTGTCCCATATGCGATGTCCAGGTTCACAAGACCAGGCCTCTGCTCAATATAAGGTAGGTCGCATTCTGGCGTACTTGGGTGGTGCAAGTCGAGGGCATTGAATACTGCTTGGTAGTTCTAACCAGGGTCGGAATGACAGATTCCCCCGTATTAGATAATTAAATGCCTAAAAAGAAGTTTGTGTTTGCAAATTAGGTCGGCTTTTTTTTCGGGGGGGGTGGGGGGGGGGGGAGTTGCTGCGGGCAATGTTTGTGCTAACATCAGGATAATCAACAGTGAGAGTGACAGCTGGCCCATCGGACCCCAAATCAGCCCGCCCATCGGACCTCAAAACAGCCCCACAAACAGCCCACACCCTGGCCTGTCAAACCAGCAGTTCGGGCATTGACTGATTGCAATATAGGCCAGTCCGCCCCTAGTTCTAACCCATATTGTCACCTACCAATTCTGGCCTAAGAAGGCTATCACCTAGGGCGAATTATCTACCGCGTTTTAGTAGAAATGCTTCGGTTGCAAGTAATTGGAAAAAAACATCGGATTGCTAAAAGTAGACTCCCCAAGATGAATGCAGCCCCTCTGTGTTCAGTACTACTCCACCCCCATTGTTGAAATGTAGATGTTTATTTCTCGCTAAAGCCTGATTTGTACTGTTAATACAACCCTTTACAAGACCACATTTTAACTGTGCACGTTTAGCATCGCAGGAGTTGAGTAGCGTATTACTGATCTCTGCTTTACGCTTACCGTGCGCGTTAAAACGAGGATTTATGTCCAGTATAACTGCTGTTGCCGTCTTCTAATAGGGCATTCAGACAGGGTTTTCACTCCTTGTCTTTTTAGAACCTCAGCACAGTGTCTTATCACTGGACGATACGTTTACTTGAGGTGTGATTAATGTCAAATAGATGCGCATATTTATCACGACATAATTGATCTGTCGCTCTTGTGGCCATATGTGTTTCAACTGCATGTGGGTAAACATACCTGCATCTGCCCAAGAAGACCTTGTAATACTTTGATTTATTTTTCCATTGCCAGGGCCGATAAAACTCTCCAAGACATCGTGTACAAGTTGGTGCCAGGTCTTTTTAAAAGTAAGTAAATGATCGTTTTTAAAACAAGTTCGTGTGTATGTTAAGTTTGCTAATTTTGAGGATTTTCATACCGACCTGCTTCCTCCTGTAGATGAAATGAAAAGAAGACGGGATTTCTATGCAGCCCACCCTTCTGCGGATGGTAAAGTTGTTTCTTTTGTGCTACAGCGTTATGTTCAGGTTGCCAATTTGGTTATGTGTATTCGGTGAAATGCACGCTTGATACAAAATCCGATATCATTTAATACTACATACGGGTGTAATTATTCCTGTGTAATCTTGCAGTTAGAGCTATGTATTACTGTCTAAAATGTGGGGATGTAGCCAAGACCAGCAGGTATGGAAATAGAGGTGCTGTCTGCGAGGTGTGTTTTCCTTTGTTAAGACGGTTCTACGTTTACAGCACAAGGATGGAGGTCTTGGCTTGAAGTTGTTCGTGCGCATTTGAGAACATGAAAGGTACACTTCAGTGTCCTGACTTTTTCAACCTGTCTCTGCAGTTGCTAACGGATCTAACGAAGACAGGGGCGAAGTTGCCGACGAAGACAAACGAATAATAGCAGATGATGAGATTATAAGCCTCTCCATTGAGTTCTTTGACCAGAATAGGCAAGTACAGTGAGGCGCCTAAATTAACATTGCAATTAATGTAATGCTTCGTTTGGGCTTATCCTTTCAACAATGTGTCTTCTGATTCTGTTGACACTAACACGGTACTTTTGGACTCAAATCTATCGATGAAGGCAGTCTTTATATTGCCTAGTAACTATTTCTTGGCCTTTTCCTACTGTCTCCCACTTTGAATCTGTGCTTCCCCAACACTGCTAGTTTTTTTATTTAATTGTTTTAGTTTTCATGTTTTTAACAGTTAAAGGAGACGTGAGAGTCTATACGTTATAATCGCTATCAATCTATAATTTGTTTGTATATGGCTATTTGTTTTAACCAGAAGAGTGCAATGTCTCGTTAACCTTTGTAATAGTCACGTTTCACAAGGTGCATTGGTGGTATTCGTGACCGGAGTAGGTAGTGCGTGTTAAAGCATCATCTGATAGCTACCTGCCTTGCAAGTATGCACTTTGACTAGTTAAGCATTGTATATATTAAACAAAGCCTCTACTGACATTTCTCTGTGTACGGATTTCTCTTAGATCGGAAGTCGAAGGCTACAACAAAGACGTGGAAAAGGCAAAAGAGGAGGCAAGTATCTGTCCCTGCAGGAATGTTAAAAGACCACCCTAAACCCTATGTTGGAAAAAGTATTGGTTTCCGTGTATACTGAACAACATCGAGTTAATGTTTATTTAACTGTGTGCATCTGGTGACGAGAGGCTTGGCTTTCAGCGCAAAAATTGGGACTCAGTGTGGCTTATAGTTAATGTATAGTAAATGTTGTACAGTATTAGGAACAACACACCAAAATGGCCTTTTAGTTGTTCATTTGTACTGCATTCAAGTGGGTTTAGGATTTTACCCTTGCACCAGATTTTCTACTTCTTGTACAGTTTCCAATCTTGTTACAGTGCCCTTCCAAGCTTCCTCATCTCTCACTGAGGCTTCTCTTTCACTGTATTAATAGGTGACCGACAAAAGATATCTGCGCTGCCCGGCAGCCATGACTGTCATGCATCTGAGAAAGTTTCTTAGAACTAAAATGGACATTCCCAGTAGTTTTCAGGTAATGTACGCAATTGTTTCACGGTCGTATACAGATATTACAAATGCTGCTCTCGAGATTGTCACCCGTCTATTGAACGACTTCTTCCACGTGGGAAGTGTTATAGTTGAGATTTGAATAATGTTCATGGTAAACTCTGTTGCATTTCTTAAATGGGGGGGATTTTCTGATAGGTAAAAGGTGAAATGCACAAAACGAATAGCCCCCCATTTATCCAATTCGTTGGGTAGTAAAATACAATTTGCTGTGTGTTTTTTTGTTTTCCCTTGGCGGTAAGTGCAAGCCTTGTCTGTTTGTTTTCTAAATAAACACTCACTTGAAACAGAATGTCAAATGAGCTTCAGCTGCTTAAGACGATCAATAATTATCGGTTATTAATCACGCACAAGGGATGTTTGATGTGACTAGTTATATTTCCTTTGTATTAATAACACATAGTTGGTCGAAATGTATTAATTTTGTTTGGGATAATGTTACAATAGTACATCTTTTCCCGATTGTTCTAACTTGTGAAGGTATTAACTTTAGTTAAGTAGGCAGGCAAATCTTATGTACAGTGTTAAATTTTTGTATCGCCGTGCAATTCTCTGCGGCGTGATGAGGCGGGATTTTTAATATGCTACCTCATTAACATGTTGTTGTGGCCCAGACTCGCTTTAAAGATTTCTGAAGTCGAGGAGAGACACACCATTCAACAGCTACCAACACATTACTTTATGGAACTCCATAATAAATAAATACCCTAAGTATCGAAACTGTATCTTTGCACAGATCGATGTCATGTACGAAGAGGAGCCGTTGAAAGATTACTACACCCTGATGGACATCGCCTACATCTACACCTGGAGAAGGGTGGGTATTGGTGCCCTGTGTGTACTGCAGCTGTCTGTGGTTGCTTTAATTCGGCATGTGCTTACAGTGCTGTTCTCCTTCCTTTGCAGAACGGGCCCCTTCCCTTGAAGTACCGCGTGCGGCCAAACTGTAAACGGATGAAGCTCGGCCACCCGGCTTTAAACAACATCGGCGGTGGGATGGAGAGTGACTCTGGCAGCGACAAGGCTTGCAGTCCGGCCGGCGCTGTACCCTCCACGTCGTCCTGTTTACCAAGTCCAAGTACCCCCGTGCAGTCCCCGCACCCGCAGTTCCCTCACATTTCTAGCACAATGAACGGCACCAGCGGCGCACCAGGAAGCGGCCTGCAGTCCCCCTTCACTAACAGGGCACGCACGGCGTCAGTAAACGGCTCCTCAGCAACCTCGTCCGGGTGAAGGGTCACGGGCCTGCGCACTGGCCGCCAATTTCCTAGCTAGCTTCAGCTTTATAGATGCTCAAACGTGACTGTCCAACCACGACCTTTAATGTAGTTCAACAGGAACTTGACTGTGAAAGACTAGAGTGGTTAATAATGACTGAACCGACTTTTGCTTTTCAAAGAATATATTTCAGTCAACTGGGAAGAAACAAGTCTGACATGAGAATACTGAATGGGGGAGCTGGAGTAGTCTATCCTTGGATATGCGAGTTATTTTAAAATTTTATTTTTATTTTTTTGCAGTGGATCTATTAGCCGTTTTTTTCCAGAATGTTTCTGGATCACAATCTTCCTGTTGCTATACTTTTGTGAATACATAAAAGTACTCGCGTTTTAATCTCTAAAATGTATTAAATATGTGAATAGAATTAAACATTCTATGCTGCCATGTCACTGTGAATGTGTTACAACTCAGTTGTTTTGTTTCGCCACCATTTCATCTGGCCAGAACTGATCAAAAGAATGTCAACTTCAATTTTAAAAACTCCATGCTTAAAAAAGGCCTTGTTAGTTCCTTTCACTGACTTTTTTTTTTTTTTTTTTTTTTTTTAATGATTCGCTTTTTGAAGAATCAGGTGGCATTATGCTTGTTAAAGAATGCCATATTGGTATATGACATAACAGGAAACAGTATTGTATCATATATTTATAAATACTATAAAGAAAATATTGTGTCTCGAGCACTCGAATATGGTTGTTAACTTCTCCAAATCTGTTCAACCTTTGCCGATGTCACGTTCATAAATGTCTCGCGTTCGTGATCTGACAAATGTAGGCTTTTGAGTGGAAGATCTAATTTGTATACAGATGTAAAAAATAAATATAAAGCGAGCTTGCAGAGGGTTTGTTTTTAAGGGGATACTTTATATTTTATTATAGAACCGTTCACTAATCGTTGGAATATTAATTATGCTCCAATAACGCCAACTGAAAATTCTCAATCAGCATGCAATCTGTTTACTTTTTTGATTAAACGTGTTGACATTTTTTTGTACTGAGAATCGACAGAAATGTAGAATTTGAAGCCGTGTTTCTCGGCGAAGACATTTTGTAAAAGCTTTTTTTCCAGAGCTAGAGTAATAAACCAACGGAAATCAATCATGTATTTAAACATGTACATAACACGTGGATTGTGCGTTTTCTTTGTGTTGGTGGCCTGGAAGGGGAGCTGTGGCAAGCCTGCGAAGTATTAGACTACATGGAAAGACTGCAAGTCCCGTCGGACTGAAGAGTACAGGACCCTTTCAGCTTCTGCCTTGGCCGAACTTTGTGTATCTTCACCACCCATCAGTTATTCATTTGTGAGGATATTTATTCTATAATAAAAATATTGTTTCATGTTTATATGAGAAATTGTATAGCTAAACGTTTCATTGCCTCCCGTCTGAAAAAGAAGCACAACTCTATCGCTTTGTCTTGCTTATAGTTATTAAATAATTACTTTTGAATATACACGGGTGATATCCGTCCTTCATGATTTATCCTGATAACTATTAACGGAAACACCCTTTACCAACTTCAGAAATGTAGTGCTTGTATAGTAACACATAAATGTGAGCCAACCTCATGCTCCTCAGGAGAACAGTGTGTGCGTGTTACCAACACACAAGAGAACCCGACTTTTATAAATCCCCAAAGCACTTTCTATCCTAAAACAAAGATAAAAAGAAATACTTATTACCTAGCCATGGCTTTTATCGGCAATGATGAATGTTACCAATACACTCTGTTCTGCTTTGATGGTTTTCCCCATAAGAAAGAAAACAATATAAAAAACACCCTCTTGCACATTTATGGGTATTTTGTTTTCCTGGAAATTGCTTGTTTATCGGCTAGTCTCATGGGCATTCCGCGTATACTCTTTAACTGGATAAGTATATTCACCATTGAGACACTTTACATTAAATAAAGTGAACTCCCGAGAAACTTTCGATCCCTGCCATTCGGAGGGAGCCATCATCCATAGTTGTACTACTCAGTGGCTCGACTAGAAAAAAGCACACTCGCCGACTTCTAGATTTGAGGCACCTCTGTGTAACCCTAAAATCTCCTGCCCTTGTGACATCAGGCGGACATGTGGGTAGACGGTAGAGGAGGGCCAGTCGTATTCGTCGTTTCTGCCCCGTGTCACATCACCTCCCCTCACAACATACCGCGCCCTCAAGCCCCATTGAGGGTAAATGGATGGGAGGCACCCGTGTCATATTTAAAGAGTCTTCCCATAGCAAACATAAGGTTTAGTCATCTCGGTTTTGCGCCATGCCGTGGCTAGCCCACAGGCCGGATTCTGACACATGCCAGTAAGAATTAACTGGTCCCCCTTATTAACGGAAATCCCAGTCTTAACTACAGAGCACTTTGCAGACAGGATCTCTACTTCCAATAAGAATACAGCCACGGGGAAAATGAAAGTTCAAAATTGGTAGACACAATCCGTCCCGTCAACACTGTAGTCCAGATAACGTTCCTTCGTCAACCGACTTATTTCACAGAGTAAGGCAAACCACATTTTGCGCAAGAGGACAAATCGTTGCTGCGTTTGAAGTACAAAGCAAAAGGTCTGAATTCGTTATTTGTAGGGTGGACACCAGCGTGGTGCTATTATTTGGACTTTGCACTCGACTCTAAAGCAAAGAACCCCTTCAGCGGATGCACACTACTAAATCATCAATCGATAAAGTGTGGCACAGCAAAGCCTCTGTAGGGACCCGGAAGAACAGAGCATTTCGGAGCTGACTCATGCTTTACGGTATTGAGACGTTGTGTAAATCACGCTAGACATTTGCATCAAATAGGTAAAGTTGGGAGACGTTTCTGAAATATTCCTTACAGAGACCTATTCAAGAGTGTTGTCATGAAAGTATGTATTGTCATGCTTACACTTTAAATCGACAATTCCACAAAAGCCTATTATAAACGTTTTCGGGGTTAGCTGAAAATATTGTAGGTCTCTTACACATCCTCACCAGTACCTGGTTGACGACCTCGAGTTCACAAGTCAATGATTTTATTTTCGGAAGATTCCGGGTGACAGTGGACCTTGGGGCGATGAGTTTTTTCGTTCATTTGATTGAAGTCCAAAAACAAAATTAACCAAACCCTTTCCTTGTACTCGAAGTCAGAGGGCACCTCAGACGTTTTACAGTTTACATCCCTTCTGATTAGGTGTTTTTGTGGTAAATATAAAGTCGTGATCACCACCTGCACGTGAAAATCTAATGATCATTAAGCGTTACTGTAACCTGTAGGTCCCATCAAACGACAGCACCTTCTTCCGCCTTATTATCCTGTCGCAGGTATCTACGTATTGTTCTTCTTGTGTGTTGACAAACGTATGTTCTCTGTGCAGACACTGGGGAAACATCTTGCATGTCTTCTACGCATACCTTAAAAATAACCGACAGTTTAAGTTGAAATATTCGGATGGGAGTCTGTTTTTTGCACAAACCAGCCATCACCGCCATAGGTTCCCGATTCGAATCGACCCGTGCAGCCCCTTCCTCAAGACAATTTCGATAACATTTTTGAAGCGCGGAGTTGTTTTAGTATCGCGTGGTATATGCGTCTGCTTTAGTGTACAGACTTGTTACCCTTCTTCCTGTCCTTTGCCGTGTGGGAGCAGCGAACGGCTGAGTGAAAAGGGAAGCGCTGCAGTTCCCTCTTTCACCATCCTGCCAGTCGAACATTTGAATTAGACATTTCGGAAGCTCTCGCCAATCTCCGCTACGGATACTCCGGTAGGAAGAGAGTAGTCTCTGCGGGTGCGCTGACACTTGTAAGCAAATTGCTGTGTACGGCCGATCTACTCCAAAAATGCACTCTAACGATTCTCGTTTTCCGCTCGCTATTTTTAAAACTTACTTTGACAGCACTTACAAAACATCACCACTGAAACCGTTTTAAAAGCCACGCTCACTTATCTTTGCAAATGTAGCGTTGCTGTATTTTAGTAGGCAGCGCACATTTTAAGGACTCGCTTGCCAGATATTACAAACAGTTGCAACTGTCCTGTTTATATAGACATTTTGTTAGAAACAATGCAAAGTGCACTTCAGTAGTATCAAACAGCATCTCTACTCGTTCAGATTTCCACTATGCCTCAGAAAATCAGATGCTAAAAGCCACGGCTAACTGCAATGCTTTCTTAACACTGATCCGGAGTATTGCAGTCTGGACCGACTACTGGACTCCGAAAAATTCAAACCGCAATGCGAAATGTGTGTATATGGAATATTACAGGACCCAACAAATAGCCTATTCGGTGCATCGAGAACACTGCATCAGTTACGTGGAAGTTAGTGTGTTGATTCGTAGCTTTGGTTTTGTCTGTGCCACAATGACCGCCGTAATTATTTTGTGGACGTCAATCAAGACCGGTCAATAAACCAACCCAATCTATTCTTTCAGCTTCCTTTATCACAGTGCTCTTGCTAGCGGCACTGTTTGGGGGGACGGAGCTAGTAGACACAACATGTGCACGCACCAGGTTGGATTTTGATTGGGGGGGGGGGGGGAGGTCAGGCAAGCGAGCACGTACGAAGCAGGGCGGGGGGAGAATGCTGATGCCATTTGTCGAAGGAATCGTAGAGCTGCGTTATTAACCGTGACTGAAAACGGCGGTGTGAGGTGTAGTATACATCTCCATCGGGATTGTGTAGGGACAGCTTTAAGAGAACTGCTCGCTTTGTGCTAGTCTCCCTCCGGAACAGAGGAGGGGTTTGTTAACGGGGACGCCATCTTGCGCAGGCGCATAGCGCACAGCCCTAGGCGACTCTGCTTCCGCGTATCCCACCTCAGCGGAACGCGACTTTGTTTACAACGGTGACAGGGGTGGCTTCACAAAAGCACTTCGATGTAAAAACAAACGTACCTCCTATTAAAAAGCTGTGATAGAGACCACGCCCAAATTGACTCACAGCTGTGTGCTGCACGTCGTATTTTACAAAAAAGCAAGCGATGCAGCATGCATAGGAGGTCGCCAGTTTAAACTTCGCTTTTCCCATGCAAGCCCTTTTCCAGAGCACATCTATTGAGAGCTGACTGCCCTTTCTGCCATTTGTATTTTTCGTATTAACGTATACACTCCCAGTTTAACATGCAACACCATTTTATACAGTCAATGCATAAAATAAGTACCATAACTCCAAGTTGTCGTATTGCTTTTAACCACTGCATTCTCGTAGTACGTAACAGCCAACTCTGCACGAGGTGCACAGTCCGTGCTCCAATCGGCTCTCAGTTCCGCATACCTTTAAGGTCGGAAGCTTAATGAACACTATATGTTCCAGTTATATTTAGTGTCTCCGCTTATCCATCTACCGAGTGAGATGTAGTTTAGCTAAAATATACGGATGGTTGGCCTTTCAACGCATGTCCCCAGCCCCAGCTGCACGAGGCCATTCACTACAGCTTGTGATACCTCTGAAGAAACCGCAGCAGTGCCCCAACACTAAGGAACAATTCCCCGACCAAAAACGTAAATAGTTGTTTTGACACAGAAATAAAGTAGCTTCTCACTCGCAACAATTTGACTCAGTTGTCTTGAGGCGAGTGTCCCGAGGGTCTATTTTATGGACAATTAGGGCACTTGGCGCTTGTACGTTTCGTTGTTAACGTTTGTGAAGACGGATAATGATCGTATGTTGTACGTTTATCCTTCACGTGTGGCCGCAGCAGAATAAGGGGACAACACCATTAAGTCTGCCATATTAAAATATCAATAAGACAACGAGTTTATCCAGACAAACTACTAACTGAAAAAGTCCGATTACTCATGAGAAGATATCGCTAAGTAACCAACTCCAACACGTTTTTTTATGTACCACACGTATGGCAGAATAATTACATTACAATTACAAACAATACATTTATAATTTACGATGTAGATAAACTGCGTCGCTGACAAAGCCTGGCCAATATTTATCTTTTTTTATACAAATTACACAGGCCCAGGCTTTACCCGCGGCAGTTGGTACTAATCCCACGGGGGTAAAATATAAAGTGGTTCACAAACACGCCACAGCGTCCACAATATGGAATAGTAAAAATACACATACTCACACACTACTGTTTACTTTTTTGTCTCCGCTCTTTGAGACCATAACCGAACATATGTTTCAAATGGTCACACATGAAACATACTACTGTTACATTTAAAGAATGCAATACATCTTATGCTGTGTTTGTTAATTGTGCGTAATTTGTTTTGTCACATGTGGTTTTGTCTTGAGTGGCTACTTTTGCACTGTATTTTTTCAGAGTCCAGATATACTTTCCAAACTAGGAACAGTGACAAATGAAAAGAATATTGAAGGCACACATGCCTTTTATACTGCATACAAAGCTGATTCCCCAACCACACCCAGGATCTAGGCGTGGTTCCCCTCCATGCAATTGCATCTAGGCATCTGTTTATGATTTATGGGGTTGGTTTCCAGTAGACAACATGTATTGCTTTGTACTCTTTTATTTGTTAAAGTAAGAGTTTTTATGACGTGGTTCTTGGCGTGCGTCGAGGGTGTCTGTTGTTCAGTTTACCACCATCACTACTCTCCAAAAGCACTGCTCTCCAGTACTGTTACCCCCCACTACGGTCAGTGTCCCTCCATGCCACTCTCCCCGCCACCTCTATCCATGACACCACACCTGCCACGCCACCACTCTCCACATCTAATGCGCTACTGTCCACCAACGCTCTCCAGTCCCGGCACGTCCCCCCTCCATCGCCCCTGCTACAGCACCTTCTCGCTCCAGTCGTCCTCGTCCCTGGCAGCTCAGCCCCACATTAGTTATGGTAATCCCAGTGCACCTAGTACCAGAGAATCTTAGTCACCCTTGGCTATGCAGCGCTACTGGGGTTGGTTGACTAGTGATGTAAAGACAATAAAGGGCAAGCGTGAGTGTAAAGATTGTGCCGTGCTTTTCCAATACCGACTGCCCTCTCCGGGAGTCCTTAAGGAAGCCGCTCTTCAAACCATTGCAATGTACTGAACGGTCGTTTGTGGAGAAAACTGATATAACAAACTAATAGAGCCTTTCCCCACGATCTATTGCAGGAAGCCCACCAGTGAACACACTTTAGAGCGCATGTCGTACATACTTATGCCAGTGAAAATGTATGTAGCACGTTTAGAGGAAATGTAGTAATACACATGCATTCAGCAGTTTATCCCTACAACAACGGTTACATTAAAATGTATTACCACAGCACAGTAAAATTGCTTCGCAGATTACATGCAACAAATAATATATTAAAACAATACTACAAATAGTATATCGATTGAATGGGAATTTACCTTGCTGCAGAAATGCATTCTCTAACTAGTTAAACACATTAGTTAAAATAAATACACATGGAAAGTATCCATGGCATAACCCATATGTGCAAAAGCTCTGAGTACTTTATGCTATTTATTATCATTGTGGGGGGAGGGGGGGGGGGAGAGAGGGGGTCGGAGAGAGGGGGTCATGTTTCATTCAAGACTTCACCTCTGAGTCATGCCCCCTCCTGACACTCAACAGTAATAATACACAGACTAGTATACTCTGCGCAACTGCATGTGTTATAATAAAATATTCAATTAATAAAGCGTCCCTGTTACTTCTGGAAGATACACTGAGTCACGAAATTCTTCCCAGCAGTGTGGGTGAGAGAGAGTGAAGTGTGGATATGCAGATAGTACACAATGCATACATTTCACAACGAAGGTTCTAGACAAGCAGTCGAACAGTAGCTTCCGGGGAATCAGTCATTTATTGTAATACGATGTGTAGTGGTGAGAGGTTTTTTTTTTGTACGTGAAAACTAATTGAAGCATCCCGAAGAGAGCACCGATTGCCAATACAAAAAGACGTTTAGCACAAAAGGAAACTTAACTGGTCTCCAGAACAAGGGAATTGGGTGTTTAAAAGACGTGTTTCAAGAACGGATAAATGTCCCCGTCCCGAATTTGAATTTTTATGTTGGTGTTTGTCCTATCTTGGCCACTAAAACTGATTTGCTGATCTAATTCTAACATTCCGGATTGTGTCAGTTTAGTGGGTCTATAGATGCGGATCATGTGACATCGGAGAGGAGGTAAGAACGTGATTTAATAATTTAATATGCAAATACGGTATTTCCGGCGCCGTTGAATGTGTGGCATAGTTTAACACACATGAACAAATGCATTCTGGTCATGCAAATAATAATTTGTTTTCCACTGCGCTTCATACGAAGCTTGTGCGTGGATAAGCACTACTGTGACGCTCGTCAGCGCTAAGAAGCCATGTCTAGGGCAGCCATGTTCTATAAATTCTATTAACATTACAACCCGCAGTTGTGCCGTGTCTAGGCCATGAAAATATCCAGTTTTATTATAACCCCATTTATTGGTATTCATTATACCATATGCGAAGGATGGAATGCTGTGGCAGCCGTGCCAGGGTTCGAACTCGTGATATGATAATTCAGTTGACAGAGCCGTCCTCCTTACTCTTTTACAATGTGCAATGAAAAAGCACTCTTTTAATTGACGGAGCCATGCCATGAAAACAAAAAAATGAAAAGGAAACAATAGATCTACACAGTTTCGAGCCGCCGCCAATCAGCAACAAAAATGGGTAACAAAATACCAAGTCCATTGGGTTTAAGAGGACTGTTGTGCCGGCTTTCCCTAGACGGGCCCATTAGCGGGAGAGGGGTTAGTGCTTCATGTAAATGTACCAATGTATATTGAGATCTGAACAGCTTAACCTGACGCTGAGAAGAGGCGAACAGATCGTGCATCTGCACGCCCCTCCATGTATTTATCTTTCTTCCTTCCTTCTGCTACTGGGTCCTAGCGTTAGCTTAACTAACAAATTATGTAGGGTGGAAAGGAAGCACGCGCTCGAAGAAAAACACCACAAAAATCATGTGGTTATTGAGTACCACGCACAGGCGATGAAATCGTGGTCACGAATTCCTGCTGCCTAGATAATGGTCTCAAAGATACAGAGCTTGTGAAATCAGTGTTTTGACTAAACGATTTATTTGTAATACAATTACATCATTATTCAGGATTTAGTGTAATCTGGTTTTAAATCACACGAGATAAACATGTTTAGTGTGAGACGATTGATGAGCATATATTTCGGTGTGTTACGTATTCATTCATTCACCTCATCCTGCGAGTTGGCTGGGTCATCATTGGCCCAAATTTCCCCAAAACAATATATGCACATTTTATTTACTAATACTTTGACTCAGTCAAAAATATAAGGAAACCGAATGGTAAATTTGATTTCACAATCACACCGGATTCTACTTCAGATGTAAGAACTTAAAAAAGAATAATCACGAGCTACATAAATATTAGTCATTTGATTGTTGGCTGGTTTAATATTTCTAGTGTCAATTAAAAAAAGAAAAAAAAACGACATCCTTAAATCCAATTGTCTGTTAATGTGTGATAATAGTGCAGACACGGCTCATGGATGCGATTTATTGCAATTTATGTTTGCAAAACCAAATAACTGTTTTGTACCATTCACCCGAAATACTCGACACCGCCTTAAAACACCCAGCATCAGTAACTGGATGACAGGCTCCTGCTGCCTTCGTGTAAACATTACTCGGACAAAAGACTAACAAAACATGTTGAGCTTCTGAAGGAAGCGCGCGCCAGTAGCGAAGGGTGAGAAAGGTGTGGACGCCGCATGCCCTCCAGAAGTGGGCTCGGTTAGTGCTTCTGCTACTCCTGCGAAGAATGCCAGGCAGCCAGCCCCCCCCACTTCCCCAAAGAGAGTCGCACTGGCTCCTGCGATTGGCTGTGCAGGCAGGGTATATAAAGATGTCACTGTGACAGAGCGGGGCTACTCGGGCGCAGTTTAACATATCTGGTGGAGATCTGCGTGCCGCCTCGTCCACACGTTTACTTTTCACAAATGCTCTAGAACCCGGAAACCACATTCACACTTCAGTGGGTGCCACTTAGCCCCTGTGAGTTCGCCGCAAAATGTACAAGGAGCGTAATCCTTTTCTAAACTGGAGGCTCAAGAAACATTCTCGGGCGCTAAAAACTCCAAAATGGTTTTAACGGCTTCTATTTTTGAGAAATATTTTTGTTAGCCCCTTGAGTGAAAAAAATCGGCGGATTTTAAATGATAACTGATCCAACACAGTACCAACAAAACCGTACAATGTAAATGTGTTAAAAGGGTACGGACGGCCACAGTGTAGTTTCATAATTCAGTCCCCTGCATCAACATTACGCACAGACTGACCCACGGAAGCAGGAAGGAAAGCAATCTAACAAGCGCCCCTAGTGCTTGCGCTTCCTTGGATGATGTCTTCTGTGGTATGCCAGGGTTTGTTCTAACCAAAATTCGGGCGCCTTTCAGTGACACGGCATAGTGTACCGGTACTGTGCTTCGGCAAAATGCCCAACGCCTGGCCAGAAGTAAAATGTGATATGTAAAATGCCAATAGAATACGTCCGCGCACCCCTGTTGACTGCTTCTACTCTCATTGTGCGGTTTAAAACAATTCTCGGGGTGCGGTAATAGGGGCCTCGCTCTGCCTACCATCCCAACCCAAACATAAGATGCATATATGCAATGGCCACGACCATTCGGTTTGACCAGAAACGTATTAAGGCATGGGTAAAGTGGACACTGGCCGGACCCCCAGCCTTTCAGCGAGCCAGCTCTGATCTACCGTATCTTGCCCTGATGACCTTAAATAATTCTTCAACAGATTGTTTAAATACCACCTTATTATGATTTTCATTAAATGTGGGTGATGCAATCGAGGCTATTAAAGACATTTTTGCAGATACGTTTTTTTATACCATGCAATATCCATAAAAAAATTCTTTAGATCGAAAAAGGACCTCGCGTATGAGAAATGGCGAACAGCGGCTGTATTAAAATATAGAAAACACCGCACCTGAATATAATATTTTACGCATTTACACGTTGGGCCAGCGTGCCTCTTCACCGTCAGTCCCTGGACAAAAAGGGAATAAAAGAGCTGTTCCGGATAGAAGGCCCCAAAATACTTTTTGGCCACGGCCCCCGAAATCCTTAAGATGTTTCTGCGTCACACCTCTCCAGTATCAGGGTTCTCAATTTAAAGTTACGGATGATGGTCTGACAAAACGAAATGCCACTCGAATGACCTAATGGCTATTTCCAAAACGCATTCAAACTAAAATATGGCATATGTTTTGGCCATCAATTTGGTTGAAGTTATAAGAGACAAGCCAATTACCGCACTAATCCCTTGCCCCCGCCCCCCAATGGCGGGTCGCAACAGGGTCAGTATATCACGCTGAGCTCCACCCTGCACCTCCCCTAACTGAGGGAGAAGTTCGGAGAATTTGCACGGTCCACAGCTAAGCATATGGCGTCAAACTGTACCTCACACTTGCTGTGCCTGGAAAAGAAAGTGCAGAGAAGCTGCGAACACGTTGTCACCTTCTGGCACAAGGCAGATAAGGAGAAAAAGAGGGCGTGTTGGCTTAACCCAGAGAAGAGGATGGGGTGAATGTCAGGGCATTGGAAAGACAATTACAACACAAACATTTGCAATGCAATAGGTCTTGCGTTTGCGAGAGTTAGAGCTACTGGCCTTGTAAATGACAATGTCTTTTATCTGTGTGTTTTGGTTTGGAGTGTATTAGATGTATATGTTGCGGAATTATGTGAATTGTATTGGAAATGTTAGTTGTGAAATTGTGTGGTGTGGAGTGTATGTGTGTAGTGGAATTATGTGCCATGGTGCCTATATAGCAGTGAGAGCTGTACAGATAGACAGAAAGGAAGATAGAGAGGGATGTGCAGTTTGTTTAGGAAGTTGTTTAGGAAGTGGTGAATGAATAGCTATGTTGTAGAGCACAGTGACTGCATTTCCAACATATATCTAAAGCTGATATTTGAGTGATAAATCATGTGCCGCTGGGGAGACTTTTTACAGATTGTGTAATCTTGGGAACAAAGGCAACACAGCTATGGATGTTATGTAGAGCCATTCCTTATTGACAAAGCCTTCATTAAATTACTGATGGCAAACATGCCTGATAACATTGTGGTGATCAGTGCTGGTAATAATTGGCATATGATGACCACTAATGTAATTTCGTCTGATATAGTCACTACTACAACACAAATAACATTAGTAACACTCAATGAGTTTCACTGGACACAAGTAGGTCTCATTACAAAAAAAGGTTGGAGTCCCCTGCTCTACACAAAAGCTGTTTATGGAGAGCAGCATGAGTAGGACACTTTAAAGAAAAAAACAACTGAAACCAAGTCTATAGTTTGAGACAGGGGGTATACACCTCCTTTCTTAAAGCTGTGAATAAAAGTGGGACCAATGCCATCCCAAATTGTTCCAGTGTCAAGTCCTTGACAACGAAGGGGATGTTCTGCAGGGTACTCAAAGGACTGATGTTAAAACACAGAGATGACAAAAGGTACATATGGAGGGACCGAAAATGTAGATGTGGGAATACTGGATGAACATAAAATATTACTGGGAGATGGGGATGAGAATATCGCAGTTACGATGGACTGGAGCACATAAGTGTGTGAAGAGAAGAGATCACATGGGATGGACTGGAAAGTACCCAAGACAATGTAGACAAGAGTCCCGGAGTGTGACAGAAGAGAGAGTGCATTTGAAGGTGATGTAAGAGAAGGTTCTATGATTCAGAGGTAACAAAATAATTCCAAGGGGAATTTCTGTAACTAACAATACATAGGCCAAATTGTTATCTTGATAAATCTTCACTCGAAAGGTCACAAACACACACACAAATAGCAAAACAGCGCTATGCAACTCTGCACAGCAAAACATGAAAATCTGAAACTAGGCAACCTGCTATTTAGCAATACTGCTGTGAAAGTAACAGGCAGTTGTAGTACACTAAAAATACCTTGCACTTGTTTATTCAATAATCCTTTCTGGTTGGATACATAAAAATTCAACATTAATCAACTATGGTCATTTATCACAATGTGAGAGAAAATAGCGACTGCGACTTGTCCAGGTATTGTAGTTACAGCTAAGAGACAAATACCAACCGGAAGGTCCATAATTGCAATCTCGCAGGAGCCTGGCCGTTACCAAGTGGAAGGCTTTTCCCTGCCCTCCGAGAGGCCTTTAGTGATATCAGCCAAATCAAATCTCATGTTGTTTGGAGAAAAGGTGTTGTGGTATGGAGTCTGAAGGCAGTCCCAGTCTGCAGGTTAGTCATTCACTGCATTCGTAGCCCCAGGAAGCGGCATAGAAACAGGGCTGGAGGTCAGAAGAGTAGAGTACAGATTGTCTAGTTGGCAGCTCAGGAGGTTGAGCCCTAAACACACAATGTACACTCAGTAAGGGCAACAAGTAACAACCGAAGTCTCAACCAGTAAGAAGAACTGAGGTCCTCATACACAGGAACAGAAGGGAAGCCAAGGAACCGCAGCAGGTTACACACCGCACAATGATATACAGTTCGGGTGACTGGGCTGAGCTACAGAACGTGCTGCGGGGAGGAGTCTGGTTGGACTAAGGCTACCCATGGGAAAGCCAGCGTGATAACAGTGACCCAATTCACTGAGTTCACAGTGGGCAGGTCACAAGGGAATCGCACAAAATAACTGTGACGTAATGCCAGAGCAGCTGATTTTAGAAGTGCTGAAGCAGGCTTGAGGGTCAGTGTTAAATCAACATCCTGTGATTAGTGGCAAATCGCTTAATCACCCTGTTATTAAAAAAAATAAATAAAAAATCGTGTAATGTAATCAGGTGCTCATATAAAGAGCTGTAATGTCCAGCCCAAAAAACTAAAATTTGAAAAAAATCCCTAATAAGGGAGCAGCAGGAGGGGGAGGGTGGGAGAAATAGTACCTCAATCATGTCAGGAGCAGCGGACGGGCACTAATGAAATTAAATCAATCAGTGCTGTGAGCGCAGATATTCTGACATAAATAATTATCTTTTATGTAATCATACTTATGTACTAATATGAAATGCGCTAAATGAAACAATAAATGTTACAATGAAAATTGTGCCTTACTTAGCAGCTACCATATAGTGAAAGGCCTGTGCATGTTTTATAAAATGTGATTACTTAGTGATGAGAAAATATATTCTGTCTCCTTAAGAACATGTTTTCTGCAAAAATAAATGCGGAAATAATATGAGTATTTTGGGTGTTTCTTCTGTGCCCTTTAGCAGAGCAAGGCCAGAGCTAATATTGAATGTCTGCCAAAAGAACTGAAAACACTTGTTCTCTGCTGTGTGTCAAGCAAGCAAGGTCACAGCGTGTAGTTATCTGTCTGCCAAGCTGAGCTAAAGTATGAGTTTATTCTGTGTTTGTACTAATGGAATGTGTTTCTCTTGAGGGGAAGAACTGATTTGAAAGCGTTTCTACTTCTTCCTATCTATGGTCCGGCAGAAAGTGCATTTTGAAATGGCTGAACAAAGACCTTTACTGAACAGTGCGGAAATATGCATCAGATTTAACAATTAATATTGTTTGGGCTTACACAAAAGGAAGAAGCAGAGAAATATAAAGCAATGAAGCTAATATTGAGATACTTTCTGATGAGCTAATGTTTTATGATTGGATGATTCCTGTACATATGAAGTTTTTAGCCAATCATGGAAGTTTAGCAAGTTGAATTTAATGTTTGAGAATCAGACTTTGGGGGTTCATTGCTTCCTGGTTTCCAGAGACTTCAATTCTCATTCTTATGATCTGTCACTTTGACATTTCATGCTTTGCTAATCAGTCTACTGACATTGTGGTATTTTATTATTTTGAATTATTTTTCTATGCTCCATGCAATGATGCTGGTGCTTACTTTGGCGCTCAATGCTTAGAGCCCGTAGCGCTTTGATGCCTGCCTTAGATAATGATTTTGATGGTTCAGAGAACTTAGAGTCCAAATTCTGAATTATCACTCCTTTTCCTTGCCCCCTATCCTGTTGCTGATACTGCTGACCCCCTAATGAAGCTATGCTGTTTTGCTGAACTCTTTAGGATTAGTAAATATGCTACTATGTGAAATATTATTTGTCTTTTGTTTTACAGGTACCAGCTGCTACTGCCTTAATTCTGCTGTTGTTTTTGATAGAGCCATAGCTAGATGTTTTCTAAATTAATGTTACTAAAGCTTTTGCATGAAACCCAACATGCTAATGCTAATTTGAGTTTAGTGAGATGTTTTCTCTATGCCTATGATTTGACATTTTTTTATTGCTGAATCAATAAATTTGATCTCTCTTACACAGATATTCATGTTATTGCTTTGTGTTCTGACTATTGAGTTCATTGTTTAATTTTCCTTGTTTAAACCAAGATTCTTCAGGCCAATCCGTCAGCCTGTGATTCTTCTTTATTTGTACCATTTGGTGTTGAGAATAATTTTCGTGACCTTAGAATTGTTAATATAGGGAAGTAAATATTTTAATTGATACTAAGAGGTGTGGTTATTAATGGCCAAATGGTTCATGGTGTGTCGTATATTAATTCTTTGGTGATTATTATTATTGTTTAATGTTGTTGTTTTATGTGTCTATAATAATCAATATGTTAATCAATATAATCTAAACAAGCCAAAAGATTCATTGACCTTAGATCAGCGTCCAATCACTTACTATTATGGAATTGATAATGAATTTGATGGTACAGAGAACTTAGAGTCCAAATTCTGAATTATCACCCCTTTTCCTTGCCCCCTATCCTGAGGCTGATATTGCTGACCCCCTGATGAAGCTATGCTGTGTTGCTGAACTCTTTAGGATTAGTAAATATGCTGCTCTGTGAAATATTATTTGCCTTTTGTTTCACAGGTACTTGCTGCTACTGTTTTAATTCTCTCTTGTTTTTGATAGAGCCATAGCTAGATGTTTTCTAAATTAATGTTACTAAAATGTTTGCATCAAGCCCAACATGCTAATTTGAGGTTAGTGAGGTGTTTTCTCTATGCCTACGATTTTACATTGTTTTTTTGCTGAATCAAGGTATTTTATCTCTCTTACACAGATATTCATGTTATTGCTTTGTGTTCTAACTATTGAGTTCATTGTTTTATTTTCCTTGTTTAAACCAAGATTCTTCAGGCCAATCCGTCAGCCTGTGATGCTTCTTTATTTGTAACATTTGGTGTTGAGAATAATTTTCGTGACCTTAGCATTGTTAATATAGGGAAATAAATATTTTAATTGAAACTAAAAGGTGTGGTTATTCATGGCCAAATGGGTCATGTTGTGTCGTATATTGATTCTTTGGTGATTATTATTATTGTTTAATGTTGTTGTTTTATGTATCAATGACAATCGTTATGTTAATCTATATAATCTAAACGAGTTAAAAGGTTCATCGACCTTAGAGCAGCGTCCAATCACTTACTATTATGAAACAGATAAGCCAAGGGCGTGTTAACAGTTTTGGTAGCCAAAGTTTAATAGTTACGTCTCTTTAGATTATTATTATTTATTGATTTTTGATTGAGATATATTGATTTTTTTTAAATTGATGAAGAATATGGAGAAGAAGTATCCCTAAACACCCAAGGTGACTGTCCCCAGTTTTTGGAGTCTCCCTATGTTGGTGGGAAATGTTCTCAGCGTTCTTTTGTTAGGTCGAATGAAGTAGCTCATATGCTGCACAGCTTTAGCTAATTTTTTGCAGGTGATTGAGGTGTTTGTGAGATTTTAGGGGAGCTGGGTTTCTCCAAATGTTGTTGAAGAAGGGGTTTGTGTACTCCAAAATGTGAGAATGGGGAAGTTGGTGAACTTCATGTGTGTAGCGCTTGGTGCTCAAAAATTGTCCACTTGGTTGTTGGTATACAGACCCTGAAGTAGGTCTAAGACTCTGGAGTATATTAAAAGTGTATTGAGAAACATGTTTTTTGTTATAATTTGTATATTTAGTAGGCCAATCGGCGTGGTTGGCAAGTCGAGTTTGTGAGTAAAGTTGAGTGCAAGGTCTTTTTGACTGAGATTTGGCGAATCCTAGGGGTGCCAGGACAGTATCCATTGATCAATTTAGAGTAAAATTTGCGGGTCATATTTTGCTTGCAAATCTAGGTAACTGAGAAAGAAGAATAGCTGCTAGAGCGAAAAGCCATCAGTGAAAATCCGTAAGGTTCCTGAAGTGATTGTATTACCCTACCTGTAGTAAATAGACAAATAGATATTTTTTTTTTTTTTGGTTTTGATGAAGTGCTTGCAAATAATATTACATTAGGTTTGAATGTTTTTGAGTTTAGGAGGACAAGCCCCAAGACATTGTCAGCCACTGTTTGTAAGTGTGATGTCATTTTGCGCTGCGCTGAGATAGGTTGGTTAGTGAGAAGGGTCGTGAACGGATTGGTGGACAACCGTGAAGCGCAATTGGTTGAGAAGGTAGATAAAGAGGATTCTGGGATTAAAATTCACTTCCTGATTATTGATTTTGTTACATAAATTTGTGAAAATGAAGTTTTTTAAAGCTTTAAAAAGTGCTCTTAGAGGAGATGAATATATTCCAGCTAGGGTAGGAGAAATTTGTCTGCCAGAAGGAACTCCAGCATATATTGTAATTGAAGAGAAAGGTACTGGAGCATGCCTTTGGTTAAAACATTTGTGCAACATCACAAGAAAAGAAGGGAGCTTAGCGTTTCCTGAAAATGGGACATTTAATTTGAGAATTTTAGGAAATTTGAGACAAGTGATGTATGGTTTAAAACCTCCACCAAGACTAGCTCAGTTTGAGGCATTAGCGACCTGGGAGCGTGTAGTTAGACAACAACAAGCATTGAAATTTGAGAGAAAAATTAGAAGAGCAGAGAAGTCACTAGCAGAAGCTAGGTGGGACAATAACCAGAGACAGTGGAGACTCAATACCTTACATAGTATTGGGATATTTCCTGCAATGTCTAAAGACAGTGAGGAGGATGCAAAGAAAGCTTTTAGGAAATATAAAAAGAGTTTTTCTTCATCAGATGAAGAACAGGCATTAAAAGAACATGAAAGGTCTTTGATTAATAATGAGGAATCAGACGATGATGAGTTTATTTTACAGATATCAAGAAATCGTCCACCACCAGCATATGTGGCACAAGAGAACAGTCCAAGTACTAGTGTGAATCCTTATGCACCAACACAGGTTAACATATCACTGAGTTCAATACAGAGTAGCCTTACCATGATTGAGAGTTCCACACAGGTTAATCCTAACATGACACAGAGCTCAGTGCAGACTAGCCAGCAACAGGTGCACCATCTCCTGAAGTAATTAAATATTACTATAAAGTGATTACATTTCTGAAAACAAGAATTTTGCCTCAAACATTGATTGGCCATGTATAGATAGGACTGTTCAGGATGCAAAATAATCAATTCATGCATACTATGAGAGGTTGCTAAAAGAATTTAAACATTACAGTGGTACAGAAACAATTGAGTCAAAAGACATTATTCATTTTGTGTTCAGATTTGTTGAGGGACTCAGACCAGAAATTAGTCAGATAATTAAGAGTCATTTGATTTGCTGGCAAGCCAAACCGATTGATGAGTTGCTACGGTATGCATACTACTGTGTGATGAGATTGAATTGAAACAGAAAAAGTTGAAGGAGAAAGCAATGGTGATTCAGATTAAGGCTGCACACACAGGGATTCAGGGAAGTTTCCAGCCTCAGCAGCAACAGGGAAATTGCATGTTTCAGAATCTAGGTACATTTCAGAATGAAGGCAGAGGAAGCGGTTGTGGTGGAATGGGAAGTGTTAATCATATGGTTTGGATTTAAATACAGTTATGATTCAAGGAGAGCAGCAAGGAAAGAGAATGTTATGTTGTCATACTTGCAGGGGAATAGGGCATTGGAAACAGCAGTGTAAGATTCAGCAAGCAAATTATGTCAATTCATTTCAAACTGTGAGAGGACCAAGAATGAAAGGTCAAATTCAAAATTTTCAGAATAGTGTAAACTCAATGCAAGATTTTCAACCCATGCAGCCCATGCAAAATGTACAGCCTTTACAAATACGAATGCCCCAGTTACAGCAGATGCAGCCACAAGTGCAGATGGTACCGGCACAATAAAATTCAAATGCCTAGACGACAAATTCAAATACCTCAAGCCCCTATGGATCAGCAGCAGGTGATGCTTTCTCTGATGGTCACAGGTCCAAGTGTGAATCACAGTAAAATACACTACATCAATTTCCATTACACAGTGAGAATGGAATAAACGATGAATGGATGTCTGAGAGTGCAGATGAAGAATAATGAGTGATGGCAGCTTCTTTAGAAGTAGATCAGAAAGGTCCTTGTATTAAAGGAAAGGTGAATGGTCACGGAGTTTAATTTTTGGTTGACACTGGAGCTCCACGCTCCACAGTGAGATCTGCAGAAGTTCCAGATTTGC
This sequence comes from Pleurodeles waltl, assembly GCF_031143425.1. NCBI lineage: Eukaryota > Metazoa > Chordata > Amphibia > Caudata > Salamandridae > Pleurodeles > Pleurodeles waltl. The sequence goes on from NC_090449.1 coordinate 778,679,787, forward strand.
CCTTGTCAGGGAAGACAGTTCAGATTGTGGGGGTTGCTAATCAATATTTGACGAACCCAATTACAGAACCAGTGTTGGTTAAAAATGGCAATTTTAAAGGCTTGCGCAAGTCTGTGGTTTGTGATTCAAGTCCCGTGTACTTACTGGAAAGGGATTTATTGTGCAAAACAAGATGTTACACTACCTGTTCAGATGAGGGAATTGAAATTCAAACAGTGATGATAAAGAAGACCCAACACTTACTGTTAACAAAAAGTCAGTGTCTGAAGAATTTTCTTTGATCATTTTTGATGAGACAGTGAGGGAGGAAGCTCCTTTGATCAGTTTATTTCCAGTATTTGGAGTGAAAGATCTTCCTGATGACTAACAGAGAAGTGTTAAGACTGAAGTTTGGGATTTTTCAGGAAAAGACATTGATAACAGGAGTAGAGCCAGTTGGAGTTGTAGTGAAGTCCAATGTAGTTTTTCCTCAGACTCCACAATACCCGATGGCAAAAGATGTAACTGAGGGAGTGAGACCATTGATAGGAGAGTTTGTGGAGAAAGGGATTCTGAAATAATTGTTGAACAGCCCGTGTAATTCATCTATAATGGAACTGCGCAAGCCTTGCGGGGAAATTCGACTAGTGCAAGATTAGAGAAAAATAAATGACTTAGTGATTAAGTGTTGCCCAGTTGTGCCAAATCCAGCTGTGATTAAGGTTAAGATCCCATGTGATGCTCAATGGTTCACTGTGGTGGACTGATGTCAAGCATTCTTTTTTGTGCCTCTTCATGAGGACAGCAGATATCTCTTTTGGTTTAAATTCCTGAACAAAGTCAACTGTTGGTGTAGAATTACAGAAGGGTTCTCAGAGTCACCATATATTTTCAACCAGCTCTTGAAAACGAATTTGGAATCATTAGCGATGCCTTATCAGTCAACATTGGTGCAATATATTGATGATATGTTTATTGCATTCAAAACAAAAGAAGGGTATAAATACAATACAATTGCATTGTTTAATTTCCTGGGAGACAATGGACATAAAGTGTCCCATGCTGAAATTGCAGTACTGTCAGAAAAAGGTGCAATATTTGGTTCATTTGATTGAGAAAAAAGCTAGGAGGATTTCTAGAGAGAGAGTTGCAACTATTTTGCAAATGCCAGCAGCAACTACTCAGAAAGATGTGAGGATGTTCTTGGGAATGGTGGGCTCCTGCCGCCAGAGGATCCCAAATTTTTCAGTGTTTTCAAAGCCCTTGCAGAAGCTGACTCATAAGGATGTTTGAGATCCTATAGTGCTGAATGAGGATTGTATGAAAGCATTTACTGATTTGATAGAGAGTTTGTGTCAAGATCCGGCTTTGGGTATGCCTGACTACACTAAGCATTTTCTGTTGTTTTGTCATGAACGTGTTGCATGTTCTTTGTCTGTTTTGACACAGTCTCATGGTGGTTGAATCGCTTGGTGGCAGAGTTTATAGCCACTTTGGATCCAGTCGCAGCAGCTTTACCCGGTTCTTTGTGGTCCATTGCAGCAGTTGAGCAGAGCCTCGCTCAGAGCGAGAGTATAGTGATGGGTTATCCCCTTACTATAATGGCACCACATTCTATTGAGATTTTTCTTACCAGGTCTAAAACACAGTATCTGACCAGATAAAGGCTGACCAGACATGAGACAGCAATCTTGGGGTCTCCAAATGTAAACATTAAGAGATGTACAGTGCTTAACCCAGCAACTTGACTTCCAAATGAGGAAGCAAACATTGACACATTAGATGATACTGAACATGATTGTCTGGAAATTACAGAGTTATGCACAAAACCCAGATCAGATTTTAGAGATACTTGCCTGGAATAAAATGACCAAAGTATCTTTGTTGATGGTTCCTGCCTGAGAGATAATGTGGGCATATTAAGATTAAGAGCAGGATATGCTAAAAGTGTCACCACAGGCATACTGGAAGCTTCATGGCTTCAAGAAGTGTTTTCTGCACAAGTGGTGGAACAAGTGGCTCTTACTAGAGCATGCCACATTTCAACTCAATTGAAAGTGACTATTTACACAGATAGTCAATATGGATTCGGCATTGTGCATGACTTTGGCCAATTGTAGTCACAGAGACATTTCCTGACTTCTTCTGGTTCACCAGTAAGAAATGGTGAAATAATGAATGATTTGGTCAAAGCAATTCAAATAGCTGAAACGGTTGCTTTGGCAATATGCAGTGCACATCAGAGGTCACAAGATTATGGTGGTCATTCTGACCTCGGCGGTAAAAGGCGCCTACCGCCGGTCAGAAATCCTCCATAATCCCGCCGCGGTCGCGGAAACCCGCCACGGTCATTCTGACCCGCAGAAGGCAAACCTCCGAAAATCCGACCGCCACAACAGACCGCCAGACCAGCGGTCGGCGGAAAGGTGGAGGTGACCAAACCTCCACCGCCACGCCAACAGAAATACGCCCATCCCATTACGACCCACGAATCCACGCGGCGGTCATTCAAACGCGGTATTCCATTGGCGGGACACACCGCCGCGGTCAGAATACACACAAACGAACAAAACTCAGCCACATTGGACGATTTGAATCCCACACACCTGATACACATACACACACCACTCCCACACACACAATACAATATAGAACACACACACACATCACCCACAAACCCCTACGCTAAAAAATTCGGAAAGAAGGCAAGAGCGAGACACCAGCATCCAAAAAATAACAGCCACAGCCACTCAACACCATCACCCACACACTATCCACACACCAAACAACACACACCACCACACTCAACTCACTTAAATACACATACTCCACCCCACACATCATACACACCACCCCATGGCACCCCAAAGACAACCCCGCTTCACAGACGAAGAACTCAGGGTCATGGTGGAGGAAATCGTTCGGGTAGAGCCCCAGCTGTTCGGCACACAGATACAATACACCAGCATTGCCCAGAGGACGGAGCTATGGCAGAGGATTGTCGACAGGGTGAACGCAGTGGGACAGCACCCCAGAAATCGGGAAGACATCAGGAAGCGATGGAACGACCTACGGGGGAAGGTGCGTTCCATGGTATTCAGGCACAACATCGCCGTGCAGAAGACTGGCGGAGGACCCCCACCTCAACCCCCACAATTCACATCATGGGAGGAGGAAGTCTTGAACATCCTGCATCCTGACGGCCTCGCAGGAGTCGGCGGAGGAATGGATACTGGTAAGTTGAAGCTTCAATGCTGCTTCCCCCCCACCTGCATGCCAAATCAGACCCCAAACCTCACCCCCATCCTCGAACCCCACCCTCACCCCCACCCCCATCCTCACCCCCACCCTCACCCCCACCACCATCCTCACCCCCACCACCATCCTCACCCCCACCCCCAGCACACCTATTCCCCGCCAATGTCTCACCATCACAACCCACACATCCCAAAACTTAGGCCTGCATGCGTCCACTAAGCATGGACACCCATCACCAAAGCATGCCCAATGCATATACACATCCCCCCCACAAGCCACCCTCACCAAAGCCCCCACACACGAATGCCAGCACTTGGGGACACGAGAACCCACAGATACACCCATATGCCACACATTGAAACTATAACCATACCTCTATACCCCTGCAGGACCCGACCGTCAACACACCGCGGCGGAGGGGCCAGAATTCTCCACACCCCCCACCCAAGAGGCCGTCAGCGATGACAGCAGCTCTGTCGACCTGGACACCGATGACCAGCCCGGACCATCGGGGACCTCTGGACAGTCGGTTCCCCTCACACAGGCCCAGGCCACTACAGACCCAAACCCCTCTGGGAACACCAGCACAGCTCCCACCCAGCGGGCCCATGCCTCTGTCTCCAGGGCGCGTCAATCTGCGGTGTGTCTACCACTACAGGGCACCCAGGATAACCCACCACCCCAACAACAACAGGGACCTGGGGGCAGTGGTAGTGGGCACACCGGCCAGGGGGCAGAGGCCCAGGGAAACAGGGCAACTCGGCGGGCAGCTGTGCGACAGGGGGGGGAGGAGAGGCCCAGGGAACCCACTCTCCACGAGGTCCTCACCACCATCATGGGAGCATACAACCGCTCCCAGGAGACGATGGCGACGGTACTGGCCCGGTTCCAGGAGATCCAGGCGCTGCAGGAGGAACACTATCGCGGGTACAGGGAGGACATCAGAGCCATCAACACCACCCTGGTTACCATGGTAGGGCTGCTGCAGGACCTCGTAAACAGCAGGGCGGACACTGAACAACACCCAAGGGCCCCTGCCACTAGCCTGGACCAAGAACAGCCATCCACCTCCGCCGGCGCTAGTGGACAGGAGGCCCCCGCACAGCAGCAGCCCACCAGACCCCCACCTCCTGCAGGAGAAGAACCACCCCGCAAGAGGGCCCTGAGATCTCGCAAGAAGACAGAGTAGGATGTCAAGACCCCCGCCAGCAATGGATACCACCTGATGTCATCCCACTGTCCCACATTGTCACCCTGTCCATCCTTGAACTGCCCATGCTCCATCTCTCCACAGGCCTCTGGACAATGCACCTGTGTGACTGTTACTCTGGACTCTGCCATGGACATTCCTTCACCATAGCCCCCACCCACTTGAAACCACCCATCCCATTTTGAGCACTTAAATAAACACCTATTTTGCACCAAAAAATCTGGAGTCTGGCTGTGATTTCAATAGATTGTAATTGACATGACAGTGCAAATATGTCCTTGTACATGGTGAAGTCAACAAACAGCTGCCACAAAGCTGTAGTCCATGGGGAAACGAAGCACAGGACTCGTAGTGGGGACCCCAGATCTGAAATAGGGAGGGAAAAGCCAAAACTCAGTCATCATACACTGGGGCAAATAGACAGGCAGCAGAGATGCAGGAGAGTAGTTAACATTTACTAAATTATCTTAGAAATGTTACCTGTGTCCTATTGGAAGTACTGTTCAATGATTCTGTCCCTGTTGTCTGTTTCAGCCCCGTCGTCTTCCTCCTCGTCACTCTCCTCAGGTTCCACCGCTGCCACAACACCACCGTCTCGACCATCCTCCTGCAGGAAAGGCACCTGGCGACGCAAAGCCAGGTTGTGAAGCATGCAGCAGGCCACGATGATGTGACACACCTTCTTAGGTGAGTACATTAGGGATCCACCTGTCATATGCAGGCACCTAAACCTGGCCTTTAGGAGGCCAAAGGTGCGTTCGATCACCCTCCTAGTACGCCCATGGGCCTCATTGTACCGTTCCTCTGCCCTGGTCCGGGGATTCCTTACTGGGGTCAGTAGCCACGACAGGTTGGGGTACCCAGAGTCCCCCACTAGCCATACACGGTGTCTCTGTAGCTGTTCCATCACGTAAGGGATGCTGCTATTCCTGAGGATGTAGGCGTCATGCACTGACCCTGGGAATTTGGCATTTACATGCGAGATGTACTGGTCAGCCAAACACACCACCTGGATGTTCATTGAATGGTAATTTTTTCTGTTCCTGTACACCTGCTCCCTGTCTCTTGGGGGAACCAAAGCCACATGGGTCCCATCAATGGCACCAATTACGTTGGGAATATGTCCAAGGGCGTAGAAATCACCCTTCACTGTAGCCAATTCGCCCACCTCAGGGAAAATGATGTAGTTCCTCACGGATTTCATCAGGGCAGACAACACTCTGGATAACACCTTCGAAAACATGGGCTGAGACATCCCGGAAGCAATTCCCACGGTTGTCTGAAATGACCCACTTGCCAAGAAATGGAGTACTGACATGACCTGCACCAGAGGGGGAATCCCTGTGGGTTGGCGGATGGGGGACATCAGGTCGGGCTCCAGCTGGGCACACAGTTCATGGATAGTGGCACGGTTAAGACGGTAGGTCAGGATAATGTGGCGTTCTTCCATTGTCGACAGGTCCACCAGCGGTCGGTACACGGGAGGATTCATCCGTCTCCTCGCCCAACCCAGCGGACGGTGCCTAGGAAGGACAACATGGAGCACACAGTCAAGCAACCCACAGGTACGTACTCACAGCTAGCACAGTAAACGATTCTCTATGCAGTGAATGGCGTGTCTGAGTGGCTATGCAAGGCCTAGGCCTGTGTGACGCAGTTGAAATTGAGCCATGTGGGCCCTGGAAATGGCGGCTGCCTGACCTGTGAAGTGTGACAATGGGATGTGAGGTCAATGCGCTGGCGTGGCACACCGCGGCGGGCGGCGGGCGAAGACCGCGGCGCAAAGCCGCATTGGTTAACATTGAAGCCTATGGGTTTCAGGAGCCAATGGCGAAGGGCGCCGGCGGTGGCGGGACGCACCGCCGCGGTACGCACCGCCGCGGACGTCACCGCCATTTTCTATCTACTTATCCACTTGCGACTTGAACTTTCACAGGAGAGGACCTATACTGCAAGTGTTGCTGTGACCTCGGTCTGGAAGGGACAATGGCTGCTGCACCTGGGGAAAGGGCCCCTGCCTTCACTGGAGAGGAGTTGGAGAAACTCGTGGATGGGGTCCTCCCCCAGTATGCGCTACTCTACGGTCCTCCAGACCAACAAGTGAGTTTAATTCAATCTGGATTTGGGGACACTGGCTGGCTTGGGGGCCTGGCGGGGGGCCTGGCGGGGATGGGGGGCATGTTGGGCCTGGCGGGGGGCATGGCGGGGGGCCTGGCGGGGATGGGGGGCATGTTGGGCCTGGCGGGGGGCATGGCGGGGATGGGGGGCATGTTGGGCCTGGCGGGGGGCATGGCGGGGGGGCCTGGCGGGGATGGGGGGCATGTTGGGCCTGGCGGGGGGCATGGCGGGGATGGGGGGCATGTTGGGCCTGGCGGGGGGGCATGGCGGGGGGCCTGGCGGGGATGGGGGGCATGTTGGGCCTGGCGGGGGGCATGGCGGGGATGGGGGGCATGTTGGGCCTGGCGGGGGGCATGGCGGGGGGCCTGGCGGGGATGGGGGGCATGTTGGGCCTGGCGGGGGGCATGGCGGGGATGGGGGGCATGTTGGGCCTGGCGGGGGGCATGGCGGGGGGCCTGGCGGGGATGGGGGGCATGTTGGGCCTGGCGGGGATGGGGGGCGTTGGGCCACTGGAAAGGAAAATGCTGAGAAACTTGAACGTGGTATTTCTCCCTCCCTGTACGTGTCACATAGGTCCGCGCCCATGAGAAGATCGGGATTTGGCGTGCCATCGCCAAGGAAGTCCGGACCCTGGGGGTCCACCATCGACGGGGCACCCACTGCCGCAAGAGGTGGGAGGACATCCGCCGCGGGACCAAGAAGACCGCCGAGTCTCTGCTGGGGATGGCCTCCCAACGTAGGCGGGGTGCCTGCCGTCAACTGAGCCCCCTGATGTTCCGGATCCTGGCGGTGGCCTACCCTGAATTGGATGGGCGCGTGAGGGCAGCACAGCAGACACAAGGGGGTGAGTACAAGCATTATCTACTCTGTTGTCGCGCAGTGGAGGTGTCTGGGTGGGGGAGGAGGGCTGGGGGTCCCCCTAGGCCAGGGCGATATCTGTAGGCTGGGCACCCCCGTAAGCCCCTGTGTCCCCAGCCACCACCCTCAGTAGTTTGTCAGTACAGCCATCCCTGGGCCGTGTCATCCATGGGTGCAGTTGTCAACTCTAGGCGTGTAGGGCATGTTCCACGGAATGCGTAGCGGACCCCAAGTGCGCAACTTAGTGCAGGGGGCATCTGTGTCTGTCATGTCCGCTAACTGTACCGGAGATCCATGTACTCAACATCCCTTTATTTCTCTCTCCCCCCCCCTTTTTGTTTGTCTTTCTGTGCTTGTGTGCATCAGCATCATCAGGCGGAGGAGAAGTGGCATCGGGGCAGGAGGGAGCTGCATCTCACATGGCCCAGGAGGGCCATGCCACAGAGTCAGACTGGACCAGTGAGACGGAGGGCGAGGGGAGCTCCACGACGGGGACGACTGGAGCCTGCAGCGACACGGACACGTCCTCGGAAGGGGGCTCCCTTGCGGGGGTGGCACCATCCGTGCCCCCCGCCATTACAGGTACAGCCGCCACCCAGCGCACCATCTCCGCCCTCCCAGCAGCCCCTCAGCGTTCGCCCCGTGCCCGCTCTGCCAGGAAGCCGGGCATCTCCTTCGCCCCAGGCACCTCAGGCCCTGCCCCTGTTACCCCCGCTGCCCTCAGTGCGGAGCTCATTGACCTCGTGAGGACGCTCATTGTTGGGCAGACTACCCTTTTGAATGCCATCCAGGGGGTGGAGAGGGAGGTTCATCGCAGCAATGCGTACCTGGAGGGCATTCATTCGGGTCAGGCTGCCCATCAGCGATCGTTCCAGGCTCTGGCCTCAGCACTGACGGCAGCCATTGTCCCTGTCTCCTGCCTGCCTCTACTAACTCCCTCCTCCCAGTCTCCTGTTCCTCTGCCTGTCCCACCCACACCATCAGACCAGCCTGCACACACCTCAACACCCAAGAGAAGCTCATCCAAACATAAGCACCACAGATCACGCAGACATTCACACACGCAACATTCCGATGCAGACATGCCAACAGTCACTACCACCTCTGTGACCCCCACCTCCTCGTCTCCCTCCTCCCTCCCTGTGACGTCTACACTCACACCTCCATTCACCTCACCATCAGCCAGTGTTTCCATCACCAGCACACCCTCCACTCCAGTCCGCACACGTGCAGTCACCACCCCCACTGCCATTTACACGTCCCCTGTGTCCTCTCCCACTGTGTCTGTCACCCCCTCTTCCACACCACACAAACGCAGCCACCCACCCACCCAACAGCCATCCACCTCACGACAGCCTATCCCTCCTGCACCTGCACCCAAAGACAGCAAACGTGACTCACCTACAACCACATCCTCTCCCTCCACTCCCATTCCCACTGTACCTACCACTCTCCATTGTCCCAAGAAGCTCTTCCTCGCCACTACTAACTTCTTTCCTGACCCTGAGCCCCCCCCTCCTTCTCGTCGGGGTAAGAAGAGCACCTCAGCCACCACCAGCCCTGCAGCCCCCTTGACAAGGGTGCAGGGGTATTGGAGCCCGCCAGCCCGCATGTCTGGGTCTTCGCCCAGCAGCAAGGGGACAGCCAGCCCACCCCCTGGGAAGAGGAGCAGAAGGCGGAAGGGTCGCCGCAGGAGCCCGCCTTCTACATCCCCCCCGGACACCACCCAGAGACAGTCACCAGCCACAGCTCCAAAGGGAGGCAAGGGCCACAGGCCGACGACTAAGGAGGGCAAGGGCAGCAAGTCGGAGAGGTCAGGCAGCAGGCCTGCTGCCCAGGAGGAGCCCACAACCCCCATAGCCGCTGCCCCTGGAGGAACCGGCACAGCTGCCCCGGGAGAGCCCACCACCCCCATAGCCGCTGCCCAGGGAGGACCCAGCCCAGCTGGCCAGGAGGGCCCCACCACCCACAGCCCAGGTGGGCAGTGAAGGAGCACCATCCCCGCTGCCCAGGAGGGCACCACCAGGCAATTAGCAGTTGGCCATAGACCGGCCGCCGTCTCAAGAACCGCTGAACTGGGCCCTTCAGGGCAAGAACCGCTGAACTGGGCCCCGCCGTCTCAAGCACCGCTCCGCTGGGCCCCGCCGTCTCAAGAACCGCTGAACTGGGCCCTTCAGGGCAAGAACCGCTGAACTGGGCCCCGCCGTCTCAAGCACCGCTCCGCTGGGCCCCGCCGTCTCAAGCACCGCTGAACTGGGCCCTTCAGGGCAAGAACCGCTGAACTGGGCCCCGCCGTCTCAAGCACCACTCCGCTGGGCCCCGCCGTCTCAAGAACCGCTGAACTGGGCCCTTCAGGGCAAGAACCGCTGAACTGGGCCCCGCCGTCTCAAGCACCGCTCCGCTGGGCCCCGCCGTCTCAAGCACCGCTCCGCTGGGCCCCGCCGTCTCAAGCACCGCTCCGCTGGGCCCCGCCGTCTCAAGAACCGCTGAACTGGGCCCTTCAGGGCAAGAACCGCTGAACTGGGCCCCGCCGTCTCAAGCACCGCTCCGCTGGGCCCCGCCGTCTCAAGCACCGCTCCGCTGGGCCCCGCCGTCTCAAGAACCGCTGAACTGGGCCCTTCAGGGCAAGAACCGCTGAACTGGGCCCCGCCGTCTCAAGCACCGCTCCGCTGGGCCCCGCCGTCTCAAGAACCGCTGAACTGTGCCCTTCAGGGCAAGAACCGCTGAACTGGGCCCCGCCGTCTCAAGCACCGCTCCGCTGGGCCCCGCCGTCTCAAGCACCGCTCCGCTGGGCCCCGCCGTCTCAAGAACCGCTGAACTGGGCCCTTCAGGGCAAGAACCGCTGGCCCTTTGGCAGACGTGGCAGGGCAGGATCTATCTCGGGAAGGGCTGCAGGATGTCCTCTGGCCAACTTGCCTCCTCCAGTGGCAGTGGGGTCTGTTATGGACTGTATGGACTGTGGCTTTGCTCTCCCCAGGATGGCCCAGTGGGCAGGCCACCCACTGTATGGACTGTATGGACTGTGGCTTTGCTCTCCCCAGGATGGCCCAGTGGGCAGGCCACCCACTGTATGGACTGTATGGACTGTGGCTTTGCTCTCCCCAGGATGGGCCAGTGGGCAGGCCACCCACTGTATGGACTGTATGGACTGTGGCTTTGCTCTCCCCAGGATGGGCCAGTGGGCAGGCCACCCACTGTATGGACTGTATGGACTGTGGCTTTGCTCTCCCCAGGATGGCCCAGTGGGCAGGCCACCCACTGTATGGACTGTATGGACTGTGGCTTTGCTCTCCCCAGGATGGCCCAGTGGGCAGGCCACCCACTGTATAGACTGTATGGACTGTGGCTTTGCTCTCCCCAGGATGGGCCAGTGGGCAGGCCACCCACTGTATGGACTGTATGGACTGTGGCTTTGCTCTCCCCAGGATGGCCCAGTGGGCAGGCCACCCACTGTATGGACTGTATGGACTGTGGCTTTGCTCTCCCCAGGATGGCCCAGTGGGCAGGCCACCCACTGTATGGACTGTATGGACTGTGGCTTTGCTCTCCCCAGGATGGGCCAGTGGGCAGGCCACCCACTGTATGGACTGTTTGGACTGTGGCTTTGCTCTCCCCAGGATGGGCCAGTGGGCAGGCCACCCACTGTATGGACTGTATGGACTGTGGCTTTGCTCTCCCCAGGATGGCCCAGTGGTCATGGAGTCCCCTCGTGGATCTGGCGTCGTGTACTCAAGTGGCTGAGGTGCCCCCCCTTCCCTTCCCCCTGAGGTGCCTGTCCTATTTTCGTTCTGATGCCCCTGCAGTGTTCTCTCCGTGGAGTTCTTGTCGTGGGACTGGGCCTTGCCCCTTTGCTCAGGACCCCTGTGGTCCACGGACAGTGGTTGGACTACATTTAGTAGCTGTATATATTTTGTACATAGTTTATTTATTTATTGGGATTACTGGTGTCCATATTTCAATATATCTGCCCGTTTATGATCTCTTCTTTTGGTCTTTGCATTATTTCGGAGGGGGGTGGTTTGTGGGTTGTGACAGTGATCTGTGGGAATGCATTGATGTGTGTGTTGTAGTGGGTGTGGGTGGGTGGGTGTGTGCCGGTAATCTTTTCCCTCCCCTGTGTCGTAGGTGCCGTACTCACCGATGTCTTCCGCGCCGCCGGGCGTGCTCCTGGTATATGAGCAGGAATAGGAGTGCGGGGATGACCTGCAACTCTGGCTCCATACTGCCGGAATCTCGCGTGGAGTGCGTAGAGGTGAGCGTTTTCCCGTTCGTAGTCTGTTTCCGCCGTGTTCTTATCGGCGGTGCTCCCGCCCCGGAAAAGGTGGCAGATTGGTGGGTCGTAATAGGGTGGGCGGTACTTTGTCTGCCGCCGGGCTGTTGGCGGGAACCGCCGCGCTGTTTGTTTGTACCGCTGTGGCGGTCGGAGTGTTAAGTTGGCGGGCTGTGTTGGCGGTTCCCGCCAGGGTCAGAATTGCATATTTTAGACCGCCGGCCTGTTGGCGGCTTGGCCGCCGCTTTATCACCGACCGCCAGGGTCAGAATGAGGGCCTATGTGTCATTGGGAAATGCATATGCGGATCAAGTCGCAACGTTTTTTTTTTTATAAAGACATTTTTATTGGTTCTGCAACAAAAAAAAAAAAAAAGGCGAAATACATACATGTAACTGGGTGCCAACGGGCACCAAACAATGGTCAATCCCTAGTCTCAGACAGTACACTGTGTGTGAAGATTATGCATCTCTCTGTAAAGTATCCCATGCTTGTTACCACCCTTTAAAGGGGGGAGGGGGAAGCCCGTTTAGGTTCTTTCTGGTGCTGGGCCAGTCGACAATGCAGGGAGGTTGAGTGTAGTGGCATCCCATTTCCCCAAACCTTATCATATTTATTCGGACACCCTCTGGCCTCGTAAACGAGTTTTTCACGTTGAGCACACCAATCCACTCCTCTTTTCCATTTAGTCAAAGCTGGTGCGTTTTGGGCTTTCCAGTCCGTCATTATGTCTCTTTTGGCCACTAAGCATGCCACCCCCAGAAAGGTCCGTTCTGCTCTCCTCAGTCCAGTGTCACCCATGATCCCCAATAGGAGCAGCATTGGCGTCAACTCGATGTCAGATTGTAAGGCCGTTGAGATCTCCATGATAACAGCCCCCCAGTAAGCTTTAATAATTGGGCAGGACCATACCATGTGGAAAAAGTCAGCGTCTGGGTCCCCACATCGTGGACAGTCAGCTGCGTCACGGAGACCTGCCCTGTACAACCTGACGAGTGTTAGGTAAGCAGTATGGAGATAGTAAGTCTGTATTAGACGGAGACGAGTCGTCATCGTTAAAGTGTGTGGAGCTGCCAATGCTTCGTTCCAGTCTACCTCTTCCATAGGACCCACCCACCCTTCCCATCTCTGACGGAGTCCCTCCATGGCAGCACCAGTGGTGGCAATCAACGAGCGATATATCTGGGAGACACCTCCTCTACCTAGGCTCCCCATCAGGGCTTTCGCCTCCATAGGGCTATATTCAGGTATGTTATCCCCTGTCCGGATTTCTGTCAGCAAGGCGTGGCGGATCTGGAGATACTTATGGAATTGCGTCTTATTTAGTGAGAACATTTTCTGGAGGTCTTCAAAAGAGCGCATATGTGAGCCATCCCATACATCGCCTAGTGTAGAAATACCAATGTTGTCCCACTTCTGGAATCCCTCCAATCTCGCTATCTCTCTTAAGTGTATTCCCTGCCATAGTGGAGTCTGATGGGTGAGGCGTCCCCACCACCCTGTCACCTTTTGGGCCGTCCGCCAACCCCGCAGTACCACTCCGGTCACCTCCGGGGTCCCACGCGAGATCGGGCCTCCATACAGAGCATCAAAGATCTTTGGATAACTCATGGTCTGAAGTTCTAATCGATACGCCGGATCTGTCCATCCACCCCCTACCCAATCATTTATCACTAGTATTTGCGTTGCTAGGTGGTAGTAATGGATGTTGGACATTCCCAATCCCCCCTCAGAAAAGTCCCTCTGGCATGTTTTAAGCGCCAATCGAGGACGGGAGCCATTCCATAAAAATTGGCGTGCCTGTGAGTCCATTTCCCTGAACCATCTCATGGGGATAGGGTAAGGGAAGTTCTGGAGGAGGTAAAGAAGTCTGGGGAGAACCATCATCTTGTAAAGAGCGATTCTCCCATACAAGTTAAGGGGGAGGTCACTCCACCGTTGGAGGTCATTTTTTATTCTTTTGGTTAATGGTGTGATGTTAAGCTCCCATGTTAGTTCAGGGAGCAAGGAGACATGCACGCCCAGGTATTTAAAACTATTTCTTCGTATTGGAATGTTTTGCTGCCAGTCTATGCAGTCTCGAGATTGATGGAGAGGGACCAGCAAGGACTTACTAGGGTTCAGGGTCAGCCCTGAGGCATCCGAGAAGAGATCTAGAATTTGTAGAATGCGGGGGCCACTTTTGGCTGGGTTTGAGATGTACAGCAGGACGTCATCCGCGTACAGTGCCACGCGGTCCTCTTGGCAGACGGGCCAGGACCAGCCCTCTATCAGCGGATCTTCCCTTAACATTTTCGCCAGAGGCTCTATTGTTAATGCAAAAAGCAAGGGGGATAATGGACATCCCTGCCTGGTGCCACGGCCGATAGGGAATGGGTCTGAGATTACTCCGTTTACTTGGACATGTGCTGTGGGATTAGAATAAAGTAGCTTCACCAATCCTCGGAATCTGGGCCCAAGGCCGTTGCTTTGTAGGACGTTTTCGAGGTAAGACCAGTCTACCGTGTCAAAGGCTTTCTCGAAGTCGAGTAGAAGTAAAGCCAGAGGGGCTCGAGACAGGGTCTTTTGATGCGCCAACGCTAGGTGTAATCTCCTAATACAGTGTCTAGTGCTACGGGCAGGCATAAAGCCACATTGGTCAGGATGCACCAGTGTGGGTATGGCGTCTCTTAGTCTTGAGGCGAGGATTGAGGCTAGGACCTTGACTTCAGTGTTCAGGAGTGAAATGGGTCGGTATGCCGAGCAGTGTTGCGACGGGGGTTGTGTCTTGGGGATCACTACTATTGTCGCTAGATCAATCCCAGGAGGGAAGTGGCCCTTCCGCTCAGCTTCTTCGTACATGTTGAGCAGATGTGGAGCCAGAATATCGCTGCATTTCTTATATAACTCTGGTGGGAATCCATCAGGACCTGGGGTCTTGCCTGATGCCAAATTGGCAATCGCGCTGGTTATTTCTGTGAGGCTAATTGCCTCATCCATACTGCTCCTGGCCGTCTGGGAGACTCTGGAAAGAGTTATGTCGTTCAGGAGGGGGGATTCCCTTTCAATGGTGGGCCGAGGGTGCTCTGCGTATAGGCGTGCATAGTAAGAGGCAAAGCTCTGAGCTATCTCGATGGGCGCTTTGGAAAGAGCACCTGAGTCGTCTCTAATCTCAGGTATGATTCTATTGGCCAGGGGGCGTGTGGCTAGCCAATGCAAGAGTTTTCCATTCTTGTCCCCCCAGCCATATATTCGGGCGGCCGATGCTCTCCAAATGTGTTTTGCTGACTCAAGGACCAAATGTCTGATTTCCTCTCGGGTCCTAGTAAGTTGCCTCAGAATAGAGGCCGAGGATAAGGTCGTTTGTTGGCGCTCCAGATTCAGCGCCTCAGCCTCCAACTCAGACACTCTTGAGTCCCGAGCGCGTTCACGTGCACGAAGAAGACACTTGGCATGCCCTCTTAGTGTGGCTTTGCCGGCAGCCCATATTATACCTGGGGACTGGACCGTTCCCAAATTCAACTCAAAATATTGAGCAAGGCGGTCTCTTATTTCAAGGGTATATTCGTTGTCTTGTAAGCACCATGCATTCAGGCGCCATAATGGGCGCCTGGTGGGGTCCGTCCCACCCAGTCGGACTCGTACAGGTGTGTGGTCTGAGACCCCTCGTGGCAGTATATCAGCCCCCGTGACACCGATGACGTCTAGTGCAGGCATAAATATTAAATCAATTCTGGAATGTGTCCAGTGGGCGGCTGATGTGTGTGTGTATTGACGTTCTTTAGGGTGCCAGGTTCTCCATACCTCGCAGAGGCCGAGGCTCTCCACCCATCTGTTAAGACTCGCAGCCCGAGAGGCCCTACCAGTGGTAATGTCCCCGGATATATCCAGTCTGGGGTCCAGAACAGCATTAAAATCCCCTCCTATCAATGTGGTTCCCTGGGGGAGTCCCGCTACCACCTGGCGGAGTGAGAGTAGGAAGGCGTCGAATCCCGCTGGGGGGGCGTATGCGCATACAAGGTTCAGCAGTGTACCGTGAAGCATCCCTGAAGCAATTACGAATCTGCCCTGTGGGTCAGACAGCGTAGATGTTATCACCATAGGTAGAGAGCGGCTGAGTAGAATGGCCACTCCCCTGGATCCCCTGGAGAAACCTGCGTGGTAAACCCTATCAAAACCTCCCCGTGTGAGCATAGGGCATTTAGTTCCCAGGAGATGAGTTTCCTGCAGTAGGACCACTGAGGGGGAGTATCTGCGGAGGGTGTTGAAAACTGCAGATCGTTTGATCTTATCTAAGAGCCCGTTTACATTCCAGGAGATGATTTGTGTCAGTGAGGACCAGGCGTGGGCTGCGCGGGTATCATATCTTGTTGGGTGGCTGTCAGTGGAAACAGGGATGACCGCTTAAAACATAACATTGAGGTACTAAACCTGTACCGAGTGCTACTATCTAACCCCAACTCAAACTTCTCACCCCCCAACTGCCCCCCACCCCATACTCCCACCCCGGAAGCATCTGTCGCCCCTAACCCCAACCAGAACATAACAGCCAGTAAGACTGTCTTGGGAGTGGAGTGGTGGACCCCTCCATTCAGTCGGATCATTCTGCAATCATAAGTGAAAAGTCTTCAAATCTTGTTTGGCGAACCCCGGGGGGCCGCCGAGTCATCCGACGACGCGCCCCAGGGGCCCCGCAAGGGCGGATCGTTCTCCCCGATCCCCTCCATGTGTCACAGCAAAAACTCCGTGTAACAGTTCAGCCAAGCACCGGGGACTGGCTCAGACGTCTATCATCCTCGGCTTGTATCTGTTCCTGCCCTTCTGGGGACTCGATGGAGATCTCCCCCACCCGGGAGCCAGAGTCTCCAGCCATCCCTCCACCTCCAGGAGCGGCCAGACCATCCCGCATCCCTTTCCGAGATCTGGTGCGCCTCCGGCTCCTTCGAGGTCCCCCCAAAAGGGGGGGTCTATCCCGAGCGGGCTCTCCTCCTTGTTTCAGGGCTCCCTTTCGGGCTCCAACGCCCTCCTCGGTCAGCCAGTCCCATGCCTCCTCTGGAGATTCAAAGAAATGCGCCCTACCAGCCATGATGACCTTAAGCCGTGCCGGGAAGAGGAGCATGTATGAGAGTTGCATTGCTCTGAGTTTCTGTTTGACTTGCTCATACGATCGGCGGCGGGTCTGAACCTCCTGTGTGTAGTCTGGGAATATCAGGATCTTGTGGTTCTCCCATTTAAGATCTTCCAAGCGTCTCGCCTCTTTAAGGATGTTGTCTCGATCTTTAAAGTTAAAAAAACGTGCGATCATTGGGCGCTTCGGGCCGCCCGGAGGGGGGCGCGGTGCAAGGGCTCTGTGAGCGCGTTCAATTGCAAACCAGGGTGAGAGGGCCTGGTCTGGTATCCAGGTCTTGATCCAGCGCTCCAAAAATTCTGATACTTTATCCTCCTCCGCGCCCTCCGGGAATCCGATAAAACGCAGATTGTTGCGTCTCGATCGATTTTCTGCATCCTCGGCACGGCGGTGTAGCTCGCTGGTACGTGTTTGTAGCTGGGCCACTTTCGTTTTAAGATCGGCCAGCTCGTCTTCGGTCTGGGAGACCCGGCCCTCCACCTCAGTAATTCTGCTCACTGCATTTCTGAGGTCCTGTCTGATAAGGCCCATGTCCTCACGCACTTCCCCAATTTTGGTCTCCACAGCCGATTGCGACGATTGAATTGCTTGGAGGATGGCGCTCACTCCGTCAAGCGCTGGGCCTCCACTGGCGGTTTCCCCTTCTCTTCTGGGGCCCGCTGGCATCGTGAACTGGTCGATCTTTTGCTGGGAGGTCGGGGGTTGTTTGTTTGGTTTGTCCTTTCCCATTCTGTCTCAGGAAGTTGGGGGTGTCCGGTTGTCACCCAGATCCACCTCGTCCAGGTTCCTGCGTCCGGGCCGTTTCGACAGGGGACCGCCTCAGAGGGGGTCTACCGGCGGGGTATCAGAGCACACGCTGGTGGGCACAGCCCAATCACCCCCCCGGGGTCCAACGGGAACCGATCCTCTCCACTCCGTTAACTCACACCGTCAGGCGACTGCCCAGCATTGCGTCGGGTCTCGCCTCGTGCCTCCAGGTCATCGGGGGCTCGCAGGACTCCTTGCCCTCCCTGCAGTCCAGGGCGTCTCCGGCGGCTCCCCCTCGTCCGGGGCCAGTCGAAAAGTGTTGTCTGCACTGCGCCCCCAGGGGGCCAGAGAGGTCTCTCGGTATCAGTCAGGATGGTGGGGTTAGTCCTTTCCTGGATTCAAGCGCCCATTGTGATGTGTTGTATTGTATTGTATTGATCGGGAGTTCCCTCCCCGCCAAGCTCGTGCTGGGGTGCCTTTGTTTTCTTCCGAGAGGGGGGGGATTTCCCTCGTCTTCCAGGGCCCAACGCCAGCGATCTCTGGGGGGCCACCTACTCTGCCCCAGGCGCTCAAAGTCAATGACTGGGAGCAGGAATGTCTCACTTGGCAGCCTCTTTGTTGAGATCAGTTTTATCTTTCGGGGCCCCGCATACCTGCACAGAGGTTCCGACCCCCCAAGAGTCCTTCAGCCGCCGCTCGTGTGCTCACGGTCCAATCCACCGGGGCCCGGATCCCGGGGCACAGCGTCGGTGTCCCCGGCGCCAATCCCTCCACTCGGGGTGGCCGCCGGGCGAGCCAGCTCCCCTCAGGAGCGCGGCCGGAGTCGCGTTCACGGCCCCTCCTTGACTCCCGGGCCTCGTTCAATCCGGACGGAGGAGACCTCCTCGCGTCTCGGGATATCCCCCACTTCTCCCGGGCCCCCGCGCAGATGCGCAGCGGGGTCCAGGCCGCCAGGAGCCTCTCTCCTCACCGCAGACACGTTTCGCCTCACATCGGCCCACAAGGGGCCCGGGCCCCGGATCGCAGGGCCGGCATCTGCGGCGTCCTCCACCGAGCGGCCGCCTCAGCAGGGGAGCCTCCCACCTCGAGTTCGGCCGAGCGCCGCGGTCCCGGCCGCCATCTTGAATTTTTCGAGTCAGCCGCGGCTGGTGCTTTTACGGCTCAAATATGCCGTAGGTGGTTCCAGGGGGGATCTCTGGGGTCCAGGAGCCGATGGGCACCCCCAGGGCAGCGCCAGTAGTGTGAATAGCGGCAGCTTCGTAGGGCGGATGACGGAGGGGTCCAGAGCACTCTTAGAGTGCGACCGCCATCTTGACGCCCGAAGCCACGCCCCAAGTCGCAACGTTTTACGCATTGAACGGCATATCCTTCAAAGGAGAATGGCCTGAAGATGGTTAAATCTATGCAAATTATGTGATGCATGTCATTGATAACTTGGAGGAATTAAAAACTCTTCAAGACAATGTTGGGAAAGATGAACGTAGGGATTGGTTGAAAGTGAAGTGTGTACAAAGAAACAATGACATACGGGTATCAGGAGAAGGAAAGGTAGTATTGCCAAACAGTTTACTAACTCAGATGGCCAAATGCTATCATGGTCAAGCAAATGTGTGAAGAGATGCCATGGTTAGTCCGTTCAAGCAATTGTGGTTCAATCCAAAATTTAGACAGGTTGCCGAAACAGTTTTCCACAGATGTGTTGTCTACCAGCAGATGAACGTGGGCAAAGGAACAGTTGTCAACATGGGGCATACAGGCATGGCTGCAGGACCAATTAGCAGGATGCAAATGGATTTCATTGAGATGCCTGAATGTGCTGGTTTGAAATATGTGTTGGTGATTGTGTGCTTTTTCAATCATTGGATTGAGGCTTACCCTACAAGGAGAAATGACAGTCTCACAATAGCAAAGTTGCTACTTAGGGAGTTAATACCACATTTTGGTTTACCGGTCTCTTTAGAAT
This sequence comes from Pleurodeles waltl, assembly GCF_031143425.1. Taxonomy (NCBI): domain Eukaryota; kingdom Metazoa; phylum Chordata; class Amphibia; order Caudata; family Salamandridae; genus Pleurodeles; species Pleurodeles waltl. The sequence continues at coordinate 778,699,297 of NC_090449.1, forward strand.
CAGATAGAGGAAGTCACTTCAACAATGAGGTGATTAAATTGCTATGTTCAGCTTTAAACATTGGGCAGAAGCTTCATTGTAGCTACCGCCCAGAAGCCTCAGGACTTGTAGAACAAATGAATGGTACTTTGAAATCTAGATTGGCAAAAATGTGTGTATCCACATATCTGAAATGGCCAGATGCTTTGCCGTTGGTTCTAACATCAATGAGAAGTACTCCTGACAAGAAAACAGGACTGTCTCCCCATGAGCTCCTCATGGGAAGGGCCATAAGATTGCCAGCTGTACCTGCAAATGCTCTTGTGAACATTACAGAGGATACAGTATTGGACTACTGCAAAGGTCTAGCTGATGTGGTTCGCTCTTTCTCTTATCAGGTGGAAGCTACCACACTGCAACAGTCGAAAGAGCAAGGACACAACCTGAAGGCAGGTGGCTGGGTTGTGATCCAAAGGCACATGAGAAAATCGTGTTTGGAGCCTTGTGGAAGGGTCCTCACCAGGTGGTATTGATCACTACCACAGCTGTGAAGTGTGAAGGACTTCCAAACTGGATCCATGAGAGCCACACTAGGAAGGTGAATAGTCCAACAGAAGAAGAAGAAGAAGAGCTGTTGAGATTACCACCACCTGAACGTATTTCAGGACAAGACAGGAGAACAAACAAGTTGGGGAAAGTTCCTGAACAGGCTCCAGTTGACTTGTCCACGTCTTGTGTGGAAGGAATCCTGGAAGATGAGGATGACACGTCATCAACATCCTCAAATGAAACAGTAAAAGAACCGGTCCAGAGAGAGCAAGAAAGGGAACCGGTTTAGAGAAAACCTGCTCAGAGGAGGGTTTCCTCAGAAGCAGATTGTCTGACAAACAAGACTAAACAAGTGACTGACCCCAGCAGGAACAGAGTTGAGGAAGATCCAAGCCAAACAGATTTGACTCCTTCTGAACCGGATGCGAGAACATCAATGGAGAAGAATTTGAGTCCAATACTAAAAAGAGCATTAAGAAGAAAGTCTTTGAAAGGTAGCAACTGGCCAGAAACAAGTCCAAAGTCAAAGAAGACAAATCTGGTGCAACCAATACAGAAAGAAATCAATAAACCTAGAAGTGAAAATCTGAGTGATGGTGAATCAAGTTATGGTTGAAAATCAAAAAGAAAGAGAGTTGCCAATTGAAAATACTCTGGTCCTGAATGGGCATATGCAACTACTAATGAATGGCAAGAAGAATTTTTGAATTTTTGTTTTCACAGAAACATTCCAGGTCTATATTTTGGCACATCAAGAAAACTGATGGAGATTTGTTTGAGAAAAAATGAAAATGTGAAAACTAAATGAAAGAGACTTTGTTGAAAAAGAAAATATTTTTTGAGAGACTTTGATAAATTGATATTGACAAGCTGCTAAACTGATTCTGACAATTTTACCAATTTTTGACAAAAGGGTCCTGTGTGAATGAAGCTGTGAATGTTACTGAAAAAAATAAGGAGGGATTTAAATTGAAGACTGAAGACTTGAAAATGCTGACTTTTTTATTTTTATTTTTATTTTTGCTGCATAGCCATATTTTTCTATTTGTTTTTACTTTTTGATTCTTTACAGACCATGCCAGCAGAATTGTAAAAATAGATGCTGTAAATACATGGGTATTGGTTGTTTGTGCAATTGTATGTTTCATATTGATTGTGGGTGTGATTGTCTTTGATAACAGTAGGACCAACCATACCATAGCTGTAGAAACAGCTTCTTCAGAATTAGTGCCTACTCTTTCAACAATAGATAGATTTAAAATAGAAGAGAAATATTTGCATTCAAAGGGAGAACTTTCTTCTAATGTCTTCTATCACTTCTTGCGTGAGTATGTTGATATAATGGATGTGAGAAATTATTAAGTTTGCACACAGATTCCAGCCTCTGTTGAGGAGGGAATTGCCTATCATAGTTTACCGCTTACTTGTGGCATAAATTGTGGCCTTTTACTAACACGACTCTATAACCAGGAGTATATCCAATATTTCTATTCTAATGTGGATATGGTGTTTTTTGTACCTATCATTTGGGATCTCAATAAGATAGCTAAGGATAATAACATAGAAATAGTGAAGGGTTTCTTTGAACCTACATTAACGTTTGGAACTGTGTTCGCACACAGGAATAATTTGACCTGAATGCAGACGTCGTTTTGTTTGAGAATAAGTGGACATTATGTTAAATGGTCAAGGCCCACCTGTGCCTGGAGTCTATTATATCTCTGGGAAAAATGCATATTACTGTCTTCCTAGAGGACGGTATGGCACATGTTACTTGGGAATAGTCCTCCAGAAAATGTACCAACTTGAGTAAATTTCCTAAAATGACTGAATTACAACCAAAGAGACAAAAGCGAGAATCAGTTTCTAGCATTGTTGGAGACATATTTGGAGCAATAATTCCTTCAGTGGGTATCGTTCTGAACTCTATTAAAATTCAACAGTTGTCTACAGTTGTAGGCAAGATATTCAGGAGCTATTATCCTTTTGGATACAGAAAAGGTTGGTGTAGGAGCTATGACTCTTCAGAACCACCTTGTGTTAGACATTCTTTTAGCAAATGAGGGCAGAGTTTGTAAATTACTAGGTCTGTGTCATTGTTGTTCCTTCATACCGGACAACAGTAAAGAGGTTAGAGGCTTGATTAACAATGTAAGAAAAGATTAAACTAAATTAAAAGAACTAACAAAGCTCACTGTGGGAAAAAGCTGACAAAGGATTGACTTCTGTGGGAACTGGATTGGCAACCTGGGAAAAGAATTGGTAATGAAAATAATACAAGGAGTTTCAATTATTGTGATTTGTCTAATTGTAATATGGGGAATATGCAAATTGTAGAAAGTGATCAAAAAAGGGAAGATTTGAAAAGAATCAGTGGAGGGAAGAAGTTCAATTGGGAAGATTATATGGGAAGAACTCAAAGAAGAAAACAACTTATAAAAATGTGAGAGAAACAACGTTTTAGAAAATGAGTACAATTAAATAAATACATTTATTTGAGATGTAAGTGTGATGATATATGTAGTCATCAGAGGAGGGATTGTGAGTGCAGACATACTGACATAAATAATTAACTTTTATGTAATCATACTTATGTAATAATATGAAACACTTTAAATAAAAAAATAAATGTTAACATGAAAATTGTGCCTCACTTAGTGGCCACCATCTAGTGAAAGGCCTGTACATGTTTCATCAAATGTGATAACTTAGTGATGAGAAAAAATATTCTGTCTCTTTGAGAACATGTTCTCTGCAAAAATAAATGATGAAATAATACAATTATTTCTTGGGTTTCTGCTGTGCCTTTTAGCAGAGCAAGACCAGAGCTAATGTTGAATGTCTGTCAAAAGAACTGAAAACACTTGTTCTCTGCTGTGTGTCAAGCAAGCAAGGTCACAGCGTGTAGTTATCTGTATGCCAAGCTGAGCTAAAGTATCAACTGTAATAGTTAATCTCCTAGAATTACAAGGTTCTTTTGTTTTAGTTATGAGTTTATTCTGTGTTCCTTCTAATGGAATGTGTTTCTCTCAAGGAGAAGAATTGATTTGAAAATGTTTCTACTTCTTCCAAAACTATGGTACAGCAGCAACTGTATTAATAGTGGAAATGTGCATCCGATATATAACAATTAATATCGTTTGAGCTTACACAAAAGGAAGAAGCAGAGAAATAAAAAGCATTTAAGCTAATACTGGGCTACTTTCTGATGAGCTAATGTTTTATGATTGGATGATTCCTATACATATGAAGTTTTTAGCCAATCAGAGAAGTCTAGCAAGTTTAATTACGAGTTTGAGATTCAGACATTGGAGGTTCATTGCTTCCTGGTTTCCAGAGACTTCACTTCTCATTCTTATGATCTGTCACTTCGACATTTCATGATTTGCCTGTCAGTCTACTGACATTCTGGTATTCTATTATTTTGAATTATTTTTCTATGCTCCATGCAATGATGCTGATGCTTTCTCTGGCGCTCAATGCTTACAGCCTATAGCTCTTTGATGCCTGCCTTAGATAATGAATTTGATGGTACAGAGAACTTAGAGTTCAGATTCTGAATTATCACCCCTTTTCCTTGCCCCCTGTCCTGTTGCTGAGACTGCTGACCCCCTAATGAAGCTATGCTGTGTTGCTGAACTCTTTAGGATTAGTAAATGTGCTACTCTGTGAAATATTATTTGATTTTTGTTTCACAGGTACCAGCTGCTAATGTTTTAATTCTGCTGTTGTTTTTGATAGAGCCATAGCTAGATGTTACTAAAACGTTTGCATGAAGCCAAACATGCTAGTGCTAATTTGAGGTTAGTGAGATGTTTTCTCTATGCCTATGATTTGACATTGTTTTTTTGCTGCATCAATGTATTTTATCTCTCTTACACATATGTTCATTTTATTGCTTTGTGTTCTAACTATTGAGCTCATTGTTTTATTTTCCTTGTTTAAACCAAGATTCTTCAGGCCAATCCGTCAGCCTGTGATGCTTCTTTATTTGTACCATTTGGTGTTGAGAATAATTTTGTGACCTTAGCATTGTTAATATAGGGAAATAAATATTTTAATTGATACTAAGAGGTGTGGTTATTCATGACCAAATGGGTCATGGTGTGTCGTATATTGATTCTTTGGTGATTATTATTATTGTTGTTGTTTTATGTGCCTATAATAATCAATTTGTCAATCAATATAATCTAAACGAGCCAAAAGGTTAATTGACCTTAGATCAGCATCCAGTCACTTACTATTATGGAATAGATAAGCCAACGGAGCGCTAACAGTGCTTGCTCCCTGCTCCACGGACAGACCAGAAACAATGTCAGGCCTGAAGTGGACGAATTACGAGCTGGAAAGAAGAGTGCCATGAAAGCCAGCAAATGGTGAGCAACACGCAGGCTCCAAGCCCTTTACTAACTACAACAGCATCTCGTAAGTGATACACATGTGCTAGCACATGCTATCGCAGACTCGACCCTAAAAACGTTTGGCAAATAGTCTTCAATGCAGAAGGCATACCGTGAGGTCCGACCAGTCTGCCCTTGCTCGCATAGGTGAGACCTATTGGCTTTGCCAATGCTCCCCCACCTGCACTTGTTTACTCAATAGTCCTTTGTGGTTGGATGTTTTTAAAATGGCGCTCAAGCAAGAGTCTCAGAGACTCTCATGAGCCCAACTGCCAAAATATACAACTATTTCTGACCCTTAATTTCTCAAAAATGGACAAATGCAGTCACACAAAATCACTAAAAGCACACTCTGCGGACCAAGATCTAGCTTCCAGCAGTTTTTGCTGTAGCCCTGCCAAGAGAAGTCTATGGAAAAAGCATAAGGATCTTGCGTTCTAGGGTCCCCCTTTTTTCTCAGCACCCGCCTGACGGTTCTCCCCGAAACATTCCAGTAAGGAGCTGAGGAGAGGAAGGAGCTGAGGTGGATAACCTTTTTTTTTGTTGAATATTTCATGAACATTCGTCAAACAAGACCAAAGTTATTAGCAAACCTCATACACTCTTTCTATGGAAAAGAAGACCTAACTATAACGGCCTAGTGGTGATCGCCAGTGGTGATCGCCACTAGGTAACATATATTATATATTTATATATATATATATATATATATATATATATATATATATATATATATATATATATTGTGTTTTTTATTTGTGAATGTCCATAAATATTGATTTTCACAAAAAACACAATTCATGACAAACAGCCAACGCATGTTTCCTGACAGCAGGCGTTTCTTCAGGGCTGCTTAACATAAACATTCCTAAAAAACAACTACTTTCTTTAAAAGTTAGAGAAAATATTCAAACTTCACATTGTAATATCTGACAATCTGAGTTGCTACAACATGTTTGCTTATAAATCCATAACGTCACCATCTAGACATTATGGGCCTCATTACGAGTATGCGGTCAGTGTACCGCTGCAGTAAAGTTGGTGGACGCACGGCCGCGGGCCCGCGGTGAAGAGCATCATATCACAAGTACTGGGAAGGCACAGCCAAGTTACAATTCAGCCTGCCACAGCAGAAGGGCTGGTGTGCCATGCGGCAGCCATCTTAAGGCCGGTGGTCAGGCAGTATCCCACAACCATATTATGAGGTAGCACACTGCCAGGATTTCCGGGGCGGAATAACTATCACCAAAAGCCTGGCAGAAACAAACAATATAAAAGGGAACACCTACATTCAGGAACACATGCACGTCTGTAGGCACCATGGCACACTAATTGCAACTCCTCCCAATCCTTTACCTGGCCACGCAACAACCCCGGACCAGCGACGGCGACCACAACACCAACCGTAAGCACACCAGCCTAGCACACACTGGAGGGAACGACATTAGTACACACACACAATACACACACAACACATGAAGTTACGCCCAAACACACACACGCAAACAAACACCCTTACCAACACACACACACACATGCATACATGCCAATACCCACAACCTCCACACATACCAATGGTGTTGTGGCACAGATACATTAGAAAAATCAAAAGTATTTACACACAGGCCCAAGGGCCAGTCAAAAAGTCCACATTGCCCCAACCACACTGGGCACAAGCTGACACCCCAACTTGACTCCTGACTGCAAAGTGCAGGCCTCCACAGGGCAGGGGCATCAATGGGGAATGCAGGCATCTTAGGGGTGAGGTGGGGTGGGGGGCCTGGGGCTTGGAGAGGGGGTCCTTTGGTCTGGACTTGGAGAGGGGTCCTTAGGGGTGGACTTGGATGGGGAGTCCTTGGGCTTGCCCTTGGAGGAGGGCGGTTTGGCCGGGGGGTGTTTGGGCTTGGCCTTGGAAGTGGAAGGAGTGGGCTTGGCCTTGGAAGTGGAGAGAGTGGGCTTGGCCTGGGAAGTGGAAGGAGTGGGCTTGGCCTTGGAAGTGGAGGGAGTGGGCTTGGACTTGGGTTTGGCAGGAGGAGCAGTGGACATGAAGGGGGCAGAAGTGGCAGCTAGTGGAGGGGCATGACCAGGGGCAATGGCAGAATGGGAGGCGGAAGGCAGGGGCATTGGAATGGTAGCAGAGTGCTTGGGGGAACAGGGACTGGGTCAGTGGTGGGGAACAGGGAAAACTCCTAGAAAATGTTTCTTGGGGACACAAGGGAGGTCAAGGAAAGGACGTTTCGGAGTTGAGGGAGTAGCTATGGTTGTGAGGTGTGTACGTGGAGATGCCTTGGGTGCAGGTGCATGGGTGGATGATATGTGTGTGCCGGGGACTGTTGGGTGGGTGAGTGCGGGTGTTTAAATGTACTGACAGGAGGAGGGGAGGAGATGCAGGGAGATAGCAGGGGGATGTGTTAGTGTATGTTGGGGTAGTGTCTGCAGGTAGTGTGGATATGCTGCATGTGGGTGTGTTGACAGTTGTGGTGTCTGCACCAGCGGTGTATGGAGTGCATGAATGTGGGTCAAAGAATGTGGTGATGGTGGCAGTGAGGGCACATTTTGCAGGATCAGTGACTGATGTGGTGCTGACTGCAGGTGTGAGTGGTGTGCCGACTGTGAAGGGGGAGGTGGTGGGGGAGTCATTGTAAGGTGTGGATGTTGTAATGTCTGCATGTGTGCATGGCGGTGGTGGCATCTGTGGTGCTTATGTCCGTCCTTGCGCACCGTGTCTGTTGATGTGGATGCATGTGAGTCAGTAGTTGTGCCTTGGATAAGTGAGGAGAGTGGGATGTGGGTATGGGAACAGGTAGCTGGAGGGGTGACAGAAGTAGAAGGGACACTGGCTGCCGTCAAGGAGGATGCCAGAGCCTGAAACGATCTCTGTAGGCCAGACAAGGCACTGTGAATGCCTTCCAGGAACGCATTCCACTGTTGCATCTGGGATGTCAGTCCCTGGATGGCATTCACAATAGTTGTCTGCCCCACAGAGAAGGACCTCAGGAGGTCAGTAGCTTTCTCATGGGCAGCAGGGCTGACTGAGGCAGGGGCAGAGGTGCCCACTCTCTTGGATGAGCAGGCACGGGCAACTGGGTGGGGAGGCACAGGGAGGGCGGTGCTGGTAAGGGGGGTGGCGGAATAGGATGGTGCTGGGATGGTCCCAAATGGGTTTGCCATAGCCAGGGAGCGTCCATAGGAGGAAGAATCACAAGATGCAGTCATCGATCCAGTCTTCCAGTCGCAAGCACAACATCATCATCACCTCCTACGCCGACGACACTCAACTTATACTTTCCCTCACCAAGGACCCCGCCAGCGCTAAGACCAACCTACAAGATGGCATGAAGGACGTCGCAGATTGGATGAGGCTCAGCCGTCTAAAACTGAACTCTGACAAAACGGAAGTCCTCATCCTCGGCAACACCCCGACCGCATGGGATGACTCCTGGTGGCCCACGGCCCTTGGCACCGCACCGACCCCCTCAGACCACGCCCGCAACCTCGGCTTCATCTTGGACCCTCTTCTCACCATGACCAAACAAGTCAACGCCGTGTCCTCCTCCTGCTTCCTCACCCTCCGCATGCTCCGCAAGATCTTCCGCTGGATCCCCACCGACACCAGGAAAACCGTGACCCACGCCCTAGTCACCAGCCGCCTGGACTACGGCAACACCCTTTATGCTGGGACCACCGCAAAACTCCAAAAACGTCTGCAACGTATTCAAAACGCCTCCGCCCGCCTCATCCTCGACGTACCCCGCAACAGCCACATCTCCGCACACCTGAGACACCTGCATTGGCTCCCAGTCAGCAAAAGGATCACCTTCCGACTTCTCACCCACGCACACAAAGCCCTCCACGACAAGGGACCTGAATACCTCAACCGACGCCTCAGCTTCTACGCCCCCACCCGTCTCCTCCGTTCCACCGGCCTCGCGCTCGCTGCCGTCCCTCGCATCCGCCGCTCCACGGCGGGTGGGAGGTCTTTCTCCTCCCTGGCAGCCAAGACCTGGATCACCCTCCCCACCAGCCTCAGGACCACACAGGACCACTCCGCATTCCGGAGACTCCTCAAGACCTGGCTTTTCGAGCAGCAGTAACCCCCCTTCCCCCTAGCGCCTTGAGACCCGCACGGGTAAGTAGCGTGCTCTATAAATGTTAATGATTTGATTTGATTCCTGGTGGCACTCCCCTCGCCCTCCGTCCCACTGGTCCCCTCAGCTCTGCTGGTGTCAGCCTCCTGGGTCCCGTGGGCTGCAGCTTCCTTACTTGCTGGTGCCCCTTCTCCTTCACCAGATGATGCTGATGCACACAAAGACAGAGAAGGACAGGGAGGGAGGGAGAGTGAGACAGGTGTGTAATTGGTCAATGCCAGCACAACAGTCACACAGGGTAGAACATCAGCATTTGATGCCATGCCATGATACACTATGCCCACTTCTGAATATCCTACAACTTGGGAACACCATGGGAGAAACATCAACAATGCACATGTCAACCGCTGATGGTCTGACTGATGTAAACATGTACATGGGGAGTGTCATACCCGCCACACCTGTCCAGTACCTGCCCACTACCCATGGCCGTTGAGACAGGCATGTAAAGGACTGCACACCCAACAAGATACTGCACGGCTGGTTGGGAGGCCTACTTGTCTATTGTCAAGTAGCACTGTCACCACTTGCTGCACCCACCCCACTACACATGCACTACCTGCCAGCTGATTGAGGTCCTGGATCCACCCCGGCACAGTGGTTAGTCAGGACCAATCACAATGCCCTAACACCCCAGGACTAATCATCCAATTGCCATGAGCTGGCAAGCACATCTAGCTAGTAGGTGGCCACACAGTTTCAACATTGGAGGAGTCTGCCCCACTACCAATGACTGCATGGCATTACCTACACCTGTGATGCCAATCCTGCCCAGATGGACACAACCTATATTGGACATCATTGTACCTAGCATCCACGCCACAGCTACCCAATGGTGCCCACACAGAGCCACCATGCCAACACATGTTGCAAGTGAGAGTGAGCACTTACCCCCATGTCGCTTCTGTGCTGCCCTCAAGCGCACATCTACATCAGGGTAGGCCACCGCCAATGTGCAGGCCATTAGGGGGGACAGGGTCCAACAGGCACCCCTCCCTTATTGGGAGGACGGCCCCAGCTGGGCCTCCGCTGTCTTCTGGGCCCAGCATCCCAGGTCTGCAGTGGGTGCTCCGCCAGGCATGGACCCCGAGGGTCCGCACTTGCTTGGCGATGGCATGACAAATCCCCTTCTTCTGATGGGTGCTGACCTGCATGGGTGACACAGACAGAAGGACACAGTCATGTAGAGTGGCATCCCTTGGACAGTAGTGGACAGCACATATCACACTTCCACACCCACACGTTGTCACCCAAAGTAGCCTTAGGCCCCTAACCCATGTCCATGCTCTATACACACTGCCACCTACCAAGCCCCCCACCCCCATGCACACAAATCACATACAGGACAATGAAATTGGGCTCACCTGCTGCTCTGGTGCCCCATACAACTGTCCTTACAGGGGCAGGACCCCGTCCACGAGTCACTCAAACTCATCCTGGGTGAAGGCTAGGGCCCTGTTACCTGCAGGACGTGGCATCTTGGCTACCAGAGTCAGAACACAGCAGCACACTCAGTGGAGGTCTGCAGTGCATCAGGTTCAGGAGTCAAGTGAGCATGAGCACATGAAATGGTGGTCATGGCCACTGCGGACATCACCGTCACCGCCAGCGGCGATCACCATTGGCTCCTGCCTCCCATAGGCAACAGTGTTGACCAATGGTGATTTGCACGGCGGTCGTGACTGCCTACCACCATGACGTGTTATGCCAGCGGGATGATCTCACTTCCACCTGTCCCATGCATGCAGACAGGTGGCTGCCGTTTTACATGTCCAATGTGTAATGTGTGTGAAAGTTAGTGCGTCATGGGTGCCTTATGCTGGCCTACGGCCATATTCACACCATTGACACAGTCTACGGTGCATGATATAATACCAACTCTCTCCTGTTCCCAGGTACGATGGACAGTTGAGGATGAGGAATGCACCGGTGTACAGGCCCCTAGTCGATCTTGCCACCCTGGACGAGCGTCACATCATCCAGACCTATCGCCTGAACTGTGTGACCATCATGGGACTGGTGGCCCAGTTGGAGCCGGATCTGTTGCCTGCCATTCGCCATCCCAATGCCAACCCTCCCACAGTGCAGGTGTTCTCAGTCCTCCACTACTTTGCCTCAGGCTCTTTCCAGGTCACATTGGGCCTGGCAGCAGGGCTGCCGCAGCCATGTTCAGCAACGCCTTGAGGGATGTACTATGTGCCCTGCTAAAACATTTGTGCAGCTACATCCTGTTCCTCCAACGTGCTGAATTGCCAACTGCCAAGGTTGCATTCTACAATGTGGCACACGTCCCACATGTCACTGGGACTGTTGATGGCACCCACATTGCCCTGGTGCCACCCAGGAGGAGTGAACAGGTGTGTAGGAACCGCAAAAACATTTATTCGGTCAATGTGCAAGTGATGTGTCTCACGGACCAGTACATCTCCCAGGTGACGGCCAGGTAACTAGGCTCTGTGCATGATTCATTCATCCTGCAGAACAGCAGGGTCCCACACATAATGCCACCACTCCAGAGGGACCAGGCCTGGCTCATCGGTATGTACCCCTGCATATGTGTGCCTGTCAGCTCTCTGCAACCTTGTGTCCCTGCCCTATCGCCCTCCCGGCCTTGAAATGCCTCTTTCCTCTATGCACACAGGTGACTTTGGCTATCCCAACTTGCCCTGGCTTCTGACACCTGTAAGGCATCCAACTTCAGCTGCAGAAGACCGTTACAATGAGGCCCACGGTCATACCAGACGGGTAACTGAGAGGCGCTTCGGCCTGCTGAAGGCCAGGTTCCGGTGTTTGCATGTTTCCGGGGGTGCCCTGCTCTACAAGCCACAGAAGGTGCGCCAGATCATTGTGGCCTGCTGCATGCTCCACAATCTGGCCCTGAGGCGTCAGATCCCATTGCTGGATGCAGAGGAGGGGGTAGCTGTACCAGTGGCTGATGAAGGGGACATGAGGAGTGAAGAGGAGGATGATAAGGATACGGCTGACTCCAGGGTGGAGATGATTTGACATTACTTTGACTAAGATGCAGGTATGTGTAAACTGTGTGGTATATGTCCTCTAAATCTGTCTGCCCTGTCCCTGATGCCGCCTGTTGTCATTGTCCACTGACGGTACTGGTTGCAGCTCTGGGTGGGTTGGGGGGGTGTGCCACATGTGCCTACGACTTAGGTAGTCACAGTGTACAGGTCAAGGCCTATAGTCAGGCAGATGTTGTGCTGGTGCAGTAGTGCCATCAACGTGTATGTAGAATGTTACCTGGGCTGCCAGTTCAACTGCTATGTGTGTGCCACACAGGGTTGTTTCATCTGTGCATCATCTATCCTGGGAGTCGACACTGGGTGGCAGTGCTACATTGTTGTTGGCGGCAGTGGGTATGGGGTCAGTTCTGGCCCTGGGTGCTGTGAGGGTGGGGCCATTTGGTTGGTATGTGTTGTTTTTGTGGGTTGGTACTGGTCATATGGTTGTGTACTTGACTGCCATATCTGCATTGGATACCTGTTCCTACAGTGCATTTGTGTGGAGTTGGTATCTGTGACTCATACAGTGATTGTTGTCCCTGTCTTGCTTTACTTTCAGGACAATGTAGTGGTGTACTGTGGTCCCTGCCTGGACTGTTGCCTCCTTTGACACATATCTCCAGCCACTGGCTACTCCACGATTGACCTCCCGGCATTTTGCTCCCCCCTCTGTCAAACTCCCATGTATGTGCTGGGCATGGGTTGCTAGTTGTACACGTATTGGCAGTTCCATGCGTACTCATGACAAATAAATACATAGGCATGAACTGAGCTCAATTGTCATTTATTTGGGATAGACAAGTGTAAGGGGTGATGAGTGGGGTCATGGTGGCAGAGATCATCAGAGTTATGAGGCCAGCAGTAGGTAGGTCATGTCCAGTCTGCTGGCGATGGGTAGACGGAGATATGGGAGTGGATGGTCGACAGGATGTCACAGTCACACACAAGGGAGAATGTTCAGGAGAGGGTCGCTTCCTGGCGGTGGTCGTGGTCTGGGCATCATGTCCGGCGGGATGTCTACTTGGACGTCCTCGCTTGTGTGGGGGTTCCTCAGGTACAGTTGTAGGGGTGCTGGTATCCTGCGAGTCCTGTGGTGGGCCTCCATGCCACTGGCTGCCACTGACGTGGAGGGCTGTGATGGGATGTGGCCAGTGGTAAGGGCCTGCTGGTGGGTGGTGGACTCACGCATGACAGTGGCCAGGTCATTGAGCACCCCTACTATGGAGGCCATGGTGGTATTGTGGGCCTGCCACTGTAGCATGACCTCCTGATGGTATTGCCCCTGCAGCCACTGGGTCTCCTGCACAGTAGCTAGGATCTGGTCCACTGTGTCCTGAGTGTGCTGGTATACACCCAGGACTTGGTTGGGGGCCTCCTGGGCAGTCAGTTGGTGTGGCTGTCCCGAGCCTTGGAACATGGTTCCCCTCCCACTTCCCTTGGCCCCCTGTGCCTGTGCCCCTGGCGCAGTGTGCCCACTCCCAGTAGCAGCAGAGCCTCTATTGTCTGGGGTTGGAGCCCTTGCCTCTGGCCCCTGTACTATGGGGAACACCTCTGATTGAGAGGTCCCTGGGACACAGGTTTGGGATTCAGGGTCTGGCTGTGGTGTTGTTGCCACATGGGTAGGGGGGTCTGGTGTATCCAGGGTGGCTGTGCCATTGGCAGACTGTCCAGTGGCCCCAGATGGCCCAGGCAAGTCGTCTTCATCCAGACATCCAGTGGGACCTTCATCCTGGGGAGGGCTGTCTGAGCCTGGTGTCCTCTGCAGGGTGTCAGTGGCAGGGGTACCTATAGATGGAAACGGTAGATGTTAGTTGTGTGACTATAGTTGATATATCCCTGTTGTGATGCATGCAGTGCCTCAACTTGCTTCCTAGTGATGACAATGACAGCTGCTGCACTGCAGACATTGATTTGGATTGGATTGTGGGAGCTGTGGTTCTTCACATTGTGGTTGTCATCCATGCATTAGGAGCATGTGAGCAGGGATGGTGGGAGTGGGGTGGTGTGTCAAGCAGAGGAGGAGCGTGGGGTGTTTGGGACGGGGCAGTAGGGTGGGTTGTAGTGGTTTGGAGAGTGGTGGGGAGGCATGCTTGGCAGGGGTGGTTGGTGCTTAGGAGTATTGATGACTTACCAGAGTCTAGCCCTCCCCTGATGCCAGCCAGGCCCTTGGGTTTCATGATGTCCAGAAACTTCTTCTCCCAGGATGTCAACTGAAGAGTTGTTGCTGGCTATCCTCTGCCTGGACGCCATGGAATGGACCTTTCCCCTGAGGTTGTTCCACCTCTTCCTGATGTCCTCCCTTGTGCGTGGGTATGTGCCGACTGCGCTGACCCTGTCGACGATCCTCTGCCATACCTCTGTCTTTTTGGCTATTGGTGCTTGCTGTACCTGGTCTCCCAAGAGCTGTGGCTCTGCTCTGATGATCTTGTCCACCATGACCTGCAGCTCATTCTCAGTGAACTGTGTATGCTTTTGTCGTGGCATGTTGTGGGGTGGGTATGTGGTTTGAGTGTCGGGTGCAGTGTGGGGTGTGTGGTGATGTGGGGGTGTTTGGCTCTGTGTGCTGGTAGGCTGTGGTATTGATTTGTGCAATGTGTGCTGTGTGAAATTTGTTTGCTGTGTTTGGGGTGTGCTTCATCTCGAGTGTGGCTGCGGCTGCTCATATTTGTCGCAAGAGATTGTGGGTGTGTGTTGGGGGTGTTATATGGTGGCGTGTGCAGATGTGCGTGGTGTGTGTATTGTATTGTTATCAGGTGTGTGATATTCGAATTAGCCAACGTGGTGTTGGCTACTTTCCGCGGTGCCTTTTTGTTCCACTGCAGTGGGAACCACCAGCAGATTAAGCCGTGCATGTTCCGCTGTGCTGGAGGTTACCTCTTAATATGATGGTCAGAATGGTCTCAGCATGGCAGGGCCAACACTTGATCAGTCACTCTTTTGCCATGGGTTGGCCTGGCGGTGTTGGTTTTGTGTCTATATTTGGGCGGTTTGTGTTTTGTGACTCTTATATACCGACACTGCTGGCAATATGGTGGTGCCATTTCGCATGGCGGTCTTGCCCGAAAACCGCCAAACTTGCAATGAGGGCCTATGTGAATATATTATATGTGAGGTTTGTGCTTTCACTCTTCATTACCTCCCCAGTCACCAAATTTAATGCAATTAAGACCAGGTTCCTATTTCATCAAAAGTCCTCCCTTTCAGTCATTTTATTTCACCTTCGGCCAGATTCAGTCCAAGTCCTACTTAATAAAAACAAAATGTCTTTGTTAACGCCAGACCTAATTAGGGACCCAATTCTTAAAGAAAGTCACAAAAGTGCACCCACGGTATATGTCTTTGAATTAGTGGCTTTCATGAATTCACAAGAACTTACAGAAGTAGACCAGTAAATCGTACTCCTACAAAATATTAGTGAACTGTATATTAGCACAAGCAAATATGAGCAAATATGCATGTGTAGATTTGCTCATGTAAAAATCCATTGAGTGTTTACAAGTTCACTTTCTCTCCAACCACTTTTTTCCCAACCCTGGAAGAACTTCTTGTCCGGAGTAAATTTCCAACCTTTCTCATTATGAGAAAAGATCAGAGAAGAGCTGGTGAAAATCGTTAAATCATACAAGTTAGTAGGTTTGCAGGATCAAAGGCATTCCAGCCGTGAAACTATTGCTTACTGCCTCCTCCAGCCCCACTATGTAGATCTGTGGAAAGGTGGCAAAATAAGCAAATTGCTATAGCAGGGATTGAAATTACAAGTATTCAAGGCCTACTATAGTAGTAGCCCTGGTATAATCAGAGAGGCAGCTCTCACATAATAAGATTGCTGCCATAATTTGTCGCCGCACTACATGGCACCAAAGGGACAAGTATATTTTTTTACCGGACAAGTCGATTTAAGAAGCAACTCTTTAGATGGACAAATAGATATATTATTAAAAATTCCACACCCCTGCTCGTGTATACTCACCTCCTGAGGATATAGGAGAATTCCATAATCTTCTAGAGAGAGCAGCAAGGAGATTCAAACTCCCCATGCCTACAAAACAAAGAGGCTGTTTTCTCTATGATGTTAAGGAACCCTTTTGCAAGGGCATCAGGGCTATACCCATTGCTGATTACATCTGGGATAAGGGCATCAAAACCATGAAAATCCTGGCCACAGTAGCTGCAGTGTTACTACTGCTAAATAAAACATATAAAGCTCCAGAGCACTCTCCTTGTCTCACTGGGTGCCCTATGCCTGATTCAGTGATCACCCAGGCGACCCCACATCACTCAAAAAACCCTTCAGTACCTATAGCAGCCCCTCCCGATAAAGAGAGGTAGGTGCGTTGATGACATCAAAATCATTTTTCCTCAATGTCCGAGCTTATGATGCGGGTGGCAAACTCTTTAGCCATTCTCAGGAGATACGATCACCAGGTGTTGTTGGATATCACTCCCTCAATCTACAAACTTCCAGATGAAGTAAGGGCAGAAGCCAAAAAGATATTGCAGGAAGGAGAACACACTTCATCTGATATCATTGATTGAGCCATGGACATTTCCAATGCAAGTTTCCGACAACTGGCAGGACCAGCACTTCTAAGGAGACAGGGCTGTCTCAAGACCACCTCCTTTAGACTGAAAATTAAAAGTAAAATACTGGGCCTTCATTACAATGGCAAGGTTTTTTCGGCAAGCATGTTGATGACGCACTCCAGGCAATCAAAACGGACACTGATACGGTCAAGTCTTTATGCACCCTACAATACAGAAAGATACTTTTTTTAGGAGCAAGGGGAAGAGTGCAACCCTCCTTTAGAGGAGACTACCAACAGTACAGCTGGTAACACAGCAGGACATACTGCAGCCGCTAAACCAAGGAGATTATATGACAACCCTCGATCTCCAGGATGCATATTTTTATGTCCCCATCCACCCAAAACATAGAAAACTTCTAAGATTCACAGTAGCCGACAGCCATTATCAGTATTTGGCCTAAAATCTGCCCATTACATTTTTACAATGTGCCTGCCACCAGTAGCTTTTCTGAGAAAAAAGAAACATCAAGTGGCATATTTATAATGCCCTAGCCCCACCTTAACGTCATAAATCTTTATGTTAATGTGGCCCAACGAGGCCGAAATCCCTGTGCCGTATTTACAGGGTGGTACAATGCATGCATTGCGCCACTTTGTAAACCCTTGCGTCACATTATGCCTGTGCCAGGCATAATGTAGGCAAATGGGGCGTTCCCCTGTTAGGGGAGCTGAAAATCCATGAGATTTCCTTGCGCCATTTTTTACGACACTTTTAAAGCATTCTCAAGAGCAGGCTTTAAAAGGGGGCTTCTTTTCTTTTCAATATTCTGGCGCTACTCCTGCAGAGTACATCACTAACATCATGAGAAATGACGCTATTGCCCCCATGGCGCACCATATTTTAAATACAGTGCACACATGGTGGCGGTAGGGGGGTGCTAAGGGGCGCAGGGAAGGTGGCTCTGCACTCGGTGCAGCGCCACTTTCCATAAATCTTCCCCCAAGTGTTTCCTTATCCTGACAACTGGCTAGTCAAAGCATCCTTCTGCCAGGCCACCCAAAGATCAACTACTACCTACATGCACTTATTCAACAAACTGAGTCTCGCACTAAATGCACAAAAGTCAAACCTTCAACCGTCTCAAAGGATAACATTTTTGGGCCACACTGGATACTTTGCTCAACAAAGTGTATCCCACACCAGAAAGACAACCAAAAATTGCTGACCCTAGCACATTTGACCCAAAGAAAAAAGTAACTTTCTGTTCGCCTCTACTATTCCATTCTGCTGCCTGCGCATGTGTCGGCTGTAGGAGGAATTGGACAGGCAGCAGATACAAACAACAGGCTCTTTCAATGACCTCATCCTATTCACTTCGGGCATGATCAATGCCTTATCCTGGTGGACTCAGCAAGCAAAACTTTCCATAGGTCTTTCCTTTACACCTCAGGCGTCTCCCCTGTTTATAATCACCAACGCCTCCTTAGAGGGTTGGCGAGTTAATCTACAGGATCTACAGGTCAGCAGCAAATGGGGACACTTTCAGCTTCTTTTTCACATCAACCTGCTCAAGCTAGAGGTGGTACATCTTGCCTTGGAAGCCTTTCTTCCCAAAATAACCAATTCTGCAGTACTCATTTGCACAGACAATATTACCACCATGCACTACATCAACATGTGGGGTGGCAGAATATCTCACATGCTGTCCCAAAAAGCGCAACATATCTTGGAATGATACATCCATCACAAAGGTCATATAACAGAGGAACATGTTTCGGTGAAGCAGAACATCGTAGCAGACACTCTCAGCAGGATGAGAACCGCTTGCCACAATTGGGAAATCGATCAGAAGATTCTGGAGAACATATTTCACCAGTGGGGCAAACCAAATTTAGACCTCTTTTAACCAGCCCAGAACTAGAAATGCTGGTTATATGCAAGCTGGTATCCACAGGGCCAAGTTCTGCACCAGTATCCCACATCCGTGCACTTGCCAGCCTCCCTCATAAATTCAATGAATGTGCACATTTAAATATTCAGAAGAATGCAGGGGCATCTCAGCCAGACAATACAAATAAGACTTTCCTCCTCAAATAGAAGCGATTTTCCATCTGGTCCGAGCGCTCCAATGTACATCCCATATCATACACACTGGAAGAAATCCTTCCTTATCTTCTCCATCTGGCAAAATCGGGTTTTGCTCATGTATTCTTTACGGTTCACTTGACAGCCATTTCCCGCTTCAAAAGATCAGTGACATCACCATCATTATGGTCGAGCAGGCTCATCAAGCAGTTCCTGAAAGGATTATTTAGGCCTTTTTACAACCCTGGTGGTCGGTGATACAGTGGCGGTAATACCGCCAACAGGCCAGCGGTAATAAATATGAATTTATGATCATGGCGGAAACCGCTCAGACAGACAGCCACTTAAACACACCGACCACCAGGGTGAAATCAACAGGCACCACAGCGGTAACTGCCTACAGCTAGGCGGAAGACAATGTTCCGCCCATTGTATTATGACACACCAATCCGTCACCTCTGGAGACTCAAGGAAGAACCAGCCACTATGGAGCCTGAGTTGCATGTCTTCCGCATGCTCTTCTACGTCCTGCTCCACTACGATCACCAACGCCGGCGAAGAAGAGTACTGCTCCCTAGCACAAGGGGGGGGGGAAGAGAGTGACACACACACACAACAGCCCCAACACCATACACGCAAGCAGATGCAATAACATTACATATTCACCCTGTACCCCTCAGGAATAATGCAAGGACAAAATGAATTGATAAAAGTGAGTGTAATAAGATAAAATAGTATAAATCAACGAGTATATATATATATTTACAAATTTAGAGACACTGTCCAGTCCTCAATGTCCGTGGGCCATAGGGCCACATCACATAGTCCAAGGCCCCATCCCACTCCTGCAACAACACGGAGAGAACACTGCAGGGGCATCAGGACGAAAATAGCCAGGCACCTCAGGGGGACAGGGAATGGGGGGCACCTCAGCCGGAAGATGGTACAACGCCACTGGTCCTGGGGAGTGCAAGGCCACAGTCTCCCAAGTGGGTGACTTGCCCACTGGCTCTGAAGGGGGCAGCATGCCCTGTGCTTGTTCGGGGGAGTGTAAGGCCACAGTCTCTCAAGTGGGTGACCTGCCCACTGTCTCTGAAGGAGGCTACATGTCCTGTGCTTGGTCCTGGGGAGTGCAAGGCCACAGTCTCTCAAGTGGAGGGCTTCTTCCACTGGCTCTGGAGGGGGCATTGTGCCCAGTGAGCTTCATCCTGTGGAGGATGGGGTGAGTGGATGGCTTCTCTACTGGTTCTGGAAGGGGTATTGTGCCCAGTGAGCCTCATCCTGTGGAGGACGGGGTGAGTGGATGGCTTCTCCACTGGTTCTGGAGGGGGCATTGTGCCCTGTGAGCTTCATCCTGTGGAGGATGGAGTGAGTGGATGGCTTCTCCGCTGGTTCTGGAGGGGGCATTGTGCCCTGTGATGCAGATCTTGGGGAGTGCAAGGTCACAGTCTCTCACCTGGGTGTCTGACCCACAGGATTTGCTGTGGCCAGGCTGCTCAACAGCCCATGGACGCAGGACTAACACCGGCGGTGACGGCTGCCCAGTGGTGGCAGTGGTGGTGCTGCTGGTGGAGCTGGCAGTGGTGGGGGAGGCTCCAGCCCATCCCTGCAGCCTCGGATGGATGCCCATTGGGGCTGCTGCTGCTGGCAGTGGTGCTGGTGGCGGTGATGGCAGTAGTGGGGGGAGGCTCCAGCCCATCCCCTGCAGCGTCGGATGGCTTCCCACTGGTGCTGCTCCTTGTGGCGGTGCTGTTGGTGGTGCTGGCAGTGGTGGGGAAAGGCACCAGCCCATCCCCTGCAACCTCGGACGGCTGACCACTGTGGCTGCTGCTGCTGGCAGTGGTGCTGGCAGTGGTGCTGGTGGCGGTGCTGGTGGCAGTGCTGGCAGTGGTGGGGGAAGGCTCCAGCCCATCCCCTGTAGCCTCGGACGGCTGCCCACTGGGGCTGGTGTTGCTGGCAGTGGTGCTGGTGGCGGTGCTGGTGGTGGTGCTGACAGTGGTGGGAGGAGGATCCAGCCCATTCCCTGAAGCCTCGGACAGCTGCACCACCATGGTTGGTGGTGGGGGCTCCGACTGAGTCCCTGCACCAGGCCCCTTGTCTCTACTGCCTGCTGTTGCAGGGCCCTTGCCCCTCCTTCCTGCAGCTGGGGCTGCCTCTTTGCCCTCCCGTCCTGCAGCTGGGGCTGCCTCTCTGCCCTTCTGTCCTGCAGCTGGGGCTGACTCCTTGCCCTTCCTTCCTGCAGCTGGGACTGACTCCTTGCCCTTCCTTGATGCATTTGGGGCTGGCACCCTGTCCATCTGGCTGGCTGGTGGCCGGGATTCTTTCCCACTTGGAGTAGTTGGGGACACCACTGTGCCCGTGGCCTGGGTGGCTGAGGTGCTTGCCTGAGTTTTGACCGCCCTGATGTGAGGGAAGGGGGGCGGGAGGGGTAGGGAAGAGGTCAATGATGGAGAGGAAAAGCTTCATAGGGACATTGGGGCAGGAAGAGGGATATGGTTTGGTAGTGGAGGAAGAGGGAGAGGTGGTAGAATGTGTCTGTCTGCTGTGTTTGGATGCAGGTGCATGGGCTGGATACTGTTGTGAGGTGGATGGCTGAGTGCTTGCGTTTGTGTAATTTGGGGAGGAGGGGGCACATACACAGTGGTAGAGGACACAGGGGACGTGTGCATGTATGTGCGGGTGGTGACTGCCAGTGATGGGCGTGTACTGTTAGGTGTTCCGGTGATGGTGGTAGTGGATGAGGATGTGGTGCATGTAGGTGTGAGTGGAGACGCAACTGGGAGGGAGGTAGACGAGGAGGAGGAGGAGGGGGCCATAGTGGAGGCAGTGGATGTTGGTACGTCTGCTTCTGGATGGTATTTGTGTGAGTGCCTGTGGGATGAAGTGTGGTGTTTGTGTTTGCCATGTCCACTCTTGTGTGTTGTCCTGGGTGCATGCTCATCTGACCGTGTGCTTGGGATAGGTTGGGGTTGAGGGGAATGGATTTGGGAAGAGGAAGTTGGAGGGGGGAGGCTGGAAACAGGGACAATGGCTGCCATCTGAGAGGAGGCCAGAGCCCGGATTGATCTATGGCGGCCGCTAAGCCAGTGTGAATACCCTCCAGGAATGCATTTGTCTGTTGCATTTGGGCTGCCAGCCCCTGGATGGCATTCACAATGGTTGACTGCCCAACAGAGATGGATCACAGGAGGCCTATAGCCCCCTCACTCAGGGCAGCAGGGCTAACTGGGGCAGGGCCTGAGGTGCCTGGAGCAAAGGAGCTGCACACCCTCCTGGGTGAGTGAGCACAGGAAACTCGATGAGGGGCTGCTTGGAGGGCGGTGCTGCTACGGGAGGTGGTGGCTGTACCTGTAGCTGGGGTGGGCACAGAACTGTCCACCTCCACCAGGGAGCTCCCATTGGAAGAGGTATCCATGTCTGAACTGTCCCCTCCTGTCTCCGCCGTGGTGCTCCCCTCGCCCTCCGTCCCACTGTGCCCTCACCGTCAGTGGATCTGACCTCGTGGGTCCTGTGGGATGCAGCTCCCTCAGTCGCTGGTGCTTCTGCTCCTCTGCCAGATGATGCTAATGCACATAAGGACAGTGTGACAAAATGAAAACGGTGGGGGAGAGACAAAGGATACACGTGGTCAATGGCGCCAACAACACCACCATTGGCGTACACGACACACTCACACACAGGGAACAGCCCTACGCACTAGGCAATGTACTACCAGTCACAATGCTAGTCACCAGCCCATGGATAGGGACACCTAACGCCAATTGCAGTATACCTGAGACCCACAGACCCCTGCCCAGTAGTGGATGCCTACTAACTTGGTTGGAGTACTTTCACATCAGAACCCTGCCCAACATAAAACCTACCCTGCAATGCCAGGCCTGGGCTAGGGGCACCCACAGGGCCCACACCCCCTACCCGGATACCACCCCACCAGGCGCAAGTTGTATATTGGGGCACTGTACTCACCCCCTTATGGCTGCTGTGATGCACCCAAGTGTCCATCTAGCTCCGGTTGGGCAACTGCCAGTATGCGGGCCATCGGGGGGTCAGGGTTCGCCGGGCACCCCTTCTTCATTGGGAGGCCATCCCCAGCTGGGTCTCTGCCATCTTCTGTGCCCAGCGTCTCAGGTCCTCCCACTGTTTGCAACAGTGGGTGCTCCTTCTGCCATAGACCCCCAGGGCCGCACGTCCTTGGCGATGGCATGCCATATACCCTTCTTTTGATGGGCACTGACCTGCAGAGGGAATACACACAGCAAAATAGTTCCAGTCAGACAGTCCTGCCTCTTATACTTATGGCCCACCATACCCCTTCACATCACCATTTCCACACACATGGCCCAGCACACAACCAATATGTTGCCCAGAGGACATCCACCCACCCCCCTTACACCTGGCCTTCACACACAGCACTCCATGCATTCACGCCCCATGCATCGTACTCACGGTGTACTCACCTGTTGGTCTGAAGGCTCATACAGCAGTCGGTACAGGGGTAGGACCCCATCCACCAGTCGCTCCAACTCCGAGGTGAAGGCAGGGACCCTTTCCCCAGTCACACGAGCCATGGTCAGTTCCAGACACAGGTCAAAGCAGCACAAGCAGTATAGGTCCTCTCCTGTTGAAGGTCAGGTAGCAAGTGAGGAATTAGATAGAAAATGGCGGTGATGTCCGTGACAGTGCATACCATCACAGCAGGCGTACATCACCATTGGCCACTGTACCCCAATGCTAACCAATGAGGAGTGGCACAGCGGTTCTTGACCGCCTCCCCAAACGGCGGACAACATTAGCGGAATTACCTCATTTCCACCTGTCGCTCCATACAGGACAGTCGGATGCCATTTCAGGGGGCGGTGCAGGCCATGGATCCTAACTGCATCACAGTACACAAATGCACCATTTGCACATCTCCAGAAAAATACTGTTACAATCACAACATGCATTGAACTGTAGTGGTTGGAATGTAGAGATAATGACCATCTGCTCACTATTTTAACCCAGAGTTTGCAACCACTGCGGATGAATAGGAGATGGAGACATCTCCCGTGTACAGACCCCTGGTGGACTTGGCAACAATGGAGGACAGTCACATTATCCTCACCTATAGGCTTGACAGTGCCACAGTCACGGAGCTGTGCCCCCAATTGGAGCCAGACCTAATCTCTGCTATCCGTCACCCCACCAGGATCCTCCCTCTTGTGCAAGTGCTATCAGTGCTCCATTTCCTGGCAACTGGCACTTTCCAAGTGACAGTGGGTTTGGCAGCAAGAATGTCTCAGCCAACGTTCTCAATAGTGCGGACCAGAGTGTTGTCTGCCCTGATTAAGCACATGTGCAGGTACATCGTTTTCCCCCAGGTGGAGGATTTGGCCACAGTGAAAGCTGATTTCTATGCAGTGGAACATATCCCCAACATTATTGGGGCTATTGATGGAACACATATTGCATTTGTTCCCCCCCCCCGAAATGAACATGTGTTCAGAAATCAAAAGAGCTTTCACTCCATGAATGTGCAGATGGTGTGCCTGGCGGACCAGTACATCTCCCATGTCAATGCAAAGTATCCTGGGTCTGTGCATGATGCCTTTATCCTGAGGAATAGCAGCATCCCAAATGTGATGGGTCAACTCCAGAGGCACAGGGTGTGGCTAATAGGTGAGCCCTGGTTCCCACTCAGTATATGTTGGTGTATGGGTATGGTGTGGGCCCTAAGGGTTAGTGTGTGGCTAACAGTTGTCCCTCGATATTTGCAGGTGACTCTGGTTGCCCCAACCTCTCATTGCTACTGACCCATGTGAGGAATGCAAGGACAAGGGCAGAGGAACGTTACGAGGCACATGGGCCAACAAGAAGAATAGTAGAGAGGACCTTTGGCCTCCTGAAGGTCAGGTTTCATTGCCTCCATCTAACAGGTGGATCCCTGTGCTACTCACACAAGAAGGTCTACCAGATCATCGTGGCATGCTGCACAACCTTGCTTTGCGTCGCCAGGTGCCCTTTCTGCAGGAGGAGGAGGCTGGAGATGGCCTTGTGGCAGCAGTAGACCCTGTGGACAGTGAAGATGAGGAGGCAGAAGATGAGGACAACAGAAGTGCAATTATTCATCAGTACTTCCAATGACACACAGGTAAGACAGTGTAACTTCACATTTAATTGACAGTGTTGTGTTTGACATTGTCACTGGCAGGCTGTGATTGCCCAATTCTAAGGCCACTCACTGTACCCTTTGGCAACTCTTTTTGCAGATGTTGGTGCCCAGTTACCGCTCCTGGTGTGTTCATTGCAACCAACTACAGGTCTTTCCTATGTATACATTACTGTACAGTTGAATTGCAATGTTTAAACCTTGCCAAACAAATACATACTTAAATCATTTGACATACTCCATACTTCTACTTTTTCAAAGGGTGTTATTTAAGTGCTAAGAAGTAGAGGGGGAAGTGCAGTGGGCTGGGGTGATGATGGAGGAAAGTCCAGGATAGAGTCCAGTCTATTTGTGTCACAGGTGCATTGTCCATGGGGGCATAGGAAGGGGAGCAATGGCAGTTCAAGGTGGACAGGGTGACTGAGTGGGACACAAGAGTGACTTATTTCCTGGCAGGGGTCTTGGCAGTAGTCTCTGGCTTCTGCCAGGATCGCAGGGAACGTTTGCTGGGTGGTTCTCCTTCTGCAGGGGGAGGGGTGCTGGTGGTCTGTTGTTCCTGTGGCGGGCCTCCTGTCCACTAGCGGCAGCAGAGGTGGAGGGCTGTTTGTTGGTTTGTGTCAGGGGCCCAGTGGTGTGCCACTGCCTCCGTCATAGTGTTGGCCATGTCTGCCAGCACCCCTGCAAAGGACACCAGTGTTGTGTTGATGTCCAGAAGTCCTCCCTGATCCCCAGTGTTAGAAATGGGGTCTTTGGTTGGCAGTCACGTTACCCTCTGTCCAAGCAAGGTCCCTCACTCTAGTCCGGGTCACACACAATCCAAATTATCCTGTGCCCACCCTCTGGTAGCTTGGCACTGAGCAGTCAGGCTTAACTTAGAAGGCAATATGTAAAGAATCTGTGCAATAAATCATACAATAATACCATATAGCACCACAAAAATACACCACACAGTGTTTAGAAAAATATATAATATTTATCTGGGTATTAGCAGGTCAAAATCTCCGCAAAGGGCCGCAGAGGACGAGAAGCGTGGAAACAAAGGGGTGTGCGTCGATTTCTCAGGCCGCATACAGTCGATACGTCGTTTAGTTTCCATGCAGGGACAGCTGGGTGTCGATTTCCAGCACTCGGTCATGGATCATCTTCGGGTTGGGGGTTTTCAGATGCCCCAGGGTCTGTGCGTGGAATCCTGGGCTGGTTGACAAGCTCTGCGTCGTTCCGGTGGGCGGTGCAGGGAAATTTCTCCCTCACGGCAGGCGCTGCATCTATTTCCCCTCTGGAAGTCGGGCGGCGTTGTCCCAAATCGGCTGTGCGTCGATCTGGTGGGCCGTGCGTCGAAGTTCCGGTTGCACCGCAGGTGCCACGTCGATCTTTTCCTTGCGAAGTCGAGCGGCGGCGGCCTGGTTCGGCGTGCTGTGAATTTTTCACCGCAGAACAGGCTGTGCATCATTTTTAGCCAGATGTGCGTCTAATTTTTGCCGCACAAGGAGTCCAGTTGCAAGAGAGAAGTCTTTTTAGTCCGGAGACTTCAGGGAACAGGAGGCAAGCTCTATCCAAGCCCTTGGGGAGCACTTCTTCACAACAGCCAGGCAGCAGGGCAACAGCAAGGCAGCAGTTCTTCAGAGAAAGCAGTCAGGTGAGACCTTTGGGCAGCCAGTCAGTTCTTCTTGGCAGGATGCAGGTTCTGGTTACAAGTTTCTTCTCCAGGAAGTGTCTTAGGTGGTAGGGCAGAGGCCCTGATTGTATACCCAAATGTGCCTTTGATGTGGGGGAGACTTCAAAAAGTGGCTTAGAAGTGCACCAGGTCAGCTTTCAGTTCAATCCTGTCTGCCAGGGTCCCAGTAGGGGGTGTGGCACTCCTTGGAGTGAGAGCAGGCCCTCCACCCTCCCAGCCCAGGAAGACCCATTCAAAATGCAGATGTATGCAAGTGAGGCTGAGTATCCTGTGTTTGGGGTGTGTCTGAGTGAATGCACAAGGAGTTGTCAACTAAACCCAGCCAGGCGTGGATTGTAAGGCACAGAAAGATTTAAGTGCAGAGAAATGCTCACTTTCTAAAAGTGGCATTTCTAAAATAGTAATATTGAATCCAACTTCACCAGTCAGGAGGATTTTGTATTACCATTCTGGCAATACTAAATATGACCTTCCTACTCCTTTCAGATCAGCAGCTACCACTTCCAGAATGTATGAGGGCAGCCCCAATGTTAGCCTATAAAGGGAGCAGGCCTCACAGTAGTGTAAAAACAAATTTAGGAGTTTTACACTACCAGGACATGTAAACTACACAGATACATGTCCTGCCTTTTACCCACAAAGCACCCTGCTCTAGGGGTTACCTAGGGCACACCTTAGGGGTGACTTATATGTAGAAAAAGGGGAGTTTTAGGCTTGGCAAGGACCTTTAAATGCCAAGTCGAAGTGGCAGTGAAACTGCACACACAGGCCTTGCAATAGCAGGCCTGAGACAAGGTTAAGGGGCTACTTTAGTGGGTGGCACAACCAGTGCTGCAGGCCCACTAGTAGCATTTAATCTACAGGCCCTGGGCACATACAGTGCACATTACTAGGGACTTATAAGTACATTAAATAGTCCAATTGGGTATGATCCAATGTTACCATGTTTAAATGGAGAGAACATATGCACATTAGCACTGGTTAGCAGTGGTAAAGTGTGCAGAGTCTAAAAACCAGCAAAAACAGAGTCCAAAAAGTGGAGGGAGGCAGGCAAAAAATTAGGGGTGACCACCCTAAGGGTGTCTGGTCTAACATGTGTCTCCCCCAGCTGAAAGTGGGGAGAGCTACCCAACCTCCTGGGAGCTCTCATCGCTAAGGCGGAAGTATCTGGAGAGACCAGCAGCGCTGGTGTGGTCAATCCCCGGGCGATGCTCCACCGTAAAGTCCATCCCCTGTAGGGAAATGGACCACCTCAAGAGTTTTGGATTCTCACCGGGAAGCGCGGTTTGGCAAGCGGAGGAGGCGGCAGCTGTGATCAGCAGGGCAGGAGCCCTTTAAATCGATCTTCGCGCTCATGCTCTGCGGGAAGCACGGTTTGGGAAGCGGAGGAGGCAGCAGCAGTGATCAGCAGGGCAGGAGCCCTTTAAATCAATCTTCGCGCTCCCGCTCTGCGGGAAGCGCGGTTTGGCAAGTGGAGGAGGCGGCAGCAGTGATCAGCAGGGCAGGAGCCCTTTAAATCGATGTTCGCGCTCCCGCTCCGCGGGACACGCTTGGGCGGCGCCCGGGCGAAGCATGGGCCAAGGGCGGGCCTGTCCTGCACCCGTCAGCGGCCGGCAGAGGCTGGGCTGTGCCACCCCCCTGAGATCTTCCCCGCGAGCTCAGGACCTGGTATCCATATCTCTAAAACAGGTACTGTGTCTCTCTCCCTTGGCCCTCCGTGACTATATTTCTGTAGCCTGCATATCGCCTTTCTTCGCCCCCATCTTCCTAAAAGCAGTAGTTTGTTATTCCACCTTTTAAGTGTACTTTTACCTAGCAGTCAATTATCATAGAACCTTTGTGCTTAAGGCAGCTAGTAATAATGGGAAAAAGGAAACAACCCATTGTAAATGATATTTCACTTCAAAAAAACCATACGTCAATTCTGAAATTCATCTCAGGAGCAATGGGAGAAATCGACAAACAGATCACCAATGTTGAGGGGAAAATACTCACCCAGAATAGGTCATTAGTAACCCCTAACCCTCCCCCTTTAACAACAACTCCTGAACATCCGGCAAAGCCTTTCGGAAGCAAAATCCAGTCTAAAACTACTAATGGTTGTATTCAAGATACAATTGATTTAATCTCAGATGGTGATGACCATCCTCCCTCACCAAAACGTAAGAGGAAACCCCAACTAGCAAGGAAGGATATACCATCCAAACAAGAGCCGCCTGTGAACGTTAGACATGGCTCCTCGAAAGTACAACCCAATGCATGTATCCAAAATGTTCAAACTTGCCCTCAAAATAAAAAATCTGACCATAAGAATAAACCTCATACAGTGAAAGGGAAAACTAGTACCGCAGAGCCATCGACTGCTCTAGAAAAATTAGTTAGTACACGCTTTGATCAAGTAATGGAATGTCTAACCCAACTGGAGGGGAAAATGGATTATCTGCTTAAAACATTGAATCCACAATTAATAAACCCTTTAACCTCAACTGCACAACAGCTTTGTTATACTGATTTCAACGCCAGGCCCCCTCTAACGCACCAGACCCAACCAATCATTTCACAGATTACTCAAAGACAAGTTGACCCTTGCGCCTCACCCGAAAGAACTGGCAATGCCCAATCCCACAAAATATCACCAAAAAGAGGGGAACACGTAATTATTCCTAAAGTTTATCAGGGTGCCCCTTTAACCGGGAGAGACATACTTGACCTCCTGCTTGCGGCAACCCCCTATGTGGAAGTCCTTGCCAATGTCCCCACTTTATCTGGAGCACGGGGGAATCATGGGCAGCTCTGAGGAACAAGGCCTTGCACTGGATTGCAACTCGCCTGAAACCTGGCCTGACAAATAAACTTTTTGAAGACATCAAGATGGTCAGAAGGGTAAAATGGGTGGGTAGAAATTGTAAAATATTCAAGGGCGATTGCGTAGTTCTTTCATTTAAAACCCCTACGCTGGTTAAAGATATCTTAAGGAGTTTAAATCCACATCAGATTACCAACCATGGTGTTGCCCTGCTTCCTTTGGGTTTCTTTTATACGAGCACCAAAAACTATGATGGACCTGGCCTTTGTCCTGAGGATCACAGAACCAGGCCTGAGTCGCAATATATGATTCCTACCGTGAACAGATTTTGGGGGCTCAGTATGGAAGATACTGATTGACTATTATCCGACAAGGAACCCTGCAGACTCAAGCATCTTACAGAAATATTGAACCTCGCCCATCTGGTTACAGACAATTCGGCAGCAGACACTGGAGAAGAACGATCGAATATGGAACCCTCTTCTAGGCAATTTGTCAATGATGAATTCTTTCTAAGAGCCCTGCCAAAAAAAACTTCTACCTATGCCCTGACTCCTTTGGTATGCACAGAAACCATTACTACTTCAGGGAAAACTCAGATAACTCAGATGGCTATAGGACACTACATACTCCTGCCGTTCCTTCCGCACGAGGCAGGGCTAAGGGGGGTTTGTGCACTTTTATATCCAATAAGTGTGATATAATCAAGGACATTGCTCTAATATCTAACATGTTTTACCAAGTGATTTCATGTCATTTAAAAAATATTGCACAATTGGTGGTCATTAAGTTTTATAATAATGTACCTTTTCAAGATCTTCGATTAGTACTCAACCTCCTCCAGGATGATATAGACCGAGTATATGACTCTTCAAATAAACAATCTTATATTGTGTGGGGAGGCGATTTTAACATACACCTGTGTCCCAGCTCAACTAAGGGCTACTGCCCTCACGCCCCTGATGGTGAAGATGATTCATTACACTTCATACACAACAATTCAGACAACTCGTTGAATGAAGTTTTATTTAGCCTTGACCTCATCCTATGCAACTGCCTCACTCAGGGTAGGCCACAATTGAAACCCACTTTTAACGGTAGGCAAGCCAACCCGACAATTGATTTTATCTTACTTTCCAGTAACCTCTTTCCTTATGTACTTGATTACAACATTCAAGACACAATATTCAGCGACCATAACCCTCAAATCCTAGGCCTTACATTTCCCCAACACGCCTTGTACATAGGGACATGGAAGAGATAGTAGAAAATATTGAATTGGGAGCAAGAAATGGTTACACCATCCGGTGGTCAGACATTGAACCTATAGGTTTTATGAACCGACTAGTGACCAATTATGCTAACGAATTTACTATTTGTCTTGCAGACAACATGAGTCCACGAGACCGTATTGAGGCCTTCATGGTAATTACGGCTGGTATAAAACAGTCTCTTAAGGCAACTTTTAGTAAATCGAAAGCGAAAGAGGGCAAAGGCTGGTTCAATGCTGAATGCACACAAGCTCGTAAGAATTTAAAATGTCACTTACATTCACAAAACCCAGATAAACGCC
Source organism: Pleurodeles waltl (assembly GCF_031143425.1). Classification (NCBI taxonomy): domain Eukaryota; kingdom Metazoa; phylum Chordata; class Amphibia; order Caudata; family Salamandridae; genus Pleurodeles; species Pleurodeles waltl. Next base: position 778,730,204 of record NC_090449.1, read on the forward strand.
AACTAAGTTCAAAGAGGAAGGAGTATAAAAATGCCATAAAGAAAAGAAAACAGAACTTAAAAAATGGCAATCCCTCTATGATGCAAGCATTCGGAACGATACTGTAAAATTCTGGAAAATTGTGAACTCCCCGCTCCTATGTGATGAAGAAATACCAAAAATTGAAATTGCCATCACGGAAGAAGAGTGGGTTGCCTTCTTTTCTGCCATATACTCCTCAGAAAATTTGGCACTAGAAATAAATCACCGTAAACTAGACTCCTATGACCTCATTTTACCATTTACTCTAAACGAGGTCACTGACGCTATTAACGCAAGTAAAAGCGGAAAAGCCCCAGGCCCGGATGGAGTCCCAGTTGATATCTATAAATCTAATATTTCTCTCTGGGGTCCACTATTGACGCAGGTGCTACGCTACGCGCCTGCTGTTCAACTACTTTAATCTCGACCTGGGCTGAGTCTATAATTATTCCAATCTATAAAAAGGGAGATCGCCATAATCCCGCATGTTATCGTCCTATTTCACTGCTTGACACACTTGCAAAGATCGCGGGACGTATCATCTTAAGTAGATTACAAGATTGGATGGAGGAAAATCACACCCTCTCTGATCTACAATACGGGTTTAGGGCTGGCATAGGGACAACGGAACAGGCTCTTAACTTAGAGATCATACTTGGTAAATATACAAGGGCCAAGCACGGAGCATTATACCTTGCATTTGTCGATTTAACTTCCGCATTCGATTGTGTGGTGCATTCAAAATTGTGGCCCATTTAGCTGGACATGGGGGTCGATACCACCATAGTCCATTTTATCAGGGAATTGTACGCTGGTGCAAACGCCAAGGTCCGCTATGGGCATCAAGGGGAATGTACTTCATCTTTCCCCATTGAACGAGGGGTGCGTCAAGGTTGCGTGTTAGCTCCCCTATTGTTCGCTTTGTATATTAACAGCTTAGAGGGGACCCTTTCAGATGCCTGTAGTGATCTTCCACAAGTAGGCTTTCGGAAGATCCCTGCCCTCTTGTATGCGGATGATGCCGTTCTGATGGCCCGCACCCCAGTTGCTTTGCAAAGATTAGTTACAACCTTTGATAACTGCATGGACGTTTTGGGCCTCAAAATCAATCACACTAAAACTTTTTCTATGACATATCCCAGATGCCGCACAAAGAATTGCCATATAGACTTAAAAGGTGCAAAACTAGTCAACACAGGGAAATTTTCGTACTTAGGCATTGTGTTCGATGATAAAGGTACATGGGTACAAGTAATAAAAGCGAGAAAATTGTTATTTACGAAAACCGTTATGGCGGTAAAAAACTTCTCTAAAAGGGTGGGGAGATTAATTCCCAAAGACATGATGACTCTTTACAATGCGAAATGTGTCTCAGTAGCACTGTACGGGGCTGGACTTTGGGGATATCGAGACTGCACTACTTTACAGCTGACCGAAAACGCTCTCCTGAAAACAGTCCTAAGTGTCCCGCAATCAACATCAACAGTAGTATGCCATTCAGAAATGGGAGTAACATACCTTACAGATCTCATTCGTGTTCAACCAATCCTACTTTGGCATAAAGTATGGACCTCAGATCCTGCGAGGTTGAATAGGGCTATCATAGTAGATGCCCTAGCACTTACTTACTCGTCCAAAATTCCATGGCTAAATTATATAAAGCACTTTCTTATTAAACTAGGCCACCCTGAGCTGTTTTTTACCCCAGATGAATTCGAAAACAATTTCCAGGAAAGACCTGAAAAACACTTGCCTCAGCCATCTGGCTGAATTGAGATGGGACGCGGAGGCAAATAAATTTAGTGTCAGGAGAAACCATATGATAAAGCAAACGAATGGCATGGAACCATACTTATGCAAAGTCACGAACCCAAGACATCAGTTTGTCCTTACGCGCTTGAGACTAGAGTCCTTTCATCGCCTCGTTAGTTTCCCCCGATCAATGACTGGTCTTCACAATTGGAAAAATGTCCCTGTGATAATGTCTCCGATCAAAATACAATGCACACACTTCTCTTTTGCAAATATTATTCAACTTTTAGGAAAATGTTTGTGATACCACTTTTAAAATCATCCAGCTTTCTTGTATCTTTTATCCCTTCCATCTATCATGGTTTGCAATGGATTAGCCTTGTTCCTGTGTTCAGTGATTAAGGCCAGAAAATGTCTTGAGGCAAAGGGGTGAGACTTCCAAGTACTATATTTGAGGTCTTTTTTGTTACTTCTCTAAACCAAATTGTTTATTAACTTTTACCTCTTTTTTACATTTTTACCCGTTTATATTTATATTCATATTTATACGTATTTTATTCTTTGCATTCTTCCTCCTTCTTCTTCTGAAAATTGGTTTTTATGTATAATGACTTTTATGATTGCTAAAAACAATTGAATAAAGTTTCTTTGATGATGATGATGATGATGATTCTCACCCCTCATCTGCATGAGCCATCTGAGGGGCCTGTGGTCTGTCTGAACCCGGAAGCGAGTCCCAAACAGGTAGGGTCTTAACTTCTTCAGTGCCCAGACCACAGCAAATGCTTCTCTCTTAATAGCACTCCACCTCTGTTTCCGTGGTAATAGCATTCTGCTAATAAAGGCTACTGGTTGGTCTGAGCCCTCCTCATTTAGCTGTGCTAGAACAGCCCCTATGCCATGCTCTGAAGCGTCTGTCTGCACAATAAATTCCTGGGAGTAGTCAGGGGCCTTGAGCACTGGGGCCGTGCACATGGCTTCCTTCAGAGAATCAATGGCTTTCTGACAAGCCTCTGTCCAATTCACCAACCTAGGTTGCTTCTTGGAAGTGAGTTCTGTCAAGGGTGACACAATGGTACCATAGCCCTTGACGAATCTGTGGTAGTATCCAGTGAGGCCTAAAAAGGCTCTCACCTCAGGCTGAGTTCTAGGTGGTTGATAGTTTAAATCTTGGCCTGAAGTGGCTACACCTTTCTTCTACCTACTAGGTGTCCCAAGTACACCACGGAATCCTGCCCAATCTGGCACTTACTAGCCTTGATGGTCAGGCCTGCCTGTCGCAGAGCCTGAAGCACCTCCTTGAGGTGGAGCAGGTGTTCCTCCCAGCTGGAACTGTAGACAGCTATGTTGTCCAGGGAGGCTGCACAGTAGGCATCCTTGCCAGCTAGGACCCCGTTAACCAACCGTTGGAAGGTAGCAGGGCATTTTTCAACCCAAATGGCATCACCCGGAACTGGTAATGGCCATCAGGTGTGGAAAAGGCTGATCTCTCTTTAGCCCCCTCAGTCAGGGCGATCTGCCAGTACCCTGAAGTAAGGTCAAACGTACTCAGGAACTTTGCAGCGCCTAGTCTGTCAACGAGCTCATCAGCTCGGGGATGGGGTGAGCATCAGTCTGTGTGACTGAGTTGAGACCCCGGTAGTCTGCGCAGAACTGGAGTTCTGGCTTGGCACCGTGGGCAGCAACCTTAGGGACCAGCACCACAGGGCTGGCCCAGGGACTGCTGGATTTCTCAATAACCCCTAAGGTCAACATCTTGGAGACCTCCTCCTTGATGCTGGCCTTGACCTTATCCGATAACCTGTAAATGTTGTTCTTTACAGGGCGACTGTCTCCAGTGTCAATATCATGAACACATAAATGGGTAAGTCCAGGAGTAAGGGAGAACAGGGAAGAGAACTGTTCTAACAGCTCATAGCAGTCTCCTTTTTGGTTTAGAGTCAGGGAGTCAGATAGAATAACACCCCCCATGGACCCATCACCTTCTTTTGCAGAGAGGAGGTCGGGGAGAGATTCACTCTACTCTTCCATGCCCTCATCTGTGACCAGGAGCATACTGACGTCAGACCTCTCAAAGTGAGGTTTGAGTCGGTTGTGATGGAGAACCCTTAGGGGGTGCTTAGGGGTCTTGAGGTCCACTGGGTAAGTGGCCTCCCCTTTCTGCTCCTTAACTTCAAAGGGGCCAGTCCAGCAGTCCTGGAGAGCCCTAGCCTAGACTCCACTGGCTCCATCACCCAAACCTTGTCTCCAGGTGAGAACTCAACCAGAGTGGCCTTCCGGTCGTACCACTTCTTCATCGCCTCTTGACTTGGCTCAAGGTTATCTTTGGCCTGCTTCCAGAAGGTTTGGCTTTGGTTGCGGAGGGCCAGCATGTAGCTGACCACATCCTGGGGAGGTGTCTTGGGAGCTTTCTCCCAGCCCTCTTTAACATTGCTTAGAGGTCCCCTGAGAGGGTGCCCATAGAGAAGCTCAAAGGGGCTGAACCCCACCCCTTTCTGGGGCACCTCTCTGTAAGCAAACAACAGGCACGGTAGGAGGACGTTCCACTTACGCCTCATGGCTTCAGTCAGGCCACTAGTCATGCCCTTCAGTGTCTTGTTGAATCTCCCAACAAGCCCATTGGATTGAGGATGGTAAGGGGTGGTAAACCGGTAGGTCACCCCACACTCATTCCTCATGAACTTCATGTACGCAGACATGAAGTTTGTGCCCCTGTCCGACACAACCTTATTGGGGAATCCCACACGGGTAAATATTCCCAACAGGGCTCCGGTCACCACCGGTGCAGTCACTGTTCTCAGAAGGATTGCCTCTGGATAGCTGGTGGCATGGTCCACCAAAACCAGGATAAACCTGTTGCCCAAGGCAGTTTTGGGGTCCAAGGGACCAACAATGTCGATGCCCACCCTTTCAAAGGGGGTGCCAACGACCGGGAGTGGGATCAGGGGAGCCTTAAGCTGTTTCCCTGTCTTCCCACTAGCCTGGCAGGTGGGGCAAACCCTGCAGAAATTATCTGAGGCTATCCTCATTCTGGGCCAATGGAAGTGGGTGACAAGCCTGTTAAATGTCTTGTCTTGGCCCAGGTGTCCTGCCAGGGGGATGTCGTGAGCCAGTCCCAGTAAGAAGGCCTGGTAATACTGGAGGACCACCAGCACACATGCTGCCCCAGGACCTGGAACCTTAGGCTCAATGTAAAGGAGATCATTCTCCCAGTAAATATGGTGAGTGCCGGAGGCGTCACCTGCCGCTTGGACTGTGGCCTGTTGCCTCAGACCCTCAAGGGTTGGACATTCCTTCTGCGCCCTGCAGAACTCTGCCCTGGTTGGCCCACCCTCTATTTGCCAGCCAGCAAGTTCAGGTAGGTTACCCAGGTCAGCTATGTCCTCCCCAGTTGGCTCAGGGGCCTCCTCCTCCTTAGGGGCCCGTCCACCACCGTGGGAACATTTGAGGCAGGTTTCCTGCGCCTCTTGCCCTTCCTTTTTGCAGCTGTCTGGGCCATTGTTCCAGGCTCCAGACGCCCTTGACTCCCTTCCCGGGCAACCATTGACCGTGTGGTCATGCAGACCCACTCAGGCAAACCTAACATCTCCAGTTGGGATCTGAGCTCTACCTCCTTCCAGGCAGTATGCTCAAGATCATTGCCTAACAGACAATCTTCAGGCATGGCAGGACTCACAGCTACTTTCAGAGTACCAGAGACCCCCCACTCAAAGGGAACCAGAGACACCGGTAGGTGACTCTCACGATTGTCAGCGACTATGACCTGGTGGAATCCATTAGGGACTATCTGCTCTGTTGACACCAGCTGACTCTTGACAGTAGTCATACTGGCTCCTGTGTCACGCAGAGCCTCCACCCTTTGCCCATCAATGGTGACCCACTGCCTATACTTGGAAGTATTTTGTGGCATGTGGGCTTTGGGTACCATTTCTCTTTCTCCCAGGGATATTAGGGAAACCTCTGCCTGCTCCCCAAAGCTATCTGGGTCTGTCTTCCCCCCGAGCGCTACACTAGTCAACCCAGGTGTCTGTCCGGTAGTGGACGGTGCGCTCTTGGAACACTGGGAGTCGCCCTTAAAGTGACCATGCTGGTAGCACTCTAAGCATTTGGGGATGAATTTCCCTGATGATTTATCAAATCTGGAAGATGAATAGTTGCCACCTCCTCCCTGATAATTATTTTGGGGGCCTTTTGAGAGTTCCTTATCTGTAAGTTTATCTCCCCCCTCTTTCTTCTATTGGGAACCCTGACCACCTTTGTGGGTGTCCCCCTCAGATACCCTTCGGGACACTCTGGTGCTAACCCAGATGTCCGCCTTCTCAGTAAGCTTCCTGGGATCAGTCAGCTTACTATCTACCAAGTGCTGGCGCAACTCTGTAAAAGAAATACTGAGCATATGCTCTCTCAGAATCAAGTCATAGAACCCCTTGTAATCATCTACTTTGCTGTCCCGCACCCAACCATTCAGTGCCTTATGGCAAAACAGTCAACCCAGGCTTGTGTAGAAAGTTTGGTACTGTCCCTAAACCGCTGACGGTATCTCTCAGGGGTCAGTCCAAACTTGGCCAGTAAAGCGGTCTTCATGACAGGATAGTTATAGTGATCACGTGGGTCTAGTGTAAGGAGTATGTCCCTTCCCTCTGGGGGTACATAAAACCACAAGGCCGCCCCCCATTGCCCTTCAGGAACCCCATGAGCCCTTAGTGCAACTTCATAGGCAGCCAGCCACTTGTCAATATCATCTCCCACACAAATCTGGGCACCACACTCTTGGGTATACAAACCTTTTTCTCTCCAACAGGTCCTGTATGTATGCTGCCACCATCACTGCTGGACTCAGACTGTCTTGCCTTGATGTCCAGCTCCTTGAGACTCAGTTCATGAGCTAACAAAACTTTTTTCTCAGCCAGAGCTCTCTCAGCTTCAATCTGCTTGGCTGCTCTTTCAGCCTCAGCTTGTTTGGCTTCTCTTTCTGCCCTCCTTTCCTCCTGTTGAGCCTCAATTTTTAATTTTGCCATTTGCAATTAAAACTCTCTCTCCTCTTTCCTTTCCTCTGCGGTCAGGCTTTGATCAGAGACACAGCTCCCTGGTTTGGCAAGGGGCACAATTGCAGTGGTAACATTATCCATTAATGGAAAGAAATCCTCTGAGGGGCCATCTTCTGGACCCTCCTCCTCAGCCTCCTCCTCTGAATGGGCTTCTGCCCAGGTCCTCAGCACCATTTGAAATTCCTCCTTTCTGGAGGCACCTTGGGTGGGTACTCCCATATCCCTGCAGAACCCTTTCAGTTTTTTGACAGTATATGTCTCCAACAGGGCTAGGTCAAAATCTCCTGCTTGAGACCCAGCCTGAGACATGTTGAGTGAGGATTTCAGTCAAAAATTGACAGGAAAAACAGAGTTGCAAAAAGAGATCAAATATTCAAGTTGACCTTCAACTGTGGGTAGGTAGTGGAATACTTAGCTACTGTATGCCACTTCTCAAATACAAGTCCTATCCTCACCGCTGATCACCAATGTTAGAAATGGGATCTTTGGTTGGCAGTCAGGTTACCCTCTGTCCAAGCAAGAACCCTCACTCTAGTCAGGGTAAGTCACACACAATCCAAATTATCCTGTGCCCACCCTCTGGTAGCTTGGCACTGAGCAGTCAGGCTAAACTTAGAAGGCAATGTGTAAAGTATCTGTGCAATAAATCATACAATAACACCATATAGCACCACAAAAATACACCACAAAGTGTTTAAAAAAATATATAATATTTATCTGGGTATTTGCAGGTCAAAAACGATCAAAGATGCAATAGGAAATTGTAAAGATATCACTGAAAAGTGATATAAAGTGTCTTAAGTCTTTTAAAAGCAAACAAAGTCTCTTTCAAGCACAAAGTACCTGGTTTGAGTGAACAATCTCCGCAAAGGGCCGCAGAGGAGGAGAAGCGTGGAAACAAAGGGGTGTGCGTCGATTTTTCGGGCCGCACGCGGCCGCTGCATCGTTTAGTTTCCACGCAGGGACGGCTGAGCGCCGATTTCCGGCGCTCAGTCATGGATCCTCTCCGGGTTGCGGGGTTTTCAGATGCCCCAGGGTCTGTGCCTAGAATCCTGGGCTGGTTGACAAGCTCTGCATCGTTCCGGTGGGCGGTGCAGGGAAATTTCTCCCTCACGGCAGGCGCTGCGTCGATTTCCCCTCTGGAAGTCCGGCGGCATCGTCCCAAGTCAGCTGTGCGTCGATCTGGTGGGCTGTGCGTCGAAGTTTCGGCGCACCGCAGGCGCCGCGTCAATCTTTTCCTTGCGAAGTCGAACGGCATCGTCCCGGTTTGGCGTGCGGTGAATTTTCACCGTGGAACAGGCTGTGCGTCGTTTTTAGCCAGCTGTGCATCGAATTTTCACAGCACAAGGAGTCCAGTTGCAAGAGAGAAGTCTTTTTAGTCCTGAGACTTCAGGGAACAGGAGGCAAGCTCTATCCAAGCCCTTGGAGAGCACTTCTTCACCACAGCCAGGGAGCAGCAAGGCAGCAGGGCAACAGCAAGGCAGCATTCCTTCAGAGAAAGCAGTCAGGTGAGTCCTTTGGGCAGCCAAGCAGTTCTTCTTGGCAGGATGCAGGTTCTGGTTACAAGTTTCTTCTCCAGGAAGTGTCTTAGGTGGTAGGGCAGAGGCCCTGAATTTATACCCAAATGTGCCTATGAAGTGGGGGAGACTTCATAGAGTGGCTTAGAAGTCCCCTTTCAGTTCAATCCTGTCTGCCAGGGTCCCAGTAGGGGGTGTGGCAGTCCTTTGTGTGAGAGCAGGCCCTCCACCCTCCCAGCCCAGGAAGACCCATTCAAAATGCAGATGTATGCAAGTGAGGGTGAGTAGCCTGTGTTTGGGGTGTGTCTAAATGAATGCACAAGGAGTTGTCAACTAAACTCAGCCAGACGTGGATTGTAAGGCACAGAAAGATTTAAGTGCAGAGAAATGCTCACTTTCTAAAAGTGGCATTTCTAAAATAGCAATATTAAATCCAACTTCACCAGTCAGCAGGATTTTGTATTACCATTCTGGCAATACTAAATATGACCTTCTACTCTTTTCAGACCAGCAGCTACCACTTCAATAATGTATGAGGGCAGCCCCAATGTTAGCCTAACAGGCCTCACAGTAGTCTAAACACAAATTTAGGAGTTTTACACTACCAGGACATGTAAACTACACAGATACATGTCCTGCCTTTTACCCACACAGCACCCTGCTCTAGGGGTTACCTAGGGCACACCTTAGGGGTGACTTATATGTAGAAAAAGGGGAGTTTTAGGCTTGGCAAGGACCTTTAAATGCCAAGTCGAAGTGGCAGTGAAACTGCACACACAGGCCTTGCAATAGCAGGCCTCAGACAAGGTTAAGGGGCTACTTAAGTGGGTGGCACAACCAGTGCTGCAGGCCCACTAGTAGCATTTAATCTACAGGCCCTGGGCACATACAGTGCACATTACTAGGGACGTATAAGTAAATTAAATAGTCCAATTGGGTATGATCCAATGTTACCATGTTTAAAGGGAGAGATCATATGCACTTTAGCACTGGTTAGCAGTGGTAAAGTGCGCTGAGTCTAAAAAACAGCAAGAACAGTGTCCAAAAAGTGGAGGGAGGCAGGCAAAAAATTAGGGGTGACCACCGTAAGGCTGTCATGTCTAACACCCAGGTACTGTCCGTCCTGCAGGCGCATGTTCTCCTGCAACTTGTCCAGTATCTGGCCCAGTGTATCCTGGGAATGTTGGTATGCTCCCAGGATCATGGTGAGTGCCTCCTGGAGAGTCGGTTCCCTAGGCCTGTCCTCCCCCTGTCGCAAAGCAAAACACAAACGCTGTGGGATAGCGTAACTGGATGGACGGAATGCGGAACCAATCAAACATTCACCCCAGTCACAGATCTGGGTTTAATCCATCCATTATTTTGCTCACCATGCCACCCCAGTTTGAACCCAGCCATATGCAAATCAGTCTTGACCCTGTTCCTCATGGGAACAGTCCAGCCCGAACTGCCAGGCCAGGTTCTCCCTGGACCGGAAACAAGCATCCTGGGACTGGTTTCGGGGTTTCACCCCTCATCAGCCAGGCTAGCTTGAATCCAGTGGCACAGTGAGCCCGGGACCCACGTCTGGGCATACCCGGCGCACTTAGGGCGGCAAAAGCAAAGCAAAACACAAACGCTGTGGGATAGCATAACTGGATGGACGGAATGCGGAACCAATCAAACATTCACCCCCGTCACAGATCTGGGTTTAATCCATCCATTATTTTGCTCACCATGCCACCCCAGTTTGAACCCAGCCATATGAAAATCAGTCTTGACCCTGTTCCTCGTGGGAACAGTCCAGCCCGAACTGCCAGGCCAGGTTCTAAGTGGGAAGGGTATGCCCAGACATGGGTCCCATGCTTCCCATGCCACTGGATTCAAGCTAGCCTGGCTGATGAGGGGTGAAACCCCGAAACCGGTCCCAGGATGCTTGTTTCCAGTCCAGGGAAGACCTGGCCTAGCAGTTCGGGCTGGACTGTTCCCATGGGGAACAGGGTCAAGACTGATTTGCATATGGCTGGGTCCAAACTGGAATGGCATGGGCAGCAAAAAAACGATGGATTTAGGCCCAGATCACTGTACTGGGGGTGAATGTTTGACAATGTTCAGCATTCCGTCCATCACTTGTTGTTTTTGCTTTGTCGCCCTAAGTGGGAAGGGTATGCCCAGACGTGGGTCCCGTGCTTCCCATGCCACTGGATTCAAGCTAGCCTGGCTGATGAGGGGTGAAACACCGAAACCGGTCCCAGGATGCTTGTTTCCAGTCCAGGGAAGACCTGGCCTAGCAGTTCGGGCTGGACTGTTCCCATGGGGAACAGGGTCAAGACTGATTTGCATATGGCTGGGTCCAAACTGGAATGGCATGGGCAGCAAAAAAACGATGTATTTAGGCCCAGATCACTGTACTGGGGGTGAATGTTTGACAATGTTCAGCATTCCGTCCATCACTTGTTGTTTTTGCTTTGTCACCCTAAGTGGGAAGGGTATGCCCAGACGTGGGTCCCGTGCTTCCCATGCCACTGGATTCAAGCTAGCCTGGCTGATGAGGGGTGAAACCCCGAAACCAGTCCCAGGATGCTTGTTTCCAGTCCAGGGAAGACCTGGCCTAGCAGTTCGGGCTGGACTGATCCCATGGGGAACAGGGTCAAGACTGATTTGCATATGGCTGGGTCCAAACTGGAATGGCATGGGCAGCAAAAAAACGATGGATTTAGGCCCAGATCACTGTACTGGGGGTGAATGTTTGACAATGTTCAGCATTCCGTCCATCACTTGTTGTTTTTGCTTTGTCTCCCCCTGTCGCACAGCAGTCCTCCCAGCTTCCCTGTTGTCCTGTGCCTCTGTCCCCTGAACTGTGTGCCCACTGCCATTGACCCCAGGTCTCTGATCGTCCTGTGTTTGTGGGGTACCGTGGGGTCCCTGTAGTGGTGGACACACTGCTGACTGACGTGTCCTGGGGACAGAGGTATGGTCCCACTGGGTGGGTGCTGTGGTGATGTTTCCTGAGGGGGAAGGCTCTGTGGTGGTATGAGATTGTGCCTGGGTAACCGACTGCCTGGAGATCCCTGATGGGCCAGGTTGATCATCCAGATCCAGGTAAGCAGAGCTGCTGTCATCACTGTAGGCTTCTTCTGTAGGGGGACTGGATGTTGCTGGCACCTCTTCACCGGTGACATTGGCTAGGATACCTGTGGGAATGTAATTGCAGTGTTATAGTTTCTGCGTGTGACATATTGTGCGTGGGTGTGTTGCCCTCTATGGTTGTTATTGCCCTGGCCGATTTGCCTTGCGTGAGTTGTTATCTGGTGGGCTAGGTGATTCTCTCCAGTGTGCATGCAGTGGTGATAGGTGCCCATGCAGGTCTGTGAGGGGTGTCTGTGCATTGGTTTTGCATGCAGGGCTTGGTATTGGGATGAGTGGGTTGTGATGGTGGGGTATGTGTGAGGTCTTGGAGTAATGGGAGTGAGGGTGAGGGTGGGGGTATGGGATGATATGCAGGTAGGGGGGTGTTAGTAACAGAGAGTTGACTTACCAGAGTCCGGTCCTCCTCCTACTCCTGCCAGGCCCTCAGGATGCATGATTGCCAAGACTTGCTCCTCCCATGTTGTAAGTTGTGGGGGAGGAGGTGGGGGTCCACCGCCAGTCCTCTGTACTGTGAGCTGGTGTCTAGTTGCAATGGAACGTACCTTCCCCCGTAGGTCGTTCCACCTCTTCCTGATGTCATCCCTTGTTCTGGGGTGCTGTCCCACGGCGTTGACCCTGTCCACAATTCTCCACCATAGCTCCATCTTCCTAGCAATGGATATCTGCTGCACCTGTGATCCAAACAGCTGTGGCTCTGCCCGGATGATTTCCTTCACCATGACTCTTAGCTCCTCCTTTGAGAACCTGGGGTGTTGTTGTGGTGCCATGGGTGTATTGTAAGTGGTGTGGGTGAGGGTGTGTGGGGTGATGTGTTGGGGTGTGTGATGTAAGGTGCGTGGGTGGTGTATAGGTGATGGTGTTATGTGGCTCTGGTTGTGTGGGTGCTGTGGCTGTATCTCTCTCTGTTGGCAATTGTTTGTAGTCGTAAAGGGTTGTGGGTAATGTGGGTGTGTGTTTTATAGTGGTGTGGGTGTGGTGTGTGTACGGGTGTCAGGTGAGTGTAGTTTGAATTGACCAATGTGGTATTGTTATGTATGTGTGTGTGTATTTTGAGTGCAGCGGTATGTATCACCAATGGTTTACTGCCATTGAATGTCCGCCACAGTGATTCGTGGGTCATAATGTGTGGGTTTTGATACCGCCAGTTTATCACTGACCTTTGGGCTGGCGAACTTGTAGTCTTATAGTGATGGATTGGTATGTGTGTGTCATAATATGGTTGCCGGTTATCCACCGCGGTGGCATTATGTTGGCGGCAGTCGGCATGGCGGTAAGTGGGATTTACCACCAATGTCATAATGAGGGCCTTAGAGTCTTTCCACCAGTAAGGCATCCTCCAACTATATGGTAATTACATACTGTGCTTTCTCAACTAATGAGGGGCCCTTTCAAACCCAATCCACAAAGCAGTCATTACATTTCTGTACTGGAAATGAGCTCTTCTCCTAGCCTTAACTTCTGTGAGACGAGTCAGTGAGATACAGACTTTCACAATTCAAGAGCCTTTCCTGCAATTCAGAACTGATAGGGTGGTTCTTCAAACAAACCCTTAATTTATTCCAAAAGTTCCATCAGACTTTCAACTCAATGAACCAGTGATCTTATAAACTCAAAGATGCCAGCAGAAAGGAGTTTTCACTCTCTGGATGAGAAAAGGTGCTTGAAGTTCTACTTGGACAACACAAAACACTGCTGGAAGTCTACTCAACTTTTCGTAGCAAACAGCACCCAGAGGAAAGGCTATCCTCTATCAAAGGAGAACATAGCTTGATGGATATTCAGTACCATTCAATTCTGTCACCAGAATGCTGGCATGCTGTTGCAGACAATGCATGCTCATTCTACAAGATCTATGTCTACTTCAACAGCATTATTTGCTGGTGTGTCACTTCAGGAAATGTGCCGGTCTGTGACCTGGAAGAATAGATACACTTTTACTCAGCAATACCGCGAGGGTGCTGCAGTTGACAGAGATGCAGCAGTGGGCCAAGCAGTATTACAACAAATATTTCAGTGACGGTGAACCATTGCTCTAAGTTATTCCCACCATCCTTTCATCCGTAACATACATTTGCATTATTCTCTATGTACTACTGTGAATGTATAATGGATATCTATATGTATGTTTCTATACCTACATGCATATATCTTAGACTTCAAGCAAAAATGTGCTTTTCAACTGCTATTTAATATGACTAAAGCATGTGAATCTATGAAAGAGCCAATACTGGAGTAGGAAAATAAGTTACTTACCTGTAACTGTAGTTCTCCAGTTTTGGAATCTGTCATAGATTCACATGCAACCTACCTTTCTCTTCTGGGAAGCTCACCTTCTCTCTCATTGGGTGTTTATCTACACTCATTCTCTACAAATCTGGGGACTCAAGCTTCTCACAGGAATGCTCCAAAGGGTGGTGCAACCTGATTGTTTGGAACTTAAGTTTAGTCTAAAGTGACCAGGCATCCTGGATTTGCCGGGACAATCTCGGTTTTCAGCAGCTGTCCTGGCAGATTTCAGTAAATTTAGCTCAAGTCCTGGTTTTCAGAGAGGTTCAACTCAAAACCAAGGGAGGCACATTTTTATATGTTCCAAAGCACAACTAGTTAGCAGCTGTTCTCAGAAAGCAATTCCATTAACAGGTGTGATAGTGGGTTTAAAAATTGCACTTTGTTTATTTTGTCAGTGCCTCATCTGCTTTTGTAGTGTAATGTGCGCTATCATTCTGTGCCACTTGGAAAACATTGTAGTCCTTCCTCTATTTTAGTGGCATGTTGTGTTTTTTTTTTAGATTTTGTTTTATATCTGGTCACCCTAGTTTAGTCTCTCTCTTTTTTTAATTTTTTTAATTACAAATGACTAGGTTGTTACTAAACTGAAGGGCCTCTGGAATTTACAGTTGATTCCTATCATTGCACTGCTTTTCTGAGGTACCATGGAATTCCCATCTTGACAGCGGGGAATGATTCACGCTTGTGAATCTATGAGAGATCCAATACTGGAGTAATGCAAATTAATACTATATAACTGTGTTTCCAAACACTCACCCAAAAAATAGAATGTATTATTTGCAGGGATAATTTGATTATTTCTCAAATTGAATTCTATTTGATCTTCAACCCCATGATAAGAGTATCTGGAATTATAAATAAATCACAGCGTATCCCCTATAATTATAATTGGCACTGAACAAATGTATATCTATCCAAAGGAACAACAAACCAAGCAAAAGTCCCATCTTACTGATATTGATTGAGCACAGTCACAATCTCAGCTCTCATGATAAATTCGGCAAATGAGTGGCTGCCATTTTAGGTGTTCTATTTATACCCAGCAGCAATCCCACCAAACAGAAAACCATGCGGTCCAACCTAGTAGTGGACCATGATCACTTCCTGTGCCTTAAAAAGTCTTTCCACTATATCTGTCCTCTATGAGCCAATATTGCATCAATATTTAAGTGACACATTCTTTTTTCGAAACATTTAATAATTTTAACTCTGTGTAATTGTGACCAAATAATAAAATCACCCATCAAGAAACTGAAATTAATTAACAAAAGAGTAAAAAGTTTTTTTTCCAAATAAGAAGTGATATGCACAAGATAAAGAAAAGAAGACCAAAAAAGAGAACATAACGGATGAAGGGGGAATTAAACCTATATTCTCTCTCCTATGTTCTCACAATGACCACATGTACTACTATCACATCTATTTCCCATTACTCTTTAAGAGCGATATCACTTATTAGCATCCTCATTCCTATTATTCATCATCACTAGAAAAAAAGGAGAAAGGAGTAAAATAACGAACAAAGTGGGGAATCAAATCTATGCTCCATATCTGTTCTGTCCTCATAATAATCATGCATACTACCACCACGCACCAGTATTCTGCCAAAACCACCTCACTTCGTGGCATCCACAGTCTTAATGATCATTATCACAAGAGAGAAACAATAGAAGACAAATAATGTGCAAAGCCTATGTTCCCTTCTTATCTCTAGTAGTAATCAGATGCTACTACCATGTTAATTTACCATTAATCTGTCGGAGCCACTTCACTTCTAAGCATCCTGGGGTCTCATTTTATCATGATCACAAGAAAAAATATTTTATCATGTGTATCTAACTCTCATCTTCAACCCTCAAAGCTATTCGGATTGAATTGTTGTCATACTAATGCAAGTACCTCAAAAAACGTAAGAAGTATGGCCCTCATTACAACATTGGCGGTAAATGCCACTGACCGCCATTCCACCAGCTGCCAACATACCGTATCCACGGCGGAAATCCGCTATGTGTATTATGGCCCACACTGAGAAATCCTCCACAATACAGACACCAACACAAGTCCGCCACACCAAAGGTCAGTGATAAATTGGCGGAACCAAAACCCACACTGTCACGCCAACAGGAATACGCCCACACTATCACGACCCACGAATCAACGCGGCGGTCATTCAACCGCGGTAAACCATTGGCGGTACACACCGCCGCGCTCAAAATACATACACGCTTACAAAACACAACCACATTGGACAATTCAAAATACACACACCTGACACATATACACACACCACGCCCACACACTCACAACACTATAAAACACACACCCACATTACCCACAACCCCTTACACCAAAATTGTTTGAAGAAGCAGAGAGAGCGAAAAGCAAAGACCACACCAGCATCGAGAGGCACACAACACCATCACTCATATACCATCCCCGCACAAAACACCCCACGCCCCAAAACATTACCCCACACATCACATCTAACATCACTCACACCACATCATGGCACCTCAAAGACACCCCAGGTTTTCTGAGGAGGAGCTCAGGGTCATGGTAGAGGAAATCATCCGGGTCGAGCCACACGTATTCGGATCACAGGTGCAGCAGACGTCCATTACAAGGAAGATGGAGCTATGGCGGAGAATTGTCGACAGGGTCAATGCAGTGGGACAGCATCCAATAACACTGGATGACATCAGGAAGAGGTGGAATGACCTACGGGGGAAGATATGGTCAGTGGTATCCAGACACCAGGTAGCCGTACAGAGGACTGGCAGTGGATCCCCACCTCGTCCCCCACAACTAACAACATGGGAGGAGGCAGTCTTGGCAATTATGCATCCTGAGGGCCTCACAGGAGTAGCAGGAGGACTGGACTCTGGTAAGTCATATCTTTACTATTATATCCCCCCCACCCTACCTGCATGCCATCACTAACTCCTGCCCCTACCCTCACACCCATCACTCCAACACCTCACATATACCCCACCATCACAACCCACCCATCCCAATAGCAAGCCCTGCGAGCAACAACAATGCATGGACACCCATCACAGACCTGCATGGACACCCATCACCAAAGCATGTCAAAGAGAGAGACTCACCCAGGGCACACAATCACCACTCACACAAGGGTCAAGGCAGTAATAGAGGAAAACACACCCATTGCACAAGATGGCACACACAGATATAATAACAATGCATTTACACCCCAACAGGACCCCTACCCAATGTCACCGGACAGGAGGTGCCAGCCATATCCAGTCCCCCCCACAGAAGAGGCCCACAGTGATGACAACAGCTCTGCACGCCTGGATCAAGATGACCAGCCCGGCCCATCAGGGACCTCTGGACAGTCAGTACCCCTGCCACAGTCCGAATCCACCACAGAACCTCCCCCCTCAGGAAACACCACCACAGCACCCACCCAGCGGGCCCATGCCTCTGTCCCCAGGACACATCATTCAGCAGTGTGTCCACCACTACAGGGACCCCAGGCAAACCCACTAACCCAAGACAATCAGGGACCTGGGGTCAGTGGCAGTGGGCACACCGTTCAGGGGACAGAGGCACAGGACAACAGGGAAGCTGGGAGGTCTGCTGTGCGACAGGGGGAGGACAGGCCAAGGGAACCCACTCTCCAACATCATGGGAGCATACCACCATTCCCAGGAGACCATGGGCACGGTACTGGCCAAGTTTCAGGAGACCCAGCGGCTGCAGGAGGGACACTACATGGGGATTAGGGAGGACTTGAATCCATTAACACCGCCCTGGTCACCGTTGCAGGGGTGCTGGCAGACATGGCCAACACCATGAGGGAGACAGTGGCATACCACCGGGCACCTGACACTAGCCCAAACGATGAACAGCCTTCCACGTCCAGTGGCGCTAGTGGACAGGAGGCCCCACCACAGGACCCACAGGCCACCAGCACCCCACCCCCTGCAGAAGGAGAACCACCCCACAAATGGTCCCTGCGATCCAGGCAGAAGACAGAGAACATTGCCAAGACCTCCGCCAGGAAATAAGACTCTGCTGAATGTCACCCTCCTATCCCACTCTGTCACCCTGTCCATCCTTGAACTGACATTGCTCCCCTTCCTATGCTCCATTGGACAATACACCTGCACCTGTGATACCAAGAGACTGGACTCTACTATGGACCTTCCTCCACCATCACCACAGCCCCTTCCACATACCCCTATACACATTAGCCCATAAATAAACACCCTTGAATCAGAAACCAATCTGGAGTCAGTCTGTTCTTTCACAAATGTATAATTACAAAATCATCCACAAATATCAATGTAAATGTTCATTTCCTCATACCATTGTATGACAGTTGTTGGGCAGCAGTAAATATAGCAGACGGCAGAATGAGGTACCCAGATCTGTGAAATGGAAAGCCAAAGTGAACTGTCAGTGTCCATAGACAGAGGTTAAGAGGCTGACCTATACAATGTCCTACAGCAGTGAGATATGAGTGGAGCAGTGCCAGTCTCTTACCTGTGTACTGGAAGTACTGCATGATGATGTTAGTTCAGTTGTCAATATATTCTTTCTCTGCCTCCTCTTCCTCACTGTCCACAGGCTCCACAGCTGCCACAAGACCATCATCAGGCCCATCCTCCTGCAGAAAAGGCACCTTGCGTCACAATGCCACGTTGTGCAACATGCAGCATGCCACGATTATCTGGCACACCTTCTTCGGTGAGTAGTATAGGGAGCCTTCAACAAAAAAGGGGGGGAGGGACCGGGAGATTAAGTGGTCCAGTGTACAGTCTCCCAACAGTAGTGACAAAGTAGCTAACTTTGACCTCTTCCCTACACCTCCCCCCGTCCTTCTCCTAGGGCCAGGATGTCTAGATCCCAGCCCAGCACCTCAGCCCAGCACCTCAGCCCAGCACCTCAGCCCAGCACCTCAGCCACCACATCCGCTGTGGTCCGTGCTATTCCAGGACTGTCTAATGGGGCACCTGTCAGAGCTGCCAGTGTGCCACCGACAGACAAGAAGGACCACCCTATTCCACCACCTGCAAAGGTCAAAAAGGTGCCGGCTTCCAGCAGGGGACAGTCACACCACCCACCCAGCAAGGCCTCGCCCAAACACCGAGTCGACAGTGCCAAGGACTCTGTAGCAACTGTCAAGATGGGGAAGGGCCACAAGCCAAAGGGCACAATGTCACCTGGTGAGGGGCTGGTGACCACCAAATCATCATGGATGGCAGCCACATGCACCACAGTCATGACCGCCATCTGCACCGCCGCTGCCACAACATCAGTCTGCAGCATCCTCCCCAAGGATCAGCCATCCGAGGCTGCCGGAGACGTTATGGTGTCTCCATCCACCGCAGCAGTCACTTGCATCACGGCCAGCACTGGCAGCATCTCCGCCACAGCCACCGCCGCCTGCACCACCATCAGCACCGCCACCTGCACATCCGATGCCACTCTGTCGGCCGTCAGCAGTATCCCCAGTGTGCCGCTGTCAGAGTCTGCAGGTGACGTCCTGGACCCTGGACACGCCACTTGAGACACCACCTCCAGCACTGACACGAAACAGCAATTGGCAGCCTAAGTCGCCGCAGGATGGAGTGTGGGTCTGCCTCCATGGAATATCATGCTACCTGTGCCAGTTACATCGTGTGGATGAGACACCCAGGTGAGACGAAGTCAACTGCCACACCCCAAGTGCTGCATCACTGGGCACAAAGCCCCCTCCAGAACCAGTGGAGAAAAGCATCCACTAACACAGTCCTTGGCAGGATGAAACACTCTGGGCATAAAGCCCCCTCCAGAACCAGTGGAGAAGGCATACACTAGAGAGACTGTGGTTTTGCACTCCCCAGGACCAGGCAGTAGGCAACCCACCCACTTGAGAGACTTGAGAGACTGTGGTTTTGCACTCCCCAGGACCAAGCAGTGGGCATGGAGCCCCCTCGAGGAGCAGTGGCATCGTACCATCATCCGGCTGAGGTGCCCCCCCTTCCCCCTGAGGTGCCTGTTATTTTTTTTGACCTGATGCCCCTACAGTGTTCTCCCTGTTTTGAGGCAGGTGTCATGTGTGGGTTTCGCCCATGATTTTTTTGCCCACTGGGCCATGGACACTCGCAAAGGACAGTGTACGGCCTTCTGTACATATTGTAAATATTTGTATATACTGGTTTTTACAATCGATTACTTTATCTGCCTATTTCTAATATATGAAAGATTTGACTCAATTCCTTTTGTCCTTGCGTTCTTCCAGGGAGTTATGAGGTGTATATGTAATGTTGTTGCATGTATTTGTGTGTATGGTGTTGTGGGAGAGGGTGGGGGTGGGGATGTTGCGTTTTGCATGTGTGTGTCACTCTCTTTTTCCCCCTCCCCTCCCCTGTGTGCTAGGTGCAGTACTCACCGTCGTCGTTGCCGCCGCCGCCTTCTTTCCACTTCGTCGTGTATTAATAGATACAGCAACATGGGCAGGGCCTGTAACTCGGGCTCCATGGCGTCCTGGTTCTTCGTTGATTGTCGAGAGGTCAGTGGTTTCCCTTCTGTGTTCTGTTTCCGCCGTGCTTTTGATGGCGTTGGTACCGCCCCAGAAATGCTGGCGTATTGGTGCCTTGTAATAGTGTGGGTGGTACATTGTCTTCCACCTGTCTGTTAGCGGTGACCGCCACAGGGTTTGGCGTGGCGGTCAGAGTGTTAAAGTGGCTATCTGTGTTGGCGATTTCCGCCATGGTCGTGATTCAATTTTTTTATCCGCAGGCCTGTTAGCGGTATTACCGCCACTTTAACACCGACCGCCACGGTTGTAATAAGGGCCTATGGCGGTCATTACAACATGGGCGGTAAAAGTCGCTTACCGCCGTGCAGAAGACCGCCAACACACCGCTGCGGCCGCGGAAATCCGCCACAGCTATTACGACCCACAGCTCGGAATCCGCCAAAATCCAGACACCCACACAAGTCCGCCACACCAAAGGTCAGTGATAAACTGGCGAAAACAAAACCTCCACCGTCACGCCAACAGAAATTCGCCCACACTATCACAAGCCACGAATCCACGCGGCGGTCTTTCAACCGTGGTATTCCATTGGCGGTACACACCGCCGCTCTCAAAATACACACACTCTTACAAAACACAGCCACATTGCACAAGTCCAAATACACACACCTGATACACATACACACACCACTCCCACACACCCAATACAATATAAAACACACACCCACATCACCCACAAATCCCTACTACCCAAAATTCCGAAAGAAGGCCAGAGAGAGACACCACAAACAACTACCAAGCATCCACAGGCACAAAATACCATCACCAACAGAACGTCCACGCACCTCACACAACACACCACTACATATCAGCACACCTATCACCACACAGACCACCCCACACATCAACCACACCACCCCATGGCACGGAAAAGACACCCCAGGTTCTCCGAGGAGGAGCTCAGGGTCATGGTGGAGGAAATCGTCCGGGTAGAGCCACAGCTATTCGGAGCACAGGTGCAGCACACCTCCATAGCTAGGAAGATGGAGCTATGGCGAAGAATAGTGGACAGGGTCAACGCAGTGGGACAGCACCCAAGAAATCAGGATGACATCAGGAAGAGGTGGAACGACCTACGGTGGGAAGGTGCGTTCCGTGGTCTCAAGACACCACCTTGTGTTTCAGCAGACTGGCGGCGGACCCTCACCTCCTCCCCCACAACTAACAACATGGGAGGAGCAGGTCTTGGCAATACTGCATCCTGAGGGCCTCGCAGGAGTAAATGGAGAAATGGACTCTGGTAAGTCAAATCTTAACTATTACATCCCCCACCCTACCTGCATGCCACACACATACCCCTACCCTCACCTTCACCCCCATCACTCCAACTCCTCACAATGTCCCAATATCACAAACCACCCATCCCAACACCAAGCCCTGCATGCAACACCAAAGCATGGACACCCATCACCAAAGCATGGCCACTGCACATACCCATACACCCCATAAACCACCATCACACAAGGTCCCACAGAAGAATGCAAGCACTGGGGTACACGATCACCCACCCATTGCACACCATGGCACACACTGATGTAATAAACATCCTTTTATATCCCTGCAGGACCCCGACCCAACGTCACCGGACAGGAGGGTCCACACATGTCCACACTACCAACAGAAGAGGCCCACAGTGATGACAGCAGCTCTGTCCAACTGGATCTAGATGACCAGCCCGGCCCATCGGGGACCTCTGGACAGTCGGTTCCCCTCACACAGTCACAGGCCACCACAGACCTTCCTCCCTCTGGAAACACCAGCACAGCACCCACCCAGCGGGCCCATACCTCTGTCCCCAGAACACGTCAATCAGCAGTGTGTCCACCACTACAGGGAACCCAGGCTAACCCACCACCCCAACAACAACAGAGACCTGGGGGCAGTGGTAGTGGGCACACGGTCCAGGGGACTGAGGCACAGGAACACAGGGGAACTGGGAGGGCTGCTGTGCAACAGGGGGAGGACAGGCCAAGGGAACCCACTCTCCACGAGGCCCTCTCCTCCATCATGGGAGCCTACCACGACTCCCAGGAGACGATGGCAACGGTACTGGCCAAGTTTCAGGAGACCCAGCGGCTGCAGGAGGAACAGTATTTGGGCATCAGGGAGGAAGTCAGAACCATCAATTCCACCCTGGGCACCATCGTAGGGGTGCTGAAGGAAGTACTCAACACCGGGAGGGACACTGTGGCACAACAAGGGGCCCCTGACACTAGCATGGACGATGAACTGCCCACCACCTCCGCCGGAGCTAGTGGACGGGACGCCCCGCCGCAGGACCACCACACCAGCACCCCACCCCCTGCAGAGGGAGAACCACCCCACAAACGGTCCCTGAGATCCAGGACAAAGACAGAGAACGATGCCAAGACCCCCGCCAAGAAATGAGACCACCCTGAATGTCATCTTTCTGTCCCACTTTGTCACCCTGTCCATCCTCAAACTGCCCCAGCTCCACTTCCTATGCCCATTTGGGCAATGCACCTGTGACACTAATAGACTGGACTCTGCCATGGACATTCCTCCACCACCCCCCCCTCACCATTTTACAACCCACTCCAATATTGAGCACCTCAATAAACACCCTTGAAGCACAAAACAATCTGGAGTCAGTCTGTGATTTCGAAATTGTGTATTAGCAATTACAGTGCCAAAATGCTTTTTCAAATGTAATGTCAACATACCTATGTCACACAGCTCTAGTCCATGAGGAAACAAAGCTGATGTCACACAGTGGGACCCACATCTGTGAAATCGTAAAGGAAAGTGACAACTCAGTGACCATACACTGGGTGAAAACGACAGACAGTAAAGAGGTAGTAGTGTTAAAGTACATGTAGTAGGCAGGTCTGTACTCTTACCTGTGTCTCACTGGAAATATTGCAGGATCACTGAGTTCCTGTTGTCCATGTCTTCTTCTTCTGCTTCCTCTTCTTCACTGTCCACAGGCTCCACAGCTGCAACAACACCGCCATCTGGAACATCCTCCTGCAGAAAAGGCACCTGTCGTCGCAAAGCTAAGTTGTGAAGCATACAGCAGGCCACGATGATCTGGCACACCTTCTTTGGTGAGTAGAATAGGGATCCACCTGTCATATGGAGGCACCGGAACCTGGCCTTCAGGAGGCTGAAGGTCCGTTCTATAATCCGCTGACTTCGCCCATGGGCCTCATGGTAGCGTTCCTCTGCCCTTGTCCTGGGATTCCTCACTGGGGTCAGTAGCCATGACAGGTTGGGGTAACCAGAGTCACCTGCACATGGCGAGGGACAACTGTTAGACACACACTAACCTGTAGGGATATCCCCAGACAACCATTCCCACTGTCTTGCTTCCAGGTGCTCACCTAATAGCCACACACGGTGCCTCTGGAGTTGACCCATCACATAAGGGATGCTGCTATTCCTCAGGATTTAGGCATCATGCACTGAGCCAGGGAACTTGGCATTCACATGGGAGATGTACTGGTCTGCCAAACACACCATCTGCACATTCATGGAATGATAACGCTTCCGGTTTCTGTACACCTGTTCACTCCTGCGGGGGGACCAAAGCCACATGTGTCCCATCAATGGCACCTATGATGTTGGGGATATGTCCCAGGGCATAGAAATCACCTTTCACTGTAGGCAAATCCTCCACCTGAGGGAAAACGATGTAGCTCCGCATGTGTTTCAGCAGGGCAGACAACACTCTGGACAACACGTTGGAAAACATAGGCTGGGACATCCCTGATGCTATGGCCACTGTTGTTTGAAAAGACCCACTTGTAAGGAAATGGAGTACTGACAGCACCTGCACTAGAGGGGGGATTCCTGTGGGATGGTGGATAGCTGACATCAGGTCTGGCTCCAGCTGGGTACACAGTTCCAGGATTGTGGCACGGTCAAGCCTGTAGGTGATGATCACATGTCTTTCCTCCATTGTCGTCAGGTCCACCAGTGGTCTGTACACCGGAGAATGCTGCCATCTCCTCACATGTCCCAGCGGACGGTGCCTATGAAGGACAACAGCGAGCACAGAGTCAACCAACTTAAAGGTACGTACACACAGCTTACACAGAACACGAATCATAATCTGAAAATTGGCCTGTGTATGTGTTGAGGCTAGGCCTAGGTATGTGTGACGAAGTTAGAAATTAAGCCGTGTGGGCCCCTGAAATGGCGGCTGCCTGACCTCTAAAGTGGGACAATGGGATGTGAAGTAACTGCGCTGGCGTTGTACACCTTCGTGGTAGGCGGTCGAAGACCACGGCGCAGTGCTGCATTGGTTAACATTGGACCCTATGGGTCCCAGGAGGCAATGGCGATGTACGCCGGCGGTGACGGTATGCACCGCCGCGGACGTGACCGCCATTTTCTATCTGTTCAATCACTCGATACCTGATCTTCGACAGGAGAGGACCTTTACTGCAAGTGCTGCTGTGACCTCGGTCTGGAAGAGACAATGGCTCGAGTGTCTGGGGAAAGGGCCCCTGCCTTCACATCAGAGGAGTTGGAGAGACTCGTGGATGGGGTCTTCCCCCAGTACACGCTACTCTACGGTCCTCCAGACAAACAGGTAAGTACACTGGGAGCATGCTGTATGGGCTATGCCTGTGTGGAGTGGGGTGGATGAAAGATGGGGGAGGGGGAGAATGAGGAGTGCATGAAACGATGATGAATGCTTGTGCCACATGGCAAGGGTAGGGAAGGGGGCCAATGACTGTGACGGTGCAGTTGGTAATAAAATTTCTCTTTCCCCTGTACAAATCATGTAGGTCAGCGCCCACCAGAAAAAAGATATTTGGCGTGCCATCGCCAAGGACGTCCGGACCCTGGGGGTCTACCACAGATGGAGCACCCACTGCTGGAAAAGATGGGAGGACATTCGCCGCTGGAGCAAGAAGACGGCGGAGGCTCAGCTGGGGATGGCCTCCCAACGTGGGAGGGGTGCCCGTCGCACCATGACCCCCTGATGTTCAGGATCCTGGCAGTGGTGTAACCGGAGTTGGATGGGCGCTTGAGGGCATCACAGCCGCCACAAGGGGGTGAGTACACTCTCATCCTGCTGATTTTGCGCGCAGTGGAGGTGTCTGGGTGGGGGAGGTGGGCTGTGGGTTTCCCTAGGCCAGGGCGAGTTAGTAGGCAAGGTCCCTCCGAAAGGCAGGCCATGTGGCACCCCACCCCACCTCTGTAGAGTGCCAAGTACACCTAGTAATGCCCCTGTGTCATCCATGTGTGCAGATGTCGTCCATAGCCTTGTAGGCCATGTCCCAGGGATTGAACAGTGGAGCCCAAGAGCGCTGCGTATGCAGGGGGCTTCTGTGTCTGTCGTGTCCGCCAACAGTAGCGGTAATGCATGCACTCAACATGTCTTTCTTCTGTTGTCCCCCCCCTTTTTGTGGTCTCCCTGTTCTTGTGTGCATTAGCATCATCAGGCGGAGGAGCAGTGGCACCAGAGCAGGAGGGAGCTGCATCCCACATGGCCCTGGAGGGTGAGACAACGGACTCGGAGTTCACCAGTGGGACGGAGGGCGAGGGGAGCTCCATGGAGGGACAGGAGCTGACACCGGTGACACAGACTCGTCCTCTGATGGGAACTCCCTTGTGGTGGCGGCACCATCTGTGCCCCCCGCTTCTACAGGTACAGCCGCCACCCCCCCTACCAGCACCACCCTCCCAGCAGCCCCTCAGCCTTTGCCCCATGCCCGCTCACTCAAGAGGGTGGGCATCACCTTCACCCCAGACACCTCAGGCCCTGCCCCAGTCACCCCTGCTGCCCTCAGTGAGGAGGCCATTGACCTCCTCAGGTCCCTCACTGTTGGGCAGTCTACCATTTTGAATGCCATCCAGGGTGTAGAAAGGCAGTTGCAACAAACAAATGCATTCCTGGAGGGCATTCATTCTGGTCAGGCGGCCCTTCAGCGAGCTTTTCAGACTCTGGCCTCAGCACTGATGGCAGCCATTGTCCCCGTCTCTAGCCTCCCCCCTCCAACTTCCTCCACCCAGACCCAATCCCCTGTACCCCAGCCTATCCCAAGCACACCTTCAGACCAGCATGCATACACGTCAACACACAAGGGAAGCTCAGGCAAACATAAGCACCACACACCCCACAGGCACTCACGCAAGCATCACACACATGCAGACACACCAACATCCACTGCCTCCACTGTGTCCCCCTCCTCCTCGTCTCCCTCCTCTCTCCCAGTCTCGTCTCCACTCACACCTGTATGCACTACATCTACAGCCACTACTGCCATCACCAGCACACACACCACCACACCCCGCTCACGTGCAGTCACCACCCCCACTACCATTCACACGTCCCCTGTGTCCTCTCCCATTGTGTCTGTGACGCCACCTCCCAAGATACACAAACGCAGGCACATACCCACCCAACAGCCATCCACCTCACAACAGCCTCCAGCGCATTCACCTTCACCCAAAGTCACCAAACGAACATTTCCTACAACCACAACCTCTTCCTCCACTCCCAAACCCCCTCCAGCTACCCACCCCAGTGTCTCCCAAAAACTTTTCCTGTCCAACCTTGACCTCTTTCCCACACCTCCCCCACCCGTCTGTCTCCTAGGTCCAGAACTAGCACCTCAGCCACAACATCTCCGGGACCAGTGGTGCCTGTAGTCACCGGAATCTGGAGTGCACCGGCCACCAGGGCAGTCAGTGTCGCACGGAGCCACAGTACGGACAGTCCCCCACCTGTCAAGCATCAGAAGTTGGCCAGTGCCTGGCGGGAGAGGGGGAAGACTCCAGCCACCAAAGCCGCTCCCAGGGGTCCCGGGGGAGTGTGGAGTCAGCTGCAACACCTTCCAAGATGGGGAAGGGCCACAAGAAACCCAGCAAGTCTGGGAAGAGCAGCACGGCGGAGAAGACCGCCATCATCCCTGCTGCCCAGGAGGCCACCGCCATCATCTCTGCTGCCCAGGAGGCCACCGCCAGCACCTGCCCTGCTGCCCCGGAGGCCACCGCCAGGACCTGCCCTGCTGCCCAGGAGGCCACAGCCAGCACAAGCCCCACTGGGCTAGAGAGGACCGTCAGCACAAGCCCCGCTGGGCTAGGGAGGACTACCAGCACAAGCCCCGCTGGGCTAGAGAGGACCGCCAGCAGATGAGTCATTGCAGAGGCACCCGCCGCCTCAAGCACCGCTGAACAGGGCACCGCCGCCTCAAGCACCGATGAACAGGGCACCGCCGCCACAGCACCTCTGAACAGGGCACCGCCGCCACAAGCACCACTGAACAGGGCACCGCCGCATCAAGCACCGCTGAACAGGCCACCACCGCATCAAGCACCGCTGAACAGGGCACCGCCGCCACAAGCACCGCTGAACAGGGCACCGCCGCCACAAGCACTGCTGTACAGGGCACCGCCGCCACAAGCACCGCTGAACAAGGCACCGCTGCCACAAGCACCGATGAACAGGGCACCGCCGCATCAAGCACCGCTGAACAGGGCACCACCACATCAAGCACCGCTGAACAGGGCACTGCCGCATCAAGCACCGCTGGCCCATGAGCGCCAAGGGCACTGCCGCTACTGAGTCCGTCACGAGCAGGATGAAGCACTCTGGGCACAAAGACCCCTCCAGAACCAGTGGAGACTGTCATCCACTACCTATGTCCTTAGCAGGATGAAGCACTCTGGGCACAAAGCCCCCTCCAGAACCAGTGGAGACTGTCATCCACTACCTCTGTCCTTAGCAGGATGAAGCACTCTGGGCACAAAGCCCCCTCCAGAACCAGTGGAGACTCTTATCCACTTGAGATACTGTGGCTTTGCACTCCCCAGGATGCAGCAGTGGGCAACCCACCCACTGTAGAGACTTGAGAGACTGTGGCTTTGCACTCCCCAGGATGCAGCAGTGGGCAACCCACCCACTGTAGAGACTTGAGAGACTGTGGCTTTGCACTCCCCAGGATTGAACAGTGGGCATGTGGCCCCCTCGTGGATTTGGCATAGTGCACTCAACCGGCTAAGGTGCCCTCCCATTCCCTCCCCCTGAGGTGCCTGTTTTCTTGCTCTCTGATGCCCCTGCAGTGTTCTCTCCGTCATGGTCGGGGATCTTGTGTGGGTCTCGCCCATACCGTGATGGCCCTGTGTTCCACAGACTTCATTGGAGCACTATATGGAGTACTAAGCTTGGTGTATATTTTGTTTATAGTGTATATTTATATTTTTGCGTACTTGATTTTAATATACTACAATGGTTATCCTCATTTCCTTTTGTCTTTGCATTCTTCCGGGGGGGTTGGGGGTGTAACTGTAATGTATCATGCTGTATTGGTGTGTGTGTTGTAGTGGGTGAGGGTTGGGGTGGGGGTGGGGGTGTTGCGTGTGTGTGTCCCTGTTTTTTCCCTCCACCCTCCCCAGTGTTGTAGGTGCAGTACTCACCGTTGTCTTTGCCGCAGGCGTTTGTGCTCCTGGTAGAGGAGCAGGAAGATAATGGCTGGCAGGATGTGCAGCTCTGGTTCCATGGCGTCGGGATTCCTCGTGGGGTGTAGAGGTGAGCGTTTTCCCTTCGAAGTCCTGTTTCCGCTGTGTTTTTGTCCGCGGTGAATCCGCCCAGGAAAAGGTGGCGGATTGGTAGGTTGTGATACTGTGGGTGGTACATTGTCCTCCGCCTGTCTGTTGGCAGTGACCGCCGTGCTGTTTGTTTGTACCGCCGTGGCGGTCGGAGTGTTAAAGTGGTTGTCTTTGTTGGCGGTTTCCGCCACGGTCGTAATTCCAATTTTTTTACTGCCAGCCTGTTGGCGGTCTTACAGCCGCTTTGCTCCATCTGGGATGCCAGCCCCTGGATGGCATTCACAATGGTTCACTGCCCTACAGAGATGGATCTCAGGAGGTCAATAGCCTCCTCACTCAGGGCAGCAGGGCTCACTGGGGCAGGGCCGGTGGTGCCTGGGGCAAAGGAGATGCCCACCCTCCTGGGTGAGCGGGCACAGGAAACTTGCTGAGGGGGCCACTGGGAGGGCAGTGCTGGTAAGGGGGGAGGTGGCTGTACCTGCAGCTGGGGTGGTCACAGAGGTGTCTGCCACCACCAGGGAGCTCCCAACGGAGGAGGTATGAGAGTCTGTGTTGTCTCCTCCAGTCTCCGCCATGGTGCTCTCCTCGGCCTCTGTCCCACTGGTGCCCTCAGCGTCGCTGAACTCTGCCACCAGGGTCATGTGGGATGCAGCTACCTCTGTCACCAGTGCCCCTGCTTCTCCACCAGATAATGCTAATGCACACAAGGACAGGATGCAAAACAAGAAAGGTGGGGAGAGAGACAAAGGATACACTGGGACAATTACTGCACCAACACCACCAGTGATATGGCTAGTCACCAAGGCATGATGAGGAGCGCACACCGCCAACTGCAGCACACCTAGGACCCATGATGCCCTGCCTGAAAGTGACTAATAACAAGCTAGGTTGCCTGTATTTGCCATGCACCCATTACCCTTCAGAGGACCCACGCTGCTATGTCTGGCCTGGCCTTAGGGGCACCCACTAACACACAACCACCACCCGGATACCACCCCACCATCCAAAATCTGTAATGATACCCCCTTGTGGCTGCTGTGATTCCCTCATGCGCCCATTCAGCTCAGGGTACGCCTCCGCCAGTATGCGGGCCATCAGGGGGGTCAGGGTCTGACAGGCACCCCTTCCTCATTGGAAGGCCATCCCCAGCTGGGCATCCGCAGTCTTCCGTACCCAGTGTCCTCCCACTGTTTCCGACAGTGGGTGCTCCTCCTGCCATAGACCCCCAGGGTCCGCACCTCCTTGGTGATGGCACGCTATATTACCTTCTTTTAACGGGCTCTGACCTGTAGAGGTAATAAAGACAGGAGAACACCATTAAACTAACAGTCCAGCCTGTCACACACATGGCCCACCATACCTGTTTCTATCACCATTAACACATACATTGCCCAGCGCATGACATGTTCACCACCAACAGATAATCCCCCCTTACACAATGCCTTCACACACATCTCCATGCATCCATGCATCGTGCCCACAATGTACTCACCTGTTGGTCTGGAGGCCCATACAGCAGTCCTTACTGGGGTAGGACCCCATCCACCAGTTGCTCCAACTCCTCCAAAATGAAGGCTGGGGCCCTCTCCCCGGTCACACGGGCCATGGTAGGTTCCAGACACAGGTCACAGCAGAACATGCAGTGTAGGTTTTCTCCTGTTGAAGGTCAGGAAACAAGTGAGGAATGAGTTAGAAAATGGCAGTCACGTCCGCGGCGGTGTACATCGTCACCGCCAGTGTACATCCCCATTGGCCACTGTACTCCATAGGGCCCAATATTATCCAATGAGGAATTGCACGGCAGTTCACGACCGCCTACCGCCATGATGCCCAACATCAGCGGAATTGCCTCACTTCCACCTGTCCCTCCACACAGGACAGGAGGTCGACACTTCAGGGGGGGTGAACAGGCCTATCGATAACTGCTGCGTCACAGAATAAATAGGCACAAGCTTTGAAATTTACACTGTCCCAATACCTAAGTGCACAATATGGACTGCTGTTGTGGTTTAGTTGTTCAAATTATGACAGCCTACTCACTCTTGTGTCCCATCGATACCTACCGCTGGGGATGAATAGGAGACGGAGACATACCCCAGTGTACAGACGCCTGGTGGACTTAGCTACACAGGAGGGCAGGCACATTATACTCACCTATAGACTAGACAGGGCCACAATCACAGAGCTGTGTGCCCAGTTGGAGCCTGACCTGATATCAGCTATCCGTCATCCCACTGGGAATCCCCCCTCTTGTGCAAGTTCTATCAGTGCTCCATTTCCTTGCAACTGTTTTTTTCCACGTGACAGTGGGCTTGGCAGCAGGAATGTCACAGCCAATGTTCTCAATCGTGCTGGCAAGAGTCTTGTCTGCTCTGGTAAAACACACGTGCAGCTAGATTGGTTTCCCCCAGGTGGAAGCTTTGGCCACAGTGAAGGCCGGATTCTATGCAATGGAACATATCCCCAATATTATTGGTGCGAATGACGGGACACATATTGGGCCTGATTACAACTTTGGAGGAGGTGTTAATCCGTCCCAAAAGTGACGGTTAAGTGACGGATATACCACCAGCCGTATTACGAGTTCCATAGGATATAATGGACTCGTAATACGGCTGGTGGTATATCCGTCACTTTACCGTCACTTTTGGGACGGATTAACACCTCCTCCAAAGTTGTAATCAGGCCCATTGTGTTTGTCCCCCCTGCCAGAATAAACAGGTGTACAGAAATCGTAAAAGTTTCCACTCCATGAATGTGCAGATGGTGTGAATGACGGACCAGTACATCTCCCACGACAATGCTAAATATCCGGGGTCGGTGCATGATGCCTTTGTCCTGAGGAATAGCAGCATCCCAAATGTGATGGGCCAACTACAGAGGCACAGGGTGTGGCTTATAGGTGAATCTTGGTCCTCACCCAGTGTATGTTAGTGTATGCCTCTGATGTTAACCTAATAGGCTAGTGTGTGGCTAAATGTTGTCCCTCAATGCCTGCAGGTGACTCTGGCTACCCAAACCTATTGTGGCTGCTGACCCCTGTGAGGAATGCCAGGACAAGGGCTGAAGAACGTTATAATGAGGCACATGGGCAAACCAGAAAGATAATTGAGAGGATCTTCGGCCTCCTGAAGGCCAGGTTCAGGTGCCTCCATCTGACAGGTGGATCCCTGTGCTACTCACCCGAGAAGGTCTGCCAGATAGTTGTGGCATGCTACATGTTGCACAACCTGGCCCTCAGACACCATGTACCTCTTCTGCAGGAGGAGGTGACTGGAGATGCCCCTGTGGCAGCAGTGGATCCTGAGGACAGTGAGGATGAGGAGGCAGAGGATGAGGATGTGGACAACAGAACATCAGTTATCCGTCACTACTTCCAATGACACACAGGTGAGACAGTGCAACTTCACATTTCTATGACTATTGGTGTATTCTGTGTGGCTGTGGCATGCTGGCATTACCCACTTGTTATCTCTACTTACTGTTACCTACGGATTATCATTTTACAGATGTTGGTGTTATGACAACATTGTCCTGATGTGACCACTACAGCCAGCTACAGGTCATTCTTTCTATGCTCTCACTATGTACAGTTCATTTGCACTGGATGTAGCTGTTTCCATCAAGACAAATTTTCAATACAAGAAATACTAGTAGTCGAGTTTTTTTACCAAGGGTGTTTATTGTAGTGCTAAGAAATTGAGGGGAAAGTGCAATGGAATGGGGTGATGATGGAGGAAAGTCCAGGGTACTGTTCCAGTCTGTTTGTAGTACAGGTGCAGTGTTCAAAGGCGATAAGAAGGGGAGCAATGGCAGTTCAAGGTGGACAAGGTGACTGAGTGGGACACAAGGGGGACAATCTGGAGAGTCTCATTTCCTGGTGGTGGTCTTGGCAAGTGTCTCTGGCTTCTGTCTGGGTCGCAGGGGACGTCTTCGGGTGGTTCACCTTCTGCAGAGGGGGGTGCTGGTGGCCTGTGGGTCCTGTGGCGGGGTCTCCTGCCCACTAGTGGGAGCTGAAGTGGAGGGCTGGTCAATGGACTGGCTAGTGGTAGGGGCCCGCTGGTGTGCTGTTGCCTCCCTCGTGATGCTGGCCATGTCTGCCAGCACCCCTGCTAGGGAGATCAGGTGTTGTTAATGGCCTGCAAGTCCTCCCTGATCCCCTGATACTGTCCCTCCTGTACGTTGTCTATGATCTGGCCCATCATGTCCTGGGAATGCTGGTAGGCTCCAAGGATCTTGGAGAGTCAGTTCCCCAGTCCTGTCCTCCCCCTGGCGCACAGCAGTCCTCCCAGTTTCCCTGTTGGCCTGTACCCCTGAACCCTGAATGGTGTGCCCACTGCCACTGACCCCAGGTCCCTGATTGTCTTGGGGGCGAGGTGTGGCCTAGGGTCTCTGTACAGGTGGGCACACTGCTGATTAACGTGTCCTGGGGACAGGGGTTTGGGTACGCTGGGTGGGTGCTGTGGTGTTGGATCCTGTTGGGGGAGGCTCTGTGGTGGTCTGTGATTGGGCTTGGGTGTCCGGCTGTCCAGTGGTCTCTGATGGGCCAGGTAGGTCATCCAGATCCAGAAGTCCAGAATTACTGTCATCACTGGGGGCCTCTTCTGTTGGGGGACTGGATAGTGGTAGCACCTCTTCTCCACCACTGACATTGGCTGGGGTACCTATGGGGATGTAAGTTATGTATTATGCTTCCAGTGTATGACATTTGTACATCCATAGCTTCCCCTCTATGTTTGGTGTTGCCCTGCCAGCTTTTGCCAGCTTTTGCTTGTGTATGTTGATGTATTGTGGAATTGTTAGTTTCCATATGCTGTGCATGCTTTAGTGATGGGTGTCCATGCAGGGCTGGGAAGGGTGTCCATGCATTGGTATGGCATGCAGGGCTTGGCACTGGGGTTAGTGAGATGTGTAGGTGCAGTGTGTAGGATGGAGTGGAGTGATGGGAGTCAGGGTGTGGGTGTGAGATGGCATGCATGTATTGGGGGTGTGTGATAGGTAGTAAATGTTGACTTACTAGTGTCCAGTCCTCCGGCTACTCCAGCGAGTCCCTCAGGATGCAGTATTGCCAGTACTTGCTCCTCCCACGCTGTGAGCTATGGGGGAGGAGGAGGGGGTCCACTGCCAGGGCTCTGTATGGCGAGCTGGTGTCTTGCTGCTATGGAACGTACCTTCCCCCGTAGGTCGTTCCACCTCTTCTTGATGTTGTCCCTTGTTCTTGGGTACTGTCCCACGGCGTTGACCCTATCCACGATTCTCTGCCATAGCTCCATCTTCCTTGCAATGGATATCTGCTGTACCTGTGCTCCAAAGAGCTGTAGCTCTACCCTGACAATTTCCTCCACCATGACCCTTAACTCCTCCTCAGTGAAATGGGGGTGCCTCTGTGGTGCCGTGGGTAGTGTTGTGTGATGTGTGTTGGTGAGGGTGTGTTGGGTAATGTGGTGGGGTGTGTGATGTGGAGGGTGTGAGGGGTGTATGGGTGTAAGTGGTGTGTGTGTCTATATGTCTCTGTGCTCTTCTTCTCAGTCTCCTGGTGGCAATTGGTGTTTTTAAGGGGTTGTGAGTAATGTGGGTGTGTGTTTTATAGTGGTGTGGGTATGGTGTGTGTATGGGTGTCAGGTGTGTGTATTTTGTATTGGCCAATGTTGTGTTGTTCTGTATGTGAATGTCCATTCTGTGCACGATGGTATGCACCGCCAGTGGTTTACCACAGTTGAATGTCCGCTGTGGTAATTCGTGGGTCATAATGTGGTGGGTGTTGTTTTGTTGGCATAACGGTATGGGTTTTGGGACCGCCACTTTATCACTGACCTTTGGTCGGGCGGATTTGTGTATGTGGCTGTATTCTGTCGGATTGGTGTGTGTGTATCATAATATGGTGAACGGATATCTGCCACCGCGGCAGTATGTTGGCTGCCGTCAGCGTGGCGTTAAGCAAGATTTACCGCCAATTTCATAATGAGGGCCATAATGTTTAAATAGTATGGATTTAAAGAACTAACATGATGGTAGAGACTTGGATAATCAGATGTTATAGAGGTGAGGTCTGAACATTTTCTCTTACTTTAAAAAAAAGTAATTGGGGTTGTATAATTTTTAAATTCAGCAGCCATGAAGAAGCCACTGTTGTTGTAACACACATGTTGGCTTTTTGTTTCAAATCTATGTGCTTGCCCAGACATCCAGAGTACATCTTAAGTGTGATGATGTGTGTGACATGCATGGTGTGTGTGAGTATGCCAGAGTAACGGAGACCAGTGGGATCCATTCTGCATATCCATGGTCTGGCCTTGTACAAGAAGAACTTGAGGACTGTGCTCCCAGACAGTGGAAATGTATTGCTCGCTTTGCAGTAGCTGCAGGGAGGTGACATAGACAAGCAAATGAGGGGAGAGGAGACAGGGGTCCTTAGATTCTCTATAAGTCCTGCCAGAATGACAGCAGAGAGTTCTGCGGGGAGGTTAAAAATTCAACTGCTTCCGCTCAATCTCCATGCATGAAGGCAGAGCGTGTGTAGGTTTGGGTGCAGGACCCTGCCCTGTTGATGCGACAGATTCTCCCAAAGGCACAGCCTGATTGGAGGCCAGATGTTCATGCTCAGGATTTCAGGATAACATACCCTTTTGTTCCAATCCAGAGCCACAAGAATGATTTGGGCCTGGTTGTTCCTGATCTTTTTGAGAACTCTGAGCAGGAGTGGATTGGGTGAGAAGGCATACAGGAGACCTGAGCTCCACTCAAGATGAAAAGTGTCTCAGAGTGCGAGTTGCCTTGGAAACATCAGCACACAGAACTGCTGACATTGCACATTCTCAGTGGTGGGGAATAGGTCCTACCAAAGTTCTCCCCAAACTCTGAAGAGATTTAGGGCCTGATGGACGGCACCATTATGCGGTTGCAAAAGGTGAATTTCGCCTTTTGCGAATGCAAAATTGCCTTTCCCAATGTACTATCCCTATTTTGCGAGCCAGCAAATACAGACTTCCAAAATATGGATTGCAACTCACAATTAGGAAGGGGCTTTCCAAAGGCACCCCTTCCTAATTGTGAGGCGCAGGGAGGAGTATGATTGTTTTGTAACAGCAATTGCAGTCACAAAACAATCACAGTTACGACCAATTTCAAATAGCATGCCCCCTTTTAACGCCTGCTCTGAGCAGGCGTTAAAAGTGGTGAAAAAAAATGATGCAAGGAAATCTGTTAGATCTCCTTGCACTATGTTTTTCAGCCCTCCTAACAGGGAAACACCCCCTTTGCATACATTATGCCTGGCACAGGCATAATGTAGCGCAAAAGGGTTACAAAGTGGCGCAATGCATGAATTGCACCACTTTGTAAACATAGTGCAGTGTTTTTGACCTTCTAACACCACATTAGCGTAAAACGATGACACTAATGTGGCATTAGAATCATGCTAAGGGCTCTTAAATATGACCCTATATTTTTAATCCAATATTTTGTCCAAACACCTACAACAATGGGCAATTCCTATTGCTTACAAATTGTATTCAGAAGCTGAAGCATGCGTTGCTTCTACAGAGAAAATTCTTACTGCAGTGCAGACGGCCTTCTTGAAAGACCTTACTTTGGCAGAGGGAAAACAAATAATCATAGTCTCTCCCATACCTGCACTAGTAACAGCAACAAAAGCAGGCACACATACACTGGATGCAGTGGACCTTTTTTTCTGGGAGCAGCTGATGTACAATGTGAGTTGGATTCAGCTCTCCTCATGCAAGAATGCCTCCAATATACACAAAACATACCACAGACTAATAACCTCTTCAGAGTTGAAACAAAGGCTGTGCACAATTTCCGGCTGGTGCTAAGTAAAAGTACTCAGCAGGCTTGCGCTGTAGTACAGGGAATTTTTGAAAACAGGGAATTAAAGCTGCTGCATTCTCACTAAAAGTTTAGGTGATTGTGGTACCCAGTTAGCAGAAATTTATGGCTTGTTACTAGCTCTGCAGAATGCTGATCCACCAGTACCCACACACAGTATTGGATGCATCCTTCTGTGAGCAAGATTCCAATGCTGATTTAGCACATTGGCACCTGAGCGAATTCAAGGATTCAAAAGGGAAATCAAGGAAGAATAAACAGGCCTGGGGAAACGTCACTGTACTGGAAGGACAGCTTCTGTTGGTCCACTTGCAACACAGCATGGCCCAGAGAAGTGAAGCAATTCATGCTAAAGGGAACTGTGCAGCTGACTTAGCCGCAAAGGCAGCGGTTCATACTTGTAGAGCAGCAGTGGTAACCAGATCTCAAATGAAGAGAGACACAGACAGTTTAGCAGTGATACGAGCAACAACCAAGGGTGGAAAACCCCCAGACACCTTTCCTGGTAAATACCCATATATTCTCAGTTCAGATAACATTCTACTGGTATCTTTGCCAGGAGTAGAATATAGAATAATACCTAATGAGCAGGTTAGATTAGACCGAATTTAATCTGCTCATGAGGGCTAGCTTCTGCACATGCTAGCATAAGTGCCACAGTAGATACGCGACAGCAGAGAAACTTAACTAAACAAGCTAAAACTATGTTTGACAATGTAGTATTTGCCAACAAATTGAGCCCTTTAAGGTGAAAACACCTGCACAGACTTCCCATACTATTGTTAATCACCCGTTTGGCATAATTTACCTCGGATTCCTTGGAAGCTCTCCAGCCGCCCACATCATCTCTGAGCACTTCAGCCTCTCAGGACTTAGCGTCCAATGCTGCTGCCAGCCTCCTTGCAGTACTTTGGAAGCCTCAGACCACAACCCCCAAGAGCCTTTGCCACTGGGGGAGGGGCAGTCACTCTCCGATCCCACCTCCCCACGGCTTAAAGCCACCAGTGACGTCCCGCAGCAAGGGATTACTCGGAAGCCCTCCCGCCACCCACATCATCCCTGAGCCCTCCCGCCTCTCAGGACCTACCACCCAGTGCCGCAGCCAGCCTCCTCACAGCACCTTGGAAACCCCAGACCACAACCTCCAGTAGCATTTGCCACTGGGGAGGGACGTCACTCTCTACTCCTGCCTCCCTGCAGCTTAAAGCCCCATCTAGATCCGCAGAACTGGACACTCCCAGGCCACGCGCGGGCAAAGCCCAGGCCAAGGGCAGGCCGTTCCACGCCCATCGGAGCCCAGAGGAGGCTGGGCTGGCCCACACCACTTTCATTTCTTCCTTCGCTACCTGCACTGCTCCTTGCCCCTTCCCTTTCCCTGTCCCCATCCCTGCATCCCTCCTTGCCCCTGTGCCTCCCCTGCTCCTACACCACCCTTGCCCCTGCAGCCCTCTCCCCTGTGCCTTGCCCCACACCGCTCCTTGCCCCTATGCCTCCCCTACTCCTGCGTCACCAGTAAGTCAGCCCTACCGGTACATAGCTCCTCGCCCCAGCCCCACCCCTAGCCTACAGGTCATGCCTGCAACTGCATCGCGCCGGCCCCTGCATCGGGCCTGTCCCTGCGTCACCCCTGTCCAGCACGACCCCTGTGAGACTACGGCCTGAGCTTGCCCATCGCCCACCCTACTCTCCCCTGCGACGTCCACTGCATGCTCTGACCACCCAGGACCTCGTGGAGACTGCCACACCACGCAAGAGTCACAATCAAAGAACCGATCGTGGAGGCACCTCCAAATGGACCCCTGGACCCACCACCAGCCTCCATTACTGCACCAAGGAACTTCTGGGCCTGGACCCTGGATGTCAAAGCAGCTGTGCCTCAACCACCCAACACTCCACCAAAGGACCATTCTCCTGCCGACACTGCCTCTTCTCATGCAACACCACCCGCAAGAAGCTCCACACCATTCCAACCAAGAAGCCCAACACCACCACTCACCCATTTCAAAGCATCCTGCTCAATGCCCGCTCCTTCTGCAAACAGGCAATAGAAGTCTGGGACACCATCACCAGCATCTCCATAGACATTACATTCATCACTGAAACGTGGCAATTAAACCCTCTGGAAACCCCGACTTTGCCACTGCTACCCCCAGCGGCTATAAGATTGTACACCGCGAGTGCACCACAATCAAGGCAGAGGACTCACCATTATTTTCACCATCAGATGCTCCTTCATTAACGACGACCTCCTGCCGCTCATGGAACACTTTAACTTCCTATTTCAACCTGACTCAAAAACCACAATAAGAGGCACACTCGTCTACAGACCTCCTGGACCCCACACCACCTTCTGCAACAACATCTCCAAGCTCACTGCCCCCCTAGCCATTGACTCCCACCACTACATCCTACTCATCGACCTCAACCACTACATTGACGACCCCAGTGACACCAATGCCACAATAGCATTGGCCTCACCCAACTGGTCACCGTACCCACTCACAATGCCAGCCACACACTCAACACCATCTTCACCTCCAGCGACAGGATCAAGTTCAGCCACACCACCGAACTTACCTGGACCGACCACGTCATTGTGCACTTCACCATCGCAGAAGCCCAGCACACCACCTTCAAGCAACAGATCTTCTCCCACCAAGGTCACCGAAACCCAATGGACACAGGCCCTCTCCTCCTCCCACCCTGAAGCCACTGCTGACTCAAACAAGCAGTCCACAATCTCTTCTCATGGATCACCGACTGCACCAACAGGTTGGCCCCACTGAAGCAAGTACCTCCAAACGAGCCAGCAGGTTCACCATAGAGCTCCGGACTGCAAATTGCAAATGTTACTAACTCGAGAAGCAATGGCGCACCACTAAGAAGTTGCAGACAGAGCCAGCTACAAAGCAGCCCTCAACACCTACCACTGACACATCAAAAAGTTTGAGAAAGCAGCCCTTACCACCGGCATTGACTCAGCAGCCAACCACACCAAGGAACTTTTCAAAATTGTCAAAGATTTTTCCTACCCAGCAGCCACAGAGAACACCATTCATCCCTCCCAAGAACTCGTGACAACCTCTTGGATTTCTTCCACAATAAGATCATCAACATCTACCACAGTCTTAACTCCCAACCAGCTACTTCCAACCCCAGCAACCTGAACCAACAGGCTTAAGTCAGCTACGCCATCACAGCCTGGACCCCGCTCGCCACCTCGACCAGCTTAGCCAATATGACCTCCATTCACTTTGGTGCTCCCACCGACCCGTACCCCCACCACCTCTACAAACTTGGAGCCAACTCGATCAGCAGACACCTCACCAGCATCATCAATGCCTCCATCTCCACTGCAACCTTTCCGGCAACCGGAAACATGCCGACACCAGGCCCCTCCAGAAGAAAACCTCTGCCGACCCCCGTGATCTCAGAAAATTACCACCTGATCGCTCTCCTCCCCTTCCCGGCCGAGGTTCTGGAGAAAGTCATCAACCTGAAACTCACCACCATCCTGGAACAGAACCACCTCCTGGACACCTCACAACCAGGATTCAGTGCAAACTACAGCACCAAGACTACTCTGATCACCGCCACAGACGACATTAGAAGACTCCTCGATCACAGAGAAATGGCTGCTCTGGTCCTACTCGACCGCTCCACAGCTTTCAAACACAGTCTCCCACAGCACCCTCATCAACAGACTCCACAACTTAGGACTACAAGAAAACGCCCTCAAATGGATCGCCTCCTTGCGCACAGGACGCACCCAAAGCATCTGCCTGCCCCCCTTCATTTCAGCACCCAAAGACATCACATGCAGCGTACCCCAAGGATCAGTTCTCAGCCCCACCCTGGTCAACGCCTACCTGGCCCCTTTGCAAACCTCGTCAGATCCCATGGCATCAGCATCATCTCCTACGCTGACGATACGCAACTTATCCTCTCCTTCACCGATGACCCAGCCAACACCAAAACCAAATTCTCCAACGCCATGACCGATGATGTCAACTGGATGAGAGACCATCACCTCAAGCTGAACTCTGACAAAAACTGAAGTACTCATCTTCCGGAGCACATCTCCACCTGGGACAAAAGCTGGTGGCCAACCCATCTCGGACTCAGCCCTACCCCTACTGACCTCATCTACCACTTAGGGATCATCCTCAATGGTCAACTGACCATAAAACATCAGGACAACACCGTTGCCTCCTCCTACTTCCACACCCTCTGCATGCTGTGCAGAATCTTCAAAAGGAACCCTCCGAAACCAGGAAGACCTTCACACAAACCCTT
Source organism: Pleurodeles waltl (assembly GCF_031143425.1). NCBI lineage: Eukaryota > Metazoa > Chordata > Amphibia > Caudata > Salamandridae > Pleurodeles > Pleurodeles waltl. The sequence continues at coordinate 778,771,180 of NC_090449.1, forward strand.
GTCATCAGCCGCCTCGACTATGGCAATGCCCTCTATGCCGTCATATCCACCCAGCAACCAGAAACCACTCAGAAAGCGGCAGCCTGACTCGTCCTGGACCTCCACAGATGCACTAACATCACCCCTCACCTGAGGAACCTTCACTAGCATCCCATCCAGTAGAGATGCCAATTCAAGATCCTTGCCTACAAGACCCTCCATAACCTCGGACCCTCAAACAACGTCTGAAGTTCCACCAACCCTTCAGACACTTTGACATACATTGTAGCCGCTGTGGCAGCCGTGCCTTCTCTCACATCGCTGCAAGAGCCTGGAATGACTTGCCACCCCACTTCCGGACATCCCCCTCACTGACAGACTTCAGGTAGAAGCTTAAGACCCGACTCTTCGACTAGGGCACAGCACCCAGATGCCCCGCGGGTTGATAGTGTGCGCTGTACAAATGCGTATTGATTGGTTGATCATACTGGGCCAATCAAATCTGCAAATCGCTAAACGTATATATTGGATACAAATGATTCATGCTCCCAATTCTTATGCGTTTGGTCACAAAGTAATGCTTATGGTCGAGCGCTTATAAGACTTGCAGTGCCTAGTAGCCATGGGCTCAGTTAACACCTTTCATTCAGACAATGGTCCTGTGTTTGCCATAACAGCTTCCAGGGATGCTATGTCTGCTTTAGGCATATGACTGCAATACTTGCACCCATTTTGTGAGGCGAGCAACAGGTTTACAAAGCATGCCAATGGTACGGTTAAACAAGCATGGACCGCTAAGGTGTTTAGTTAAGGACCGAGTTGGTATCATAATCTGTGTGGGGTCCAAACTGCATTAAATAATTCGCCTTGAGGAGTATTCGGTGGTCCCACCCCATACAAGATGGCCTTCGAAGTATCCATGTATGTCCCTGACCCAGATAATCCTGGAAAGGTGATGGAAGAGAAAAACTTTGAACTGGTCCAACATTTGAAAAAGTTTTTCAGAACTTCCAAGAGGTCAGAGACAAGCTATCTAATTTTAAGCATTTTGACTCCACCTCCGGCAAAGATAAGCTCTTTAAAGCTGGCAATGGGTGGATTTCCAAAGTAGATGATCTAATCTAAGAGAAGATCTCCAAAAAAACAGTTTTTGGCCCATCATAAAAAAAACACCTTTTGCAGTTCTTAGGGTATAAGGCACACACACCGTTATATTGCCTTCATTGACTGGTACTAAGATCAGCAGAAAGGTGACCATCAATCACAGTAAAAGCATTATGTGGCAGATTCTATTCAGCGGACCCCCTCGGACACAAAAACATCTTCAGACAAGAGCCCCACAACCTCTCCCTACTCTGAGGGAGCTATCCCTACAAGGATACAGCGATGATGAAAGGTTGAGTCACAATCTGGGGTCTACCAAGCTTGCTGTGTCTCCAGCTTTACACTGAGTGTCAGACTCCACGGAAGAACCGGATGCTTCTTATTCTACAATCTCAACAGTCCCAATTCATGCTGTGTTTTACTCTGAACCCTCAACCTGGTCGACATCAATTGGAATGATGCCTTTGCAAACAAATGACACTTATGAAAATGATGCTAACCTTGAAAGAAATGATTTACAAACACACTCCACAATTGTTTAACATCACTGATAGCTTCTTACTCATCATTAGTTTCATACCAAGTATCTAATACCAGAGTGGTCCTACATATCGATTATCACAGGAGTGTTTTTCCCTTCTTTGGTGCCTCACAATGCTAATTGCTGTTTTCCTATTACTGAATGGACATTGTATCCCTGATACACCCGTGTTACAACCTGTGCTTCGAGAAATGCAAGCACATTCTTCTTTCAGAGCACAAAGTGATAACCATTCATAACTGCATATCTTCTAGTGGATGGCATGGTATGTGAAATGGTTCTGTATCAATTAGTGAGGCCCACAGATACTTTGCAAATTCCCCATATTTTGAAAATGAATTTAAATGATATAATAACCCCTGATTCTTTTCCAGATGAATTGGACATTAAAAACTTGAAAAGTATGATATTGGATTCACCGTTATACGTAACCTCCATTAATGATGATCCTTATTTAAATGCTGACGATTATACAGAAATGTATTGCTAACATCATTTTGGACACTGCTACAGACATAAAACTAGTTATCCCAGAGAGATATACAAATATACACTGTCAGGCACTGTCTTTAAATAGTCACAGAACGTCTTGAAGAAATTCCCACATCCCATCAGTGCTGATAGGAGTTATTCTTTAGCTTTTTACTACTCACAGAACGTGGAACTGCTCCAAAACAACTGTATTACCAATAACAAACTGATGTATTACAGAGAGCTTATGGAGAACCTTGCTATACATAAACTATTGTTAGGAAAAGCATTTGAGCAAGAAACGTTTAGCAGAATCAAGGTTTAGAGCACGCATAATACCCCAAGAAATAATGTTTTCAACAAAACGATCCAGTAGAAGTCTTGTTTCGAATTTGGTTCCATGAAATACTTAAAAACATCCTCTATTTTGAAAGTAAATATGATACGATTTCCCAATTGGCAGAACAAAGTAAATGTCCAAGAAAATGAATTAAATTATGCAATTCAGAATGGTGCATATAATTCAACCAAATTATATCCCAAAGCTATAGCCCCTTTGTGTATTGACACCTACATATGCATGTGTCAGTTTCTTTCCAAAGCATCTGGTCTTCTAGCTAATTGCCGAGACCCAGTTATAACAGGTACACACCTGTGACTATTACCACATACATTGTAGGTACGCTGTGTCAAAGATGGCTAGCACATTTCGGCCTAATGGCTGTGAATGAGTGACTGTTGAGAATTCATGAAAATATGTATTTTAACAATTTCCTTCTGGATCCAGCTAAAATGAAATGTTTTATAATTGCAGCAGGTTTCGCCATATATAATGAAATGCAAAAATAATCATCTCTCTGTACGCTATATTCTGAATGCTCGGTGTGTTGAGTATGTACATGTATTCTCTTGGGCTATAAAAAAATAATAAAACAAAATAAAAAAAGAAATGCAAAAATACTCAGCTGAGAAATTAGAAAAGCTGAGAGGGAAGTTTTACAAATGACATTTCAAATTATAGATAACTGTAGGTAAATCCCTTTCTAAAGGAGTGTATTTCTTACATAATATATTCTCTTTAGTTCTGGACCTTCTGAAAGAGGACTTAAATCTTCTCAAACATAGACTCAGTTGTGAGCAATTACACACCTAAATTGAGTGTTACAAACACTAAGGTCTTGGAAAGTATAGTGATAGCTCATAAATGAGAATCATGTTTAAATCTTACAGTTTGACTTCTATACAAATAATTATGGCTAGGAAGAAAACCATTTATACCCTATTAAGCATATAACAAATGGAAGAGGCTGTGTCTTCTGTAGCAAAAAATCCACCTTGTAGCCCTCTCCACAGCCAGGATACTCATAAATGACTATGCAACACACGGAATTTGGTCTTACACATCTTTATTGATCTGTGTGTAACCGCAAACTCTATATTCTAAACACGAAATCTATTCACCACACCCAACACTTACGTGACAGTTTTATGGAGTCCACCAGGACTTTTCCCCCCTTCTTCAATACAAAATGTAATTTTTTTTTTACAAATATTACAACTCCTCTATAACTCATCGCAGAGCTCTGATCAAATGTCCAGATCGTGTCCTCTGAGGCTGTGAAGAGAGAAGCATCCATGAGTGGGACCGGTGATTTAGGGACAGATGCAGTCAAATGGCCCTCTACAGTATCAATCGAACCAGTTTCATCTCTGACATTATGAACTGGCGAATGATGAGGCACATGCCTGAAGTGTGAAGAATTACATATAATGTACTTTACAGGACGGTGAGCAGTCACCATGTGTTCTTTGCTACTTACAACTTCGAAAGGTTCAGCATCAAAGGGAGCATCAGAATTGCGTTTTTTCTGTTGCTGCACCAATACTCCATCTTCTTAATTGAAAACAATGTTCTTGGCACATCGACGCTTGTCTACATATACTTTCATCTTTTGTTTACAACACCAGTGTGTTCAACGAAGTTCACCATCTGTTGTAGATTTAGCACGATGGGCAGTCTTTCTGAGTGTGTTCATAACAGGCTTGACAACACCATTTGCTTGCACCCAAAGAGGTGTGCTTTTCTGATGCTTCACACTGAGATGATCAAGAAAGTCTCTGAAATCTTGACTGCCGAAAGGCGGGCCATTGTCAGACTTCAGAATTGAAGGAACACCCCCTATTGCTAATATGCCACCTAACCTCTTGATGACTCTTTCTTGAGTAATGGATGAGAGATCTTCTACTAGGGCAGGGTTCTGCAAAGTCAGTCCTGGAGAGCCGGGTCCATGCCAGATTTTTAGCATATCCACATTTAGAAAAATTTAGATTTCTGAAACATCTTTTTTCTAAACGTGGATATGCTAAGCACCTGGCATGGACCCGGCTCTCCAGGACCGACTTTGTAGAACCCTGTACCAGGGGAAAACCAGAGTACTAGCCAATAACCACCATCAGGTGATGTCCATTGTCAAGCGGTCCAAAGAATTCACAGCAATTCTTTCCCACACATTTTGTAAATCAGACATGTTCAAGGTATGTTGAGTGATTTTGGGAGATAAGCAATTGAACAAATGACAGGCCTTCAACTCTCTTAAAGATGAGGGAACCAAACTCGGTCTTGTACAGCTGGTTTAGTGGCAACAATTTCACAGTGTCCTTCATGGGCCACTTCAATTACTTGTTGTTGCAGACTCTCTGTCATGACAATTCTTGAACCTCATAAGACAATATCGTCTTGAGAAATGGACCGTTCGTCTTTCACATTTTTGAACTGATATTCTCTGTCATGTGTGAGAGTTTGAGTGTGCTGTTTCCAGGATTGATGTGAAATAAGGTCTTTTACTTGTTGCAATAATAACATGTTCCAAAGAAATAGCAGCAGGAGTACTGGTCACTACAATCAGCCCAGTGGGAAAGTTATAATGGAGTTGATAGGGAGACCGCCAGCACCGCAGCAGTGTCCTTGTTGGGAGTTTGGCTGTTGGATGTTTCCGACCGCCAACCTCGTAATGACCCCACAAGATGAGTAGAAAAGGGGGTAATGTACCTGTAATTTTCTTCAAGTTCCAATTAATTATATGCTTTGTTCAGATTAATGCGAGAAGACTATGGCATCACTTAGCTGTGTGATCATGTCGGCAATGTGCGAACCAGGATGTCATTCTCTTTCAATTGCCTTGTTACCTTGACGCATATCAACACAGATGCAAGCAGCTCCTTCACTGTCCTTTTTGGGCACTACCACTGTGGGCGAAACCCACGGAGTTGGTGCAGTAGATCGCCTAAATATATAGGCCCGTATTTATACTTTTTTAGCGCCGCATTTGCGTCGTTTTTTGCTGCAAAAACGGCGCAAACTTGCAAAATACCATTGTATTTTGTAGGTTTGCACCGTTTTGCGTCAAAAAGCGGCGCAAATGCAGCGCTAAAAAAAGTATAAATACGGGCCCTAATGCTTTAGCAATGTCTTAAGCTCTTTCTCAACAGCTTCTTGTAAATGAAGTGTAAGGGTGTGACCTGAGCAGCTAACTTCGGAGATGGGGAACCAGGTTCAAGCCTCAGCATCCGCTCACTATCTTGTGATTCTGGGCAAACCACTTAATCTCCCCGTGCCTACTATTCAGCGCCTTGAGACCCTCACAGGTGATTTGCAATGCTTTACAAAACCTGGATTATGTTGATGAGAAACAGGGTGAACATCCTCATTGATATGCAGTTTCACTTTTATGGTCTTAAGTTTTCCTAATCATGAAACAACAACAATGACTGACTTACTATTCCATGAGGAGCAATCATGTTGTAGTTCACAGATATCACTGCCATATCAGTAGCAAGATTTAAACTGAGTAAATAGGCATTTGAAGCAGTACCTTTAAGTATGTGAATGGGTGCCTTTTCATGAGCCTTTTTGTGTCTCATGGTTGCTACGAATGTACCTTGACTCTTTAATGGTGTCAATGCAGCCCATGAATACACTTTAGTCTTTGACAGTGTGAGACTGGGCAAGGGAGACCGTTCACTATATTTCTCCTCAGCCATAATATCTATCGACGCACCACTGTCAGTAATACAAAGTATGCAGCAACTGCTTACATTTAGTGTAATCTTTGGACAATGTTTGAATGGCTTTTGTGATTTTTCTTACATACTTCTGACTCAGATTCTTCTTTGCATGCAGCCTACATGCACATCTTCCTCACTGTAACTTGACAATGAAACTGAAGAACTCTTAGACAAAGATTTAGATGACGATCAACTTTGTTTAGTGCTGATTTGCCTCAGTTGATGTTGCTACTTGGCCTTGTGGGCGTGAGTAGAACTTTGATTCTGAAACGTTTGGGCGTCCATTTTGTTTCCTGTTGTGACGCACTTAGCTTTTCCTTCGCCTTGCAAAAGTTACAAAATGGTTCTCCTATCCACAGCCTTTGCATACTTGTCCAACAGCGGGGCATTTGCCTTCATGTAGAAATTAAAATCCACACCTAAAGTACGTTTTTTTCTTTCTTTAGAAATATCACTTTCAGTCTTTCAGCTTGTGTTGCTGCTTACTTTTGATGTTCATGACTGACTCATTCTGGGCACCTCCAGCCTCCTTGTCAGCAGCATGTAGATCAGCATGCTCCATGTCAGCAGACATGAGAACTCGCTCCAGACTAAGGGTTTCTCTCAGCATTCATCATCAGAGTGAATCTGTCAGACATCCATCAATTATTCAGAGATGTATGGCTTCTTCATAATTGAATTCATTAAACTTACAGTGGTTGACGAGCAAAGAAAGAGTAGGCTGGCAAAAGAAACAGGATCAGTTTTGAAACCCTGAAACTGGACAGGGAGATAGGCGGCCTAGGTCTTCCTGATCTCCAACTGTATTGCCTTGCTGGACTCTTGCAGTATGGAACACTGTGATGTGTTGAGTGTCTGAATCGTTTTTTTACTAGAAGGCACAGTGGAGGCGGAAGAGCTCCCTATGTATCTCACAAACCGGTCTCACTGGGTGCTCAAGTGTCCATTTATGGTAAAGCAGGTCTCTGGGGCCTGGGAAGGGGCCATTAAGCAGGACCTGTGGTGCATATGCCAAGTCGCTGTGATGAGTGTGTAAAAGTTGCCTGAAGATGCCGGCGGATGTTCGACATTACAAGATATGATGGCACACATTAAGTACCTTTGAAGAGGAGCAGCAGACGTTCCAGCTGGGGATGGGGCCAGGCAGTTTCTTCAGTTTGCAAAAGTATCCTTAATAGTGTGAGACATTTGGCCCAACGTCCCTGCTGAACAAGCGGATTTACATACTTGGAGCTTATACTTGATTTGAGGTTCAGTAGAGGTTTGACCTTGTAGCTGTATTCAGCTTTAAAGAATGATGAAAAGTGCAAATCACTCAAGGCATGAAGCCTCTGGAATACCGATCTTCAGAATCTGCTCACAGAGAGTGAATGGACGCCCCAGATCCAAGGCTTGCATGAGATCTGCAGCATTTCTCCACATGACCTGGACATGTAATAATTTGAAGGATTACTGGATTAAAGTGGTAGAGCGGATTAGGAAGTTGTGGTGCTACAACTGGAAGTGACAATTAAGCAATGCTTATTGGGGTTGATATACAACCCCAAAAAAGGTAGAAACATTCAGAATAGAATAGAATTCCTAGCTAGGGGGCAAATAGCCATACACTGGCTTTTTACATTAGCCCCCAGATCCCAAGCCTGATGTGCGGACCTACATGAATGGGCTCTGTAAGAGGAACGATCACGTCAAGTGAGAGTGGGTGAGCATGCGAACCATGACCAGGGCTATTGAAAGAGATGATCTCTCAGTTGCAAGACACCTCAAATGACTATAAAGAAATGGTGGATACCCAAATGGATAACTCACCAGATGACGGGAGATGAACATGAGGGGCTGGGGCTTGAGTGGCAGGTGAGAGAGAGGGGATGGTATTTATTAACTGATTGCTTGAAACAGAAATAGGAAGATATCTGTGCACTGCAGGGGTGTGGAATTCCAATAGCCCGATGCCCAGGACATATTGTTTGGTGTCAAGAACAACAGGTTTTCATGTTTATTTTGTCTTTGGGACAAGTAGGCCCAACCCCCTACACACAAACCCTTTGGCAGCCAGTTCACATTATGGAGCAGGGAAAGGATTTGTCTGCAGTTGAGGTAATATTGTTGCCTGTTAATGTTGTTCAAACTTATATTATGGTTCATTAATGAAAAGCCTTTATTATTAGGGCAAGTGCTATACATAAATGATGTAAGCTCGATCTGCACTACTGCTGATGGTTCCAGTAAAAAAATGTGTACGGATATTTTTGAGAAGCTTAACAATATGAAGCTATGTGTAATGCTCCCAGAATGCTTTCTGATTAGATGAAAATATTTGCAGAAGCTTAAAAGCAAAATTGATGATTCCTTGCTTCCAAAATAAAATGTTCACAAAAATGTTTTGCAAAATGACTGTGAAATTTTAGGTACCATTTCTTTGCAGCATCATTTAGTAAAATGTGTTGATGGATGGCAGTAATCCCAAAAAATATTCATAATTGAAAATCAGTGTAACCAGTTTCCACAAGATTATGAGAAACACGAAAATAAATAAGCACTGGCAAAGTCAATAGTTCCGAAATTGGTGGTCAGTCTTCTGGTCAGGGCCACTGGATTTATATGATTGTGCAGCTGCAGCGATTTTCGCATAATTATAGATTTGCCACCTTTGCCGCATAATCCGCCATCTGTCGCATAATCTGCAGATGTTAACCAAAAATAAATGTGTTTCTACGCAAACTGTTCAAACTTTACTAAAAATGCAAAGACACATGCTGCTACTCAGTGAAAGACCCTTTGCAAAGCTCGATTGGTCACTTTTCTATTGCTTACTTCTATATTTGGGTGTCAAACTGGTACTAATGAGGTGCATCCAATGTCCAAGCTTGTTACCAAGTTTAAAAACGAGCATTTGCAATGCAATGGGTCTCACATTTGCTCAAGTTAGAGCTATTAGTGTTGTAAACTCCTAATCGGACTTTTCTTGCCACATAAACTGTTAATGAAAAGTAAAACAGTTTCACATATGAGAGCTGACGGTCGCCATGAGTGTGCAGGAGACACAGAAAAGGAAACAGAAGTTCGCTCGCAGAGAAACATATCAGCAAAAGTACAATTATCCATGTAACCGGCAAAAGTAGAATTATCCTTGTAACCAGCAAAAGTAGAATTATCCATGTAACAGGGTCGATGTCATGCAAAGCGCTCGACTACTGCCCAGCGAGATCGCGCTGCTTAGGAAATAAAAAGAAAAAGTAGTGCAGAAGCCATTCAGAAAACACGGAGCTTTGTAGGTTTTCAGTAGTTTACCGGTGCTGTAGAGGAGGGCTAAACAACAGAAAAGGCATGACATATGCATGCCTGTCACTAATGAAATCAAGCTCATGAACCAACCAAACTGACGGGCATGACATGGGCATGGTCAAGAGCCCACAGAGAGATTACAACAGGGGCCAGAGGGCTTGCACACGCTCAACCGTAATGCCAAAATATTGAAGTAATACAATTACAAAATGTGTCGCATTATACAGCATAATTTGCCTTTTCTTGCTGCATAATTTACTCAACCCTGACGCATATTTTGAATCGCTCCTACTGCATAATTCCGGTGGCCCCGCTTATGGCTTTGTCAATACATGTCTTGTTTTGACCTGGCTTTAATGTTATGGGAGTGTCAAGCCCTCACTATTATAACAAACTTTGGCACTAAGCAAAAGCACATATTGCCTCAGTAATTCCCAGGACTGAAAAAACTACTTTGTGTGCCGATATGCTCCTTGTAAATGAGCAGGTTGGTATCACTCACAGTGAGAGAGAGATAGAATTTTGATGAAAACAATAAGTCAGACCTAATTAGGGGCCCAATTAATAAAGAAAGTCACAAAAGTGCACTTATGGTATAGGTCGTTATGTTAGTGCAGATTTCTGTACTCATAGAAAATATTTGTGATCTGCATTTTTGCACGACTAAGTATGCGTGTGTAGATTTGATCATGCAAAAATCTGTTGAGCGTTTACAAGTCCACTTTCCCGCTAACCACTTTTTCTCAAACCCTGGAAGACTTTTTACTTCTGTCCTCGTCAGGAGTAAATTTCCAACTTTAATCAGTATGAGAAAAGATCAGAGAAGAGATGGTGAAAACCCTTAAAACATGCATATTAGGAGGTTTGCACAGACTCAAAAGGGCATTCCAACCCTGGAACATTTGCTTAACACTACCGCCAGCACCAGTATGTAGATCTGCAGAAAGGTGGCAAATTAAGGAAATTGCAAGCGTTCAAGCCTGATTATAGCAATAGCCCTGCATAATCAGAGAGGCTAATATCAGAGCTTTTTTATAATGAGATTGCTGCCATAATTTGTTGTCGCACTACATGGCACTAAAGGGACAGGTTGATTTTTTGTACATGACAAGTAGATTTCTGATGCAGCCTGTCCCATGGGCAGTAGATATTTCATTACATTCCACACTCCTGGCACTAACTTATGCCCTTTGCCCCTCCCACTGCAAATGACGCAAATGCCAATCAATCTGATGCAATGTTGGTCAACAACTGCTCTATGGATCAAAGGCAGAGTTATTTATGTTTGTAACGTACTACATTGTTATCTGAAGAAAATTGATAAATTAAGTTTTGTGGTTTTTTTTAAAAAAAAGAGGCAAAAAGTCCCTCCTGCTCTTGTGCTCTTTCTTCATTTCGGCCTAAAGTGACTCAGCTGGGTTGCTAATGAATGAAGTGATGCATGACAGAGGCAGCCAAAGGAAGCCAGTTCAGGCTACACCTGTTGGTTTCAAATGAAATCTTATTTTGTACTGACGAAAAGTCTTCCCCAAATTAGTCTACAATGTCAAAGTTGAACGTCATGATCTGGAACCAGACTACAGCTCCATGTGTTGAAATAATTTTTACTACATGTGTGTTTCTTAACGCTAAAAGAAGAGGCCCAATCAAATATGACAAATATTGCCGTCCTGATACTGACCCATGTTAAAGTTATTCTATACTGTGGGTCGAAACGCCAATATTTTCTACAGTGCGCTGCTTTTAAAAAAAAAAACCTTTGACTAAGGTTTCCAACGCTCATAATCTTGATAACTGTTTGCCTTATCTGGATGTTTCTAGCAGTCAACTCTATTTATTTCCAGTTTGTATAGAACCTGCACACAATTCGTTCACTTGATCACTTGCACTGCGCCCTTACACTTTTAGGAACACCTGCTTTATGTATGTGATTTGGACCAAATTGAATTTCTGAATTGAATAAGATAGTTTCTATTATAAATGTATTTGTTCTAAGAGTAACCTATCCAATTAAGGTTTTGTTATAAATATTGCAGTGGAAATTAAGAATTATACTTCCCCTCCTTAAGGACCATTTGTGTTTAGTTTTTTTTTTACTTTCTGAAATGATCATTTTCTAAAACACATCTTGTCAACTATAACACTCAGTTACTGGCATACTAAGACAACCCTAAGACACTAAGGTGTGCTTCCAAGCTAATTTCTAGGTCTTGTCTACCAGACACGTCTTAGCTGTCTGTAGGCAAAAGGCCTCTTGTGGATTATAATTTACAATAAGCTTAAAGTCCACTCATTGCTTACAATTAGTTGGCTTTATTGTCATTCTTATTTGTTTCCTCTTTCATTTGTCCCTCCCCTGAAGAACAGCCTCATTACCAACCTTCTAAGTGGTTGACTTGTATTCCTTCCACTGCTCAAATTTAGGGAACAATTTTTTTAAGAACTCTCCCCCTTATATGCTTCTCCCCCCCACCCAAATATTCACTCCTGCATGCTCTGTGTTGTTCTCTCCTCCCCTATGTCCTCTCTCCCTTGTGTGCTACTGTTTTGGTCCAGAGCACCACTTTCAACCTCCCCCCACACATGCTTTAAAAAAAAAATATATAATCTCCTCTGCCCACTCCACATTTTTCGCTCCATCCCTTGAGAGTTTTTTTTTCGGTACAGATTCTGGAATCCCAGCAGCTTCCATTTGTTGCCATGCAGCTCTCCTTTCAGAAATATGCTTTTGCACAAGTGGAAAAGAAAACATTGCTTACCTGTAACTATAGTTTCTCCAGTATTGGTACATTTTATAGATTCACATGAATGACTCACCCCAGTTGTCGAGTTGGGTGTCCCATGGTAATCATAGAGAGCAGTACAATGTTAAGCTTAGGTAGAAAACCTTCACACAGTCACAGAGGTAGCCTATTCACATACTATTACAATCATTCTAAGTTCAGGCAATCAGCACACAGCACACACTTCATCCTTCCCTACCCAGGTCATCATGCCTGGATTTCCTAGCCCATATGTAGAACATTATAATATGGGTAAGCCAGAGATAGAGAGGAGGGTGAGTCAAATGTGAATCTATGAAAGATACCAATATGGGAGAACTACAGTAACAAGGTAAGTAACATTTTCTTTCTCCAACAGTGGATCTTTGATAGATTCACATGTTCGAATCAGAGTAGGAAGCAGTATCCTAGAATGTATTTAGTTGTTAGCAGATGTTGGAAAAGAAACAGAGGAAAATACATGGTGAATCTTATTGAAAGAGATGTCACAGCACTGCTTGTCCCAACGCTACATCTCTGTTAACTGTCAAATCGAGACAATAATATTTGGTAAAGTTGTGTCTGTTTTCCGGGTTACTGCTTTGCAAATGTCCACTACTAGCACACCTGCAAATAAGGCTGTGGATGTAGACATACTATTTGTGTAATGTGCTGTAACATTTCCTCAGAGAGAATAGTTCCCTATTATGACCGAACATAGTGGCTGCAAACACTCAGTGAGCTATTCCTTTTTTTGACACAGATTGCCCTTTTCGTGGGTGACCACAGGGCGCTAACAGCCAATCAGTTTGTCATATAGATTTAGGGCCCGATTTAGAAGCTGAAAGTCAGGTCGTCCTCCTCCAAGGCAATGGAGCATTTTACTCCATTGTCCTGGTGGAGGTTCTGAATGCCAAATAAAAAAATGTCCAGTGGGGCGAAGGACATTTCTAGCATTCACTGGAACAACCATTAAGGGGGTTCCTTGTGAATGCATTGTAACTTTGACGTAGGGCTCTGTCAAACATGACAGAGCCGTAAGGCAAATTTACACAGTTTTTTTTCATTTTCAAAAGCAATACCCCAAAGTTGAATATAAAAACAAAAATAACCCCCTCACCATAGAAGTCATCTCCCATGGCGAGGTGGGCATTTTTTTTTTACTGCCCCTTACTGCCAGGTTTTTCCTGGCGGTAGATGGGTGGTAAAAAAGGCCATATTTCTGCCCATCGAAATTGAGTGGGCGGACAAATATCCAATTCTATGACAGCCCTTACTCCATTGGGCCGTCAAAGAATTTTGACCGCAGTGGAGATAGAGTAGTCTTCCCTGTCACCAAACTTGCCCTTAGTTCTGTCAATATAAAACTTATAACCTCTTGACAACCAGGGTATGAAGGGCTGTCTCTGCTGTGTTGCTTGGATTTTGAAAGCTTGTTTTCAATAAGACTGGTTAGTTCAGATGGAAGTCAGCTGACCCCGTAAGTATAAAACATGGACTCATTCACATTATGATTCTATTATCCCTGAATAGAAGAAGCTGTCCTTTGATTATAAAGCCCTGAAGTTTGCTAAATCTCCTTACAGATATTAGCGCCAATATGTGACACTTTCAACTAAAGGAAACATAAATCTGCCTTGTGAATTGGTTAAAAAAGACTGCTTATCAACTGGGACAGAGCTATTTTTAATACTCTAAAGAGACCTTTAAGGAATTCTTTAACAATTCTATAAGAACAAAGTGATGACTGATTCTGTGTTCTTCAATAATATTAGATGGCAGCAAGTTGGGTGTAAAGTGAGGTTAGCACACAGGTACAGAATAGCTCCTATTTTGCCATATAAGTTTTATTTGTTGAATCTGCTGTGGCACTAGTTAATATTCCTCCTCAGTCCTCTAGAATACCTAGAATGTGGAATTCACTGAATTCAGGAGCCAAGCCAACAAGCTCAGAGAGGGCAGGTCTGGATTTAGGATCTGGCTGCTGCATCGTGTCAGTAGCTTTGGTGAAAGTTTCAATGGAACTCTAGGTTGCTCTGAAAGGAGAGAAAGCTCTTTAAGCCAGTACTGTCCAGGCCACCACTGGGCTATCAGAATGAGGCAATACAGCTCACTCCTCATCTTTCTCAAGTCCCTTAGAAACATCAAAAGGGTTGGAAAAGTGTATGTTTAAGTTCTTGATAAAAAAAATTAAAAAAAACATTTCCCCAAGATCCAGGAAGGAAATTCCTGCAGGCGTAACAGTGACATTTCCCTTCAGAATGGTGGTGGATAAATCTAGATTTGGTTTGCCCCAGAGAAAAAAACATGTGGTTGAGTTGCATTTCATTCAACTCCCATTCATGACCCTCCTTTGGTGCTCTGCTGAGGCTGTCAGTCCAGGAATTGGTTATGCTTGGTGGATTCCCCACCTTTATTTGAATGTGATTTTCTATAGTCCAGTCCGATATATCATGTGATTCTTTGGGAAGCAGATGGGAACCTGCTCCTTCGTCCTTGTTGATGTAGTATATACTTGTAATACAGTCTGTTTGTATCAATCCAGATGAATGTTCTATCCTTGGGAGAAATAATGTAGGCCTAATGATATGGTTCTCAATTCCAGAGTAATGATATGTAGGTATGCTTTTTGGGTGACCACTTACCGCTGACTGCTAGTTCCTGCAGTTCTGCACCCCAAACCTCTAGAAAGGGGTCATTAAAATAAGTGTTCCCACATTGGTACTGTTGTGTTGTATCAAACATGGTAAAGCTTAGCAGCAATGTAAGATCAAAGGGATGCTGGAGGACATCAGTCCTCAAAAAAGGACTTGAAGTCGGACAGTGACTGATTTTTCTTCTTGTAATTTCCTGGACAATGTAGTTAGTGGTTCCATTCTATCTTTGGATGAAAAGGCCTTGTGCACCACACTATCTGGTATTGCCCCGAAAAACTGTTCCTTTGGAATGGGGTGAAGGACAAGTTCTCCTTATTTAGAGTGAGGCCTAATTTGTGGAAGAGCTGCAAGTAGTCTCTGGTTGATGCTATGGCGGCCTTGTCGAATTTCCTTTAACTAGGCAATCATTTATATATGGGAAAATTTGATGGCTTTGCTTTTTCAGATGTGCTGTTCCTGGCGCCATGCCCTTTGTGAGTATCTCCAGGGCTGACATGAGCCAGACAGTAGGACTTTGAAAAGACAGAGGCAACCGGCCACTGCGAATCTCAGGTATCTGTGATGATTGTGATGGATTGGTATAGAAAATATGCATCCTGTAGGTTTAGAGATAGGATTGCCACCTCTTTTTTGTTTGCCTCCATAGAAAAACACTGGCCAGGCTGGTAAAAAAACTATTTAGAGATATAATGTAATCCTCTTGTTGTGGCAGTCGGAGGGCATCTTGCAAAGTCACCAAACGAAATGTTTGTCACGTGAGAAACTTTTAAAAATTCCGTTGATCCAGAACTGGCCTGCATTCAGCAGATTTTTCTTTATGAGGAAAAAGTGAGACTGAAAGACTAAGGGGGTTATTCTAACTTTGGAGGATGTGTTAATCCGTCCCAAAAGTGACGGAAAAGTGACGGATTTACCACCAGCCGTATTACGAGTCCATTATATCCTATGGAACTCGTAATACGGCTGGTGGTATATCTGTCACTTTACCGTCACTTTTGGGACGGATTAACACTCCTCCAAAGTTAGAATAACCCCCTAAATTTAGCTGGGGACTCAATTGCCCCTATTGGTAACATAATGTGAATCTCAGCTTGTAACAGATGAAGGTGGTAGTTTCTGAATGAATTCTAGTGTGGGGCCAAATTGTTTTAGGTTCAATAGCCAGCAATCGGATAATATTGCATCCAATTGCCTGTAACTGGATGAGATTTCAGCTCCTACAGGTATTTCTGGAGTCACTGTGACTGTCGTGTCCGTACGGTCACTGACCTCTTGAGTATTTATTGCCTCATGAGTGATTTGTAGATTTTCTTCAGAGGGACCGGCTTAAGGTAGTAGGCTGATGGTGGTCTATATTGTTGCACGTGACCCAGAAGGTATGTCTGGTGAGCTGATGCACGGCTGGTACCAATAGGTTAATACCCTCTTCTAAAAGAAAACTGGCCCAATCCATGGGCTCCTCAAAAGCGTTGAAGTGTTTTTTTTGCAGGAGAACACCTAGACTGTATCAATGTCTGATTTAACTGAATGGAGAGCTTTAACTACATGTCACCCAAAGACAGATTCTCTGTTATACACCGCGTCTATGTTCCACCTTTGTACCTCACGTCTAAAATAGGTGGAACACAGTCAACCTTGCCTGCATAAAACATCTGCAACGGCTAAATATCTGAATCCCGTTGATGTAATGCCTATTGCCGTGGTGATGATTGTCAAAAATGTTTTCTTCCCTTCAAGCAGTATAGATGTTGTTTCCGCCTTCTTATTATTGAGTGGGTAGTCAAAATATGGCCCAATATCTGAAAGTATCTGGCAGTCATATCATGCAAGAATTGCCAGAGGATTAGGCACCCTGATCAGTGTTGGTTCTGTTGCTGAAAATAATTTGCAGTATTGTCAACATTTCTGCCCTCTCTGTCAGGTGGCACTGTGAAAGGAGATGGATATCTTGATCATTGTCAGCCTGCCTGCATTATTACTGAGTCTGCACAGGGATGACCAACAGGACAAGCAGTCTAGGAATTACAACAGCTACTGTGGTTTGTTTTTTCATGAATGTTAGTCCTTCAGACCAAATACGGTAATTTGTTGGTATTGTTTTATTGATTTGCTTGTAGGATCCTTAAAGTTGTGAAGGAAACAGTTATCTACATGTGTTGGCACTGACAAATCAAACCTCTTGAATGCTCTTTCCAGACTGTGGAAACCCCAAATGTTGTCTGGAGGTGTTCCTGCTGTTGGAGGGGTGGAATCTGGAGGGATGACATCTCTTGAAATGGGTGCTATACAATTGTCGCATTCCATGCCAAGTGGGTTAAGGAGTGACTGGCTGCATCAGACCTTTCTTTTGCTATTCATCCAAATAAAGGTCATCTGTGCCTGGTAGTTTAGACTGAGTTGCCTAAGGGAAGCACTTGTTCCAAAGGAGTTGAATGCACTTGTATTACAAGAATGGACACAGGAGAGTGTAGCACGGTTGGTATTGTGTGAGGTCTTGATTGAGGCTGAGAGGGAGGTTCTGAAGGTTGATCTGCTAGTTCAGATGTTGCTTCCAAAAATGTTTATAATAGTCTGTTAGCACAAGTTCCAGATTTCTGAATAATTCCATAGGATTATGAATCACTGCCTCTTGTGAGTCTGTGTAGTTTGATTATAAAGATCATATCAATATTGCCAAGTATTTTCATCGTCATCCCCATATTCTTTGAAAGTCTTGTAGGAACCTCTGGCATTAGGATCTTGAGCTTGACTAGGGTAAGCTAAATAGGCATCTTCCACCTCTCTGTATTCCTCTTTGTCCCAGTCCTGATATGTGACTTTTAATTGTGTTGGGTAGAATGCAGGTCCAGAACATATGTCATCATCATCATCCTTTCAGAGTCCTTCCGTATCCAAAAGCTTCTGCGGGGAATATGGAGATATCCTACTAGGTGATGTGTGTTCTGGCATAAGCAGCACCGGAATGTCTTTTTCTGAGTTGAGTGTAGTCATGGAATATCTTGTTTTGTGCAAGGTTGACCAACGTCGACGGAGTTGTCATCACTGGTGTAGCTGTTATCTACTCAGACAGCGTCGTTGGTTTTGCCCACTAAACTGTTGACGTGGTTGGTGTCATTGACATTGACAGTATCATAGTTGATGAGAATTTCTCACTGGTCAACACGGCTCAACACAATTCAAGTTTCTTAGTCAACAACAGTCCTGTCGATGATGAAGTCTTCACCGACAGAGATGAAGATGCTAGTCTCCTTGACAATTATGCTGTTGCCTTTGATTATGAAATTGTCTTCTATGAGACCTTTCTTAGAATTGATGACTCAAATGACAGTTTGTGGCCAATGATTACATGTACTAATAAATTAACAAAGTACAGAACTGTGAGGTTGTTGGTGGGTTAGGATATCATATACTTTTCAACAATTTACATTAACACAACCAACCTCTAAGCATTGGTAGTACCAAATGTTTTATCTCGAGATGAGAAAAAGGCCCAAAAATGTAAAATTATGGTGAGATCTGCTGCAAAGGGATTAAAACTGCTTTCATATCTCCAGCCATTTAAAGGTCTGTGAATTGACTTGTAAACTTAGGTACTTTATGGTACCCAAGGGTTTCTGATGAGGCTAGAAGAGGACAAAAGACTTGGAGACCATAAAGTCCAAAAAGTGTTAACACCTTCAACTGAAGACTGTTGGGCAGTATCAACTTATAACTCACTCCAGGAGTGCTTTGAAACAATTGAGGATGGGATTTTAAAAGGAAAATGAAAAGTAAGTAGGATAATGAATGCAGGCAGAGAGGCTTCAGAAATCACAGACCAGAAAACTGAAACTGCACCTTTAAGGAACCTCAGACTTCCAGCATCCAATCTTGTCCTGTCAATGACAGTGGAGTTGATTTTTTACAGAGAAGGTAAGATACTGGATAAAGTGTCACAAATGTGCCCCCTTCATTCCTTCAGGGAAGCAGGAGGGAACTGCAAGGATTCTTCTGAAGGAGAATGATGATTACAGACAAGTAACTTTTCTACGAGGGACTTATCGATAACAGTCATAAGCAGTAAATAGACTAGGAAGCCTATCCCATATAAAAGCCTAAGAAACTAATTACAGTTTTTTTGCTCTATCCACAAAAGTTGCTTTAGGGGATTGTTCTACCTGGGATTCTACCCTGGAAGTTGGCTCAAAACAATATTAGCTTGAGAAAGGGTGGACAGACCTTTAAGTAGAGGTTTGACATATATCTGAAATAGGACATTTCTTAGAAGAATCATCATAACAGCCTTTGACCCAGAGGAAAGTCGACTTTTAGGTATTCCAGGCAGAATCCTGTTAGTCATTTCGTAACAGAGAAAAGTGCAAGACAAGACACTAGGCACTTAGAAATGAACTGTTTTGTTGTTGATAAACCCATTCCAACAGGCCCACAATTTATAAACAAATGCTCAGATTGTCTAAGAACATACGTCTTATCCAGACAGACCATCAAGAGTGTGAAAACATCTCTTTAATGGGGAGGAAGGGTTTTGAAAAAAGGTTCATAATGAAATGGTCTGACTGGCACAAAAGTCTAACACTACTTCAGGAAGAAAACGGGGATGAGCCCTAACCACTTTGTTCCCATCTAACACAATGTGAACCTCAGAGTAGCATAGGCAAGGCCAGTGGCATTATGTGTCAGAGGAAGAGTCTGCTATTCAGGATGGGCTGTTGCCATAAGAAGCAGGATCAGAACTGATTTGCTTAAGGTGGGCCTTTGTCTAGTGTGGCATGGTCGGCAAAACACTATGGGGTGGAATGCTGTCTGAGCCATTGCCAGTGGCTGAGATCAATTCAAGTACTCCATCCATTACCTACTTTTTGCAGTTAAAATCCTAAATGCGATGGGTATGTCCAGACATGGGTTCCATGCCCACTCAGTCATAGGATGTACGTTACACCCCACTGAGCAAAACAGGCCTTATGTTCCTGAAGGAGCCTCAACAGGCAGTTTAGTACAGCCTGTTCCCATAAGGAACACGATCCGTATTGATTTTCAGAAGGCAGGCCTTTGGCTAGAGTAGCATCTTGGGTGAAAAACAATGGTCTGGAATGTTGCCTCAAGTGATTGCCATTGCCTAAGATTAATTCAAGCGTTTCACTCATCACCTTGCTGTTATTACAGTTGATGCCCTAAGTGGAATAGGTATGCCAAGACAAGGGTCCAGTGCTCTCTGTGCCCCAGCACTTAAGCAACACTCTACTGACAAGCCCCAATTAAGGTGAAAACGATCAGGGTTTGCAGGTGGTCCCTTCTGGAGCGAGCCTCGCCTGGAAGTTTGGGACAGACTATTCCCATGAGGTGCAGGATTGGTACTGATTTACGTAAGACAGGTCTTCGTCTACAGTGCCATGATGGGCAAAAAACAATGGACTCTAATGGACTCTAATGTACCCCCAAGCAATTGCCAGTGGCTGAGATTAATTAAAGTATTCCATCCATCACGTTGTTGTTGTAGTTAATCAAAAGGGCATTCAACCTTTATCCATGCACAATAATATTTGGAGGTAAAGTCTGCATGTGCATGTGGAGATTGCCCCTATCATTGGAAATGTTTTGCAGCACTTCTTCATGCAATACCATGTTGTTATTTTCATAAAAAGGTCTGCAGAGTTAGGGCCTGATTCTAACTTTGGAGGACGGTGTTAAACCGTCCCAAAAGTGGCGGATATACCACCTACCGTATTACGAGTCCATTATATCCTATGGAACTCGTAATACGGTAGGTGGTATATCCGCCACTTTTGGGACGGTTTAACACCGTCCTCCAAAGTTAGAATCAGGCCCTTAGTCTGCCCATGCATTTTGAACACCTGGTGAATGTACAACTGTAATCTACAGATTCCTCAATATAAGACATTTTCAGAATGACATAGCTGCCCAAAACAGAGGTCTTTATTGTGCCCCTTATTATTTATCAAAGTAATATATTATTCTTGTATTATTCATTTGAATAGATGTCCCTGAGCTTCCACACATCTTCCTCCCTATGGAATCCAGAGACATAAAACTTCTTGGCCATGGGCACGATTACAGACTCTGGCTGTAGACTAGATCTTAAGAACAGAGGAACTTTCTCTAGAAGCATATACTTTTTTAAAGAGCCTGCTAGGTACAGATGTGGCTGGTATAATGAATACTTTCAATGGCAGTTCTACCAAGGTCAGACAAGATTTAGCGGCTGACTGGTGGGGTACGGTCTCCAACAGGAGCAATGCAGTTGAAGGTGGAGACCTTACACCACCAGGTAGCCTTTATACCTTGTCTGACCTTGGTACCAGGTCCTTTAGAACTGGGATTGAAATTATTCATCATACCAGCCAACATGAGCAATGCAGATGAAGTTGGAAGCGGTGACAGTATAATACATTTAGCTGCTCCTCCAAATAGCACCTCAATAAAACTTCTGTTGTCATTAAGTTGTGGCACTCTGGAAGGTGGTGACTCCTTCAGCGTAGGCGAAAACTACAAATGGAGGAAAAGAAGGAAGAAATAAAAGTCCATGATGGTGCTGAGATCTCTTCCTGGATGTTGCTAGTGTCAGTGTTTAGACTGACTTCTGGTAGATTACTTTAGTCGCCTATGTGGCGGAGGTGGCATTTGCTGATCAAACGGCACAGAATACCAAGTTTCTCATCTCACTTGAACCGTATAGTTTGAAAAAGAATGCATCATTTAAAAGAGCCAAAGTCACTCTATGTAATGTCAGAGCACACTAAAGATTCAAGATGACTCTGTTTGTAGTTGAATGATTCCTAAATCCCTCTATCTGGTGTGAAGGCATACAATGTTAGTTCAGACACTGAATATATTTTCTCAAGCAATATCTGCAAATTGTTATCTATTTATTCAAAAGCAGCGTCAGTGCTGTTGGTCTTGTTGTTCTAATGGTATTTGGCACTCTCTTGACCGGAGCATCAAACTTAGTGCACAAGGGCAATTATTGCCCTTATATTATTGTTATCGTATCAGATTTCTATAATAAAACATGCAGGACATAGAAGAAAACATCAAAAGATAAAATGTAATTAAAGGCTCCATTATGTGCAGCACTACAAGTAATACAGACGTCATAAGGCCACACTTGATAATTTACAGATGGTCATCACAGTTACAAAGCAGGCACCCTTGCACCATGATGCAAGGGAGCCTGTGTTGCAGGCAGGATTGCTTTTATGCAAGAAGAGACACCTTCCCACACATACAAATCTTTGAGGCTTCTTCCTCTTTCTAAGTGTGCTAAAGAATGCAGCATACTTAGAAAGAAGAAACATATTTCTCCTTGTTGTGACCCCTACTGGGAAGGTGTAGCATTTTGAGGCATTGCCAGGCTTACCAGTCTTGCTAAAAGTGGTAATGCAGCAAAATCCATGGGTGAATGCATAGGAACACCTATACTCCACCCCTGGAACACCATGCTAGGGCAGAGTAACGTAAGGCAGAGACTTACATTGCCTTGTGTTACTCCAACTTTACCTACCAAAGCAGGGCCACACAAGGTGGCTTTGTTTGTTTCATAGCTCTGACTTTGGTATTGCATTGCCCTAGCAATACCATGAGTGTCGCAAGGGCAACACGGTACTCTGATAAATCTGGCCCTCTGTATCCAAGCACCTTTTAAAGAAACCACAGTGTGTCAAAAATTGTAACCAACTTCTGCATTTGGCTCAAAAAAGGTTGATGAGGAGAAGGCGTTGGAATGCATCAGCAAAGTAAAAGTTAGATTTCCAGTTTCTTCAAATAGAAATAACTTGTATAGTTAATACGTACTTCATAATAAAATATATATTTTTTTTCAACAAAGAATGGGAACTATTGTGATGCTTGGTCGCAAAATGCCTCACTACAGATATGGAAAGATCTCCTAGGCGAAGTTGGACAGATGAAAGTAGAATAATTTATATCTGTTAGCCTTCTTGTATAGGTAACCATTGTGAAAGGAGGAGTAAGTTAGGAGATCCAAGAGGAGTTGACGAACAATCTCAATGTCCCAGTCAGTGACGAAGGGTTTCATAGACACAATGTCATCCACATGAATACTTAAGGTGAGATGGACTTGATCAGTCTCTGCTGGGCCCAGCATTTGGTGTTGTAGCTTGCTCCAGAAGAGAAGCAAGAGAACAACCTGCCTTCCAATCTGGTTCCTCAAAAGAATCCCTCTAAAAATGTTAGAAGCGAGAGGTCAAGAAAACAGAGCTAATAATCACAGAAATAATTATTTTATTTGTTGATATTCTTAATTATATTCATTGGTCGTCATTGTTCTTCCCACACAGACCTTCTATTTCAACAGTGCTTATGACTGCCTCATGAAGTTCAAGGTAGCCATGCTTCCAGTGTGTATAGTGTTTTGGAGCCATGAGAGCCATTGGGGAAGCACTGTTGTGTTGGGGAGCTTTTGGGAATAAGCCACATGGTGAGATTTCACAAAATCAATCAAAACATAGGTAATTCTTTTTGGCCCCAGACGGCATAGGCAAGATCACCTTTTGTATACCTTTAACCCCAAATACTGGTGCATGGTGTCTTCAGTGCGCTAAGATGGCGGCTACACTTTAGTTCGTCTCTGAGATCATTTCTTTAATCCACCGGAATGAGCCCATGTATACAAATGCATGTACTGTATCGTGGAGAGATGTCTGCTTTGTGGTGCTTCCATGGAGCTCGCTCCTGTAGATGCAGGAGCTAGAAGGTCATGTTGGTGCTCTTGTATAATGAAGCTGGTCCCTGGATTAAGATACTTTGCCCGGCCATACACAGTGGGAGAAGTAGACGAGGGTGCTGACATGGCAGAAAAGGCCTGAAATAGATAGGCCTTATAGCCCCTTGTATCAATCACACTGACCCTGTGGGTTGGTGCTACACCACCGGCCTATAACACCCAACTGGGGAAGAGACCCAGGCCTAAGGAAATGGAGCATTACACTGGGACCAGAGGGGAGCAGATCTCCTTCCCATTATTCCCTGTTTTCACTCCCTCCATTAAAGGTGGTTGCTGTGTGTCCCCACGGTCTTGACGGAGCATTAGGCTGGCACATCTTGAGCCTTGGAGCCCGAGGGTGAGGCCGCCAGTGAGTATAAGGTGTGACTGAGCAGTTGCTTGCAGTACGCAGGGGTCAGACCCTCGGAAACGATGACATGATATGGAGAAAACTGGCCTTGACAACTTGGAGTAGAATAGTCATGTCAAATTCGAAGAAACTTACTCTCAGTGGCCAAAAACACCTTGATTGCAGGAGGTGCGCTGACTGCTCGTGTGCCTACTTCATGAACACAGTTGCCTTGGTTTAAGCAGGATGCAGGCCAGTGCACCTGTCCCACGGACTCAACCACTGCACAGACGGGTGAACAACCAAGAAGTGCACTCAGTGATGTGTTGAGCTGTGCATATAGTGCTCAGGGGCACAAGGTGCCACACGTGCAGACAGTAGCTGACCTTCTAAACACAAAAGGACGGGACATGACTGCTAGGGATCCTCAATTGTAGATTGGCACAAACAACATGTTAAGCAATTGGACTGCATCTTCAAGGCAACAGAAATCTCCAGGGAAACCCTTGAAACTAAAATCAATGCAGTAGCGATCGCCTTGGGCCTTTTGAGGAATGATCAAAGGAAGCTAGCGGACAGAATGACCCAAAAGGGATAGAGACTCTCGGAGATCCAACCGCAGACATCTGCATTACCCAACAATGCAGAATCTAACAGACAGACTGAGATTTTTAGAGGGTAACGCGGAAGACAGTGAGAGGTGAGCTAGATGGAATAATATTTATTTTGCGGGTCTGCCTGAGAGTTTTGAGGGGCAGAATATTTGTAAGTACTTAGAGGGCTGGCTCACGGACTTGTTCGTTCCACATAAGTTGTTGCCTTTCTTACATGTGGAGTGGGCACACAGGGTCCAGGCTCATCGGCCCTGGCCAGGAGCATCCTCAAAGGCAATGGTGGCTAAATTGCTTCACTTTAAGGAGCTCAAAACAATCTTAACTGAAACCGAGACTCAGCAGCACTTTTTCATTGACAATCAAAAAGTACTAATATTTCCTGACTATGCAGTAGAGGTGCAAAGTTCTTCTTATGAGTAAAGAAAAAATTGTGTGACTTGGGCCTGAAATACACTCTGCTGTTCCCA
This sequence comes from Pleurodeles waltl, assembly GCF_031143425.1. Classification (NCBI taxonomy): domain Eukaryota; kingdom Metazoa; phylum Chordata; class Amphibia; order Caudata; family Salamandridae; genus Pleurodeles; species Pleurodeles waltl. The sequence continues at coordinate 778,796,214 of NC_090449.1, forward strand.
GCTAAACTGAAGCTCATGACAGAAAACAAGAGCTGTTTCTTCCCCGAACCAAAGATGGCATGGGACTTGATGTAGCAGCAGCACAAGAGTGACCCTGTGGTAGCAGGCCCAAATAGAGGAGGTGTAACTGCAGATTACAGAATCAAGAATACAGTCTTCAGGCATGCAAATCCACTATGCACACAACAGGTCACACAGAGGACAGGAGGGAGGTGCTGAAGGAGCTATTTTTTAAAGGAACCAGAGATGACATGGGTCTTGATGGAGCAGCAAGATAAGAGTACCCCTGCGGCGGCAGGCTCAATCCGAAGAGATGTAACCATGGAGCACAGAATCAAGAATACAGTCTTCAATCATGCAAGTCCACTATGCCCACAAGAAGTCAGGCAGAGGACAGGAGGATGGCGCTCAAAGTGCTGGTAACTTTCTGCAATTTACAAAGGCAACTGGTCACGATGTCGGCAGGACACAACAGCAACACTGAAGACTAGCCTTTGCCCAACTATAGCATGTCACGCTGCAGACCATAAAGTACACCATTGGGTAATAACAGCAAGGAGAGTTATGTATATATCTCTTTCTGCCAATTTGGGAAAGAGGAGTTTGAAGAGATGGATGGGGATGTTTGATTGGAGGGGTCATGAGGGAGATACGCACAGGCAAGCTTGAATGAGGGAGAATTAAAGCTCACCACTTAGGAACCAGTAGTGTATATGGTATTGAGGTACTTGAGCTTGATCATCAAAACTGTGAGGCAGCTGGAACACTCCATCTAACAAAATAGAGGAAGTGGGTTCACTTAAATGGGCATGGATAATCCAGTACATTTCAATTTTATATATAGAATATCTGGGCCTGGGTAATGTGGTCAAAAGACATCCTTTACCTGATACTTGGAGAAAGGGGTACATTTTGCCCTACACAAGGAAACACTATTCACTGCTCCAAGATGGAAGAAATTGCACCAAGGATAACGGGGCAGCTGTTGGCAATTAGCTACTCTACTTATGTGGGTGGAGAGTTTCAGTGGGTCCATCCAGGAGTCCCTTTCTGAGTGATGCACCACCAGGTTGACACAGAATGCTATTATATGAGGGTATCTGAATGTTTGGAAGATAGGGATCTACAAATATAGGAATTATCTCTCTCCAACACAGGACAAACTGTCATGTTACAAGGGCTTTATTTACTACTGTCCAAGATCCTGCATGTACTGGTAGTGATGGGGGGCAACTTTAACTCTGCAATGGACATACACAAGAAATCACTCCCTTCCATTCCAAGAGTGATAAGAGTGAGGGCAGCGGAGACACTTTTAGATAGGACAATAAACTGGCGATTAGTGGATGTGTGAGGGCGATATATCCCACGAATGGCAATACTCACAATCTGCACAACGGTAGTGACATGAAAGTTCTATCTCTCAATATCCAGGCTAGTTTACATAGTGCTGAATACTTGGGGTACCCCCTTTCAGGTCACAACCTTTTGCTATGTACTGGGAGGTGATGCCACCACAATACCGGGCTGGCAACCTCATCCAGGGATGCTGGAAGACCAGATATTTTGGTTCTCACACACAGGTAAAACTGGCCGGTACTTCAGGCAGAATCGGGGTTCAGTGGGTGACACACTAACAGACTGGGAAGCCTTTCAGGTCTACATAAAGGGCATGTGTATTAAAAACACAGTGGGGGTGTGAGAAACACTGCAGAACCACTTATCTAGAATTGACGATGGAATGCACACACTAGGGGTCAGGCATTGGGCAATCTGCACTTGGACACAGGGCGTAAGGCTGGGCTGAACCACACCTCCCAGCAGCACCTGAGGAAGGAGGCCGCCCACAACGCTCCGATGCGCCAAAGGCGCCTTAACTGGGACTCGCGCTTCTGCTGTGCACATCACTCTGCACTTGGACACTGGGCGGAAGGCTGGGCTGAAGCACACCTCACTGCAGAATCTGAGGGAGGAGGCCGCCCACAACGCTCCGACATACCAAATGCGCCTTAATTGGGACTCGCGCTTCCGCTGCGCGCATCACTCTGCACTTGGACACTGGGGCGGGAGGCTGGGCTGAACCACACCTCCCAGGAGAACCTGAGGGAGGAGGCCGCCCACAATGCTCTGACGCACCAAAGGTGCCTTAATTGGGACTTGCGCTTCCCCTGCGCGCATCACTCTGCACTTGGACACGGGGCAGAAGGCTGGGCTGAACCACACCTCCCAGCAGAACCTGAGGGAGGAGGCCACCCACAACGCTCTGACGCACCAAAGGCGCCTTAATTGGGACTCGCGCTTCTGCTACACATATCACTCTGCACTTGGACATGGGGGCGGGAGGCTGGGCTGAACCACACCTCCCAGCAGAACCTGAGGGAGGAGGCCGCCCACAACGCTCCGACGTGCCAAAGGCACCTTAATTGGGACTCGCGCTTCCGTTGTGCGGAAAGCGTGTGGGACGCGCCCAAGCGCGCGCCCAGGCGAAGACTGGGCCAAGAGCGGGCCCGTGAGAGGCCGACAGAGGCAGGCTGAGCCCACTTTCTTGGTTTTTTTACCTTTTTTCTCCTTATGTATTATATTTATGCATACTTTTAGACCTTTTAAAACTTCCCTGTTATCTAGCATATAGGGGGTCATTCCGACCCTGGCGGTCCATGACCGCCATGGCGGAGGGCGGCGGAAGCACCGCCAACAGGCTGGCGGTGCTTCCTGGGCTATTCTGACCGCGACGGTAAAACCGCGGTCAGAAAAGGGGAACCGGCGGTTTCCCGCCGGTTTTCCCCTGGCCCAGGGAATCCGCCATGGCGGCGCTGCTTGCAGCACCGCCATGGGGATTCCGACCCCCTTCCCGCCAGCCTGTTTGAACCAGGATGGCGGGAACGGGTGTTGTGGGGCCCCTGGGGGCCCCTGCACTGCCCATGCCACTGGCATGGGCAGTGCAGGGGGCCCCTAACAGGGCCCCACAAAGATTTTCACTGTCTGCTTTGCAGACAGTGAAAATCGCGACGGGTGGCACTGCACCCGTCGCACCCCTGCAACTCCGCCGGCTCCATTCGGAGCCGCCTTCCTCGTTGCAGGGGCTTGCTGGGCCGGCGGACGGCCTTTTGGCGGTCGTCCGCCGGCCCAGCGGGAAAGTTGGAATGACCGCCGCAGTCTTTTGACCGCGGTGCGGTCATTCGGCAGTAACCGCATGGCGGGCGGCGGTCGCGGTCAGAATGACCGCCATAGTGTGATAAGAATAGACCTGCATCCAGGACAGATTCTATACCACAGATTTAGCCTTTTGGGTAACCAACCATAGAGAGCACACGACTACTTAAGGAGGCAGTAAATTTAAATCCTAATTATGGGCAAGAGGAAGGTGGGGTAACAGAAGGTAGATGTGGAACCTGGTGCACAACGATGGACTCCTTCCTAGTTAGAGCGGAAGGGGTCATCTGAAAGGAAATTGACCTTGCAGAAAGACACTTATCCCTGGGGGTAGTTGGATTGGGAGATGGGATGGGGGAACTTTAGCACCACATGAATATACACCAGTTATTCACCCCTTATCTGACACAGTGGCTCAGATGAACGGAGATTCCCAGATAGAGCCTATGACCCCCACAAATCAAACCTCCATACCTCAAAGTCAGTCACCCATTATAAAAAGGAAAAAAGGATGCAGAAGGGGGGCTGATAGTAACCTGAGCCCTACCATGGTTGAAAATATGGTATCTACTGACTGGAAAGATCTCACATTTCTTCTTGATAACCTGCTTAAACCTATCTATACAAAACTGGATAAATTGGAAGAGGAGGTGGGAAGAATTCTGGAAATCTGCAAGAAACTCCCCTTGCCAATGTTGTCCCTTAACCCCAAGAACCCTGTGGTACAGAATACTACTCCGAATGTGACAGGCCATTCACATGTATCACACGGCACAAATACCTTAGATATGCAAGGAACTGTATTGAGTACTAATCTTGGGGCCCCTACACAAGGGCAGGTAGGGGAGGCCTTAAATACAGACCATCCCAGGCAACTAAGGGTGGCCAGAAATATTGATCATCCTAGTGGGTGGCACATAGCCTCTAAGAGCGGACCACCGGGCCCCACTCCAGATGACCCACATCCGATACCAAACCTCGTAGCGCCAGGACACTTTTCCTCAAACCCCCAGAAAAATGGGTCTGCCCGTCTACACATAAGAGAAGAACTTCCTATTGTCAATCTACCCCCTGAGTCTTGCCCTTATGTTATTATTATAACCAAAGTCCCCCCTCTACAGTCGGATCAGAGTGAGCAACAGGGTGACCTGAAGAACAAGGTTATGCACTGGTTAGCACAGAACAATCTTTTCTCAATGAATGATGCCCACCAGATAATTCTAACCATGGGGGGGATTGCATTATTATTAATTTCAGAAACCCCTGGATGGTGAGGGATATCCTGTGCAGGGCCTCATTTCGTCCCCAAGATAGAAGCTCCCCAGAATTGTTCCCGGTAGGTGTATTTTATAGACATTTGCAACTGGGCCAGTCAGGACGTAGATCCGCGCCCGGTATGCCGCCACAATCTATATTGGCATACCCAGGCCCAGATTCCATCAATAATACACACTCTACCACCCCGTACTAATAAGCAATAAATATCAGACATTAAGTTCACCGTCAGATAATGACTGACTGTTATGCAAGGGGTCTATAGCCTGCGAGAGAATGAGGTTAAAGGCAGAGGAAACAACCAAACATAAGATGGATATGAGCCCTAACAGACTATTATTAGTCCAGCAGGGCAAGGATGATATGGGCATTTTGGGATACAAAACATAATGCGGATGGGGAACCAATTAAAGTAGCTCCAAATGCAGTAAGCTATGGTAGGGAAGAATCACAGAACCAGGAGCCTGTCGATAACACCTTTGGGTGCCACTATTCCGCTACATGGAATGTGCAGGGCCTACGTGGCAAAAATGAGACTTAAAAATGGGGTTCAATAATCAGTAAGCTAGATGTGGTTTGCATCCAAGAATCCTGGTCTACCTCGCCTGCCTATGTGCATGGATTTACCTCACACTCACTGTCAGCTACACCATCACAACCTGGGAGGGCCAAGGGGAGGCTCCTGGTGCTTATTTCTAATAAACTCCCTGTAGTGGTTAAAAATACCTTTATGGAGACCACACATTTCCAATTGCTGTGGCTCAAGTACAAGAATAAGGTAGATATGTTCATAATTAACTACTATAACAACATCTTTGATGCCACCCGATGTAGGGTTGCCTACGCCCTGGATCAAAGCCTTAATAAGTTTCTGTACCCCATCAGCTCTAATCCCATTATTATTTGGGCCAGGATTTTAATATACAGCCTTGCACCCGTACCTCCCCTCGGTCCTGTGGACTTACTACCCCCGATGGGACAGGATTTAACCATTTTTGCAACAATGAGTATAGAGAGGCCCTTAATTTGATGCTGTCCACTTTTAACTTAACGCTTATGGAATGTAAGCACGGAGTTTCCGACAAAATAATTCCAACTCATTGGGGCCCCAACTCATCCTCTGTTATAGACCACATTATTTTGTCATCCTTTGCACTAAATGGCTGCGACACACCCTATACTGCGCTGACCCTTCTTAGTGATTATGGTCCGATTATCCTCCCTAAGTCCTTCTGGGGGCCAAGGGATGTGTTTTATACTGCCCCGAATTGGATCGAAGTACGTAGAACCACAGGTTTGAGACGGAAATGGGAAGACATTGAGCCTGCTGATATTCTGCGGGATGTTATATGTGGCTGCCCACATGAAATTGGCTACTTCCTACAGGAGGATATTGAGGTACCTATGTTATTAAGATGTTTGGTACAATCACCGCTTATATACAGGGGCTCCTGACCCACAGTCCACAACATAGACAACCTTTGCATAAAAAGGGGTGGTTCAACCAGGCCTGCAAGAAAGCCGGGAGGAATACTAAGCTAGCCCTGCAGACATCTCCTAGAGACCCGATAGTAATTAAGTCCCTCCGAATAAATTATAAGACACAGGAACTAAGGAGAAAGGAACTAAGGGAAGAGGCATGGTCTAAACTAGCCCTGGCAACACAGACAAATAATATCAAACTGTTCTGGGAAACCGTTAATGCCCTCTTCCTTTCAGAATGGATGCCATAAGATCTGGGATCAAGTGTAGACTGTGTAACATGGGTGGCTCACTACTCAGAGGTTTTTAAGGTAGGGACTGGGACAGGGTAGATGTAATCGAGCAGACCGAGCTGGGTCAACCCAACTATCCACAGATCACTACAGATAAGGTTTACTCTGTTATTTTAGCTGGTGCTGAAGGTAAGGCCCCAGGACCGGATGGTGTTCCAGTGGATGTCTTTAAATATAACATCTTTTTTGGGTACCAATTTTGACTAGAATATTCAATTTGGTCATATCTGGTGACATCCCGCCGAAATGGTACACATCCATTATTATACCAAGACATAAGAAGGGAGATAAGGCCGACCCTAAAAGCTATCGACCAATTTCTCTGCTAGACTCCTCTTTGAAAACATTTAGTAGAATCTTATTGGAAAGATTAAATGACTGTGTTGTAGAAAATAACATCTTATCACCGGTACAGTTTGATCTCTTTCAAGATAGGTAGAGGTATCCGCCAAGGTTGCATCCTTGCCCCGTTATTGTTCTCTCTATACATTAATGGGGTAGATAAACATTTGCAGGGTTTATAGGCCGATCCCCATCCTGTGCCTGCCCTACTCTATACAGATGATGTTGTCCTGATCTCTAGAATACCCATGGGGCTCCAGAAGTTAATGTGTGGATATGAACAGTTTATGTCATCTAAGTGTATGATAATCAATAAATCCAAAACATTTACCTGTGGCAAGAAGATAAAGAAATGCAGACGTTTTTACATTCAGAATATGGAGATTAGTACTGTCAACTGCTTTAACTATTTGGGGATATTTTTTTCTATCAATGAAAAGTGGAACCAGCTGCTTTGTTCGGGTAGGAACAAACTTAGAAGAAATTCAGGTGCTATATTCAGATTTGCTAGTAAACTAGGGAGTCCTCCCATAGGCACTATGCTGGACATTTACAGGGCTAGAGTTGTTTCTGTGGTTGCATATGGTGCTGGGTGTAGGGTTACACCAAAAGCGCTCCCCTGCAATTAGAGGAGAATTGTTTCCTAAAACGCATGTTATGTCTACCCATATCAGCCTCTAATTGGATCACGCATCAAGAAATGGGCATACAATATTTGGAAGATGTGCTACAGGTGAGACCCCTGTTTTTATGGCACAGCACATAGTCTAAGGAAGCCACTGGTTTTTACTTAAGATCTTATATTAGAATGTATGAAACTGGACAACGCCATGTGTATGCACTGGATAGCTTTTATTGAATCCTCCTTTAAATCTGTTTTTAACAGATCATAAAACATAATCCAGATAACGTGCTGTCTTTATAAAAAAAATGTATCAAGGACACTTTTATGATATCTAAAGCAGAAGCTAGGAAGCTAACTGAATCTACCAAAATCACTGTTGGTCGTCACTTGTCTTACTCATTGGATGCAAGTAGGTTTGGTTATCTTTCCATAGTCACCAACATGCAGCACAGGTTTGTGTTAATTAGACTAAGACTGGGCATTGTGCACCACCTAGTAGCATTTCCTCAAACTAGGCATTGCCCTCTAGAGTCAGATAGATGCCCTTGTGATACAGTTAGCAAACAAAGCACTTTGCATTTTGTCCTATTCTGTAAATTCTATGAACATCTTAGAATCACTGACCTTAAACCACATTTTATTGTACTTAATATAAGAACTTACCGGAAAGCACTGGAACTCTTGTTAGCCTTAGACTCCCCGAATGTATGCTACAGAGTGGCAAATTATATCCTAAAAGTAATTCATGTTAGGAAGAGTCTTACTGCACTCTAAAATTTGTTTTAAGTACCAATTGTATTTTATCTATTTTTTCATTTTAAATTTTAATTTCCAATTCTTTTATGAGCTTATTGATTCATGTTCTACAGTTTTTTTGCATATTATCATGCACTTTTATGGCTTACTCTTGGTATAGCCGAATAAAGATTATGAACTGAATTGGGTACTGCTAGGTGCAAGCATAAAGATTGCCAAACAGGCTTAGCCTCCACGACTGTAAGCAATATATATCACAACAAAAACAAAGAGGGAAATAAAACCAACAGAGTGCTGTCCACTCAATTTGCCCAGAGGGACAATATGCACCCATGACTGTGACGTCAGAATAGGACAGCAAGCCATTGTGCACACAAACAAATGTAAACCAGCTGTTCAAACGTTATTACCAGCAATTGTATAATAGCAGACCAGATGCTAATAACACAGCCCAAACCACTTGAGAATGAGAACAAACAGATGAGTTATATGCCTCTCTGGCAAATGATGAGTTACAGGCAGCTCTGACACACTTGGCAGCTGGGAAAGCCACTCACAGTGACGGACTCCAACTGAAGTTTTCAGAACATATTACTCACAGGTGGCAGGGTGTATGCTGAAATTTACCACCCACAAGGCACCAGGCAATAACAGTGGTGTTGCCCACTGCAGATCGAGACCCAATTTTTTTTCCAATCATATAGACCTCTATTGATGCTGAATATTGTTTGTATGATTTTGGGCAAGGCAATTGGTAATACAATACAGAAAGTCCTCACATATTTAATACACCTGGATAAAAATGGGTATATCCCAGCCAGTAGTACAGAACCTAATTTCTGAAGGTTTTTGCACATAGTGGAGAGAGCAACTGTAGGGCACGGGAAAGCAGTGGCCTCTCCACTGACATGGAGAAGGCCTTTGACATGATAACTTGTTTGAAGTATTGGAGGCAACAGGATTCGGGTTTTTTATTACAGCCTGGATAAAACTCATACATGCACAACCCTCTGCCAGGGTCAGAACAGGAGCAATATTATCTGAGGGGTGGCAGATAGGTAGGGGAATGAGACAGGGCAACCTCCTAATGCCGTTTTGTTTTGCTCTGGCAATGGAGTCATACGTCAAACATATGAGGGACAACACTGATCACCTGGGACTGGAGATTAGCGTCTACAAACACATATTCTCATTGTCCACATACTTAGATGAGGCATTATCTTGGGTACCTAGGGAAATGAATGACATTGGGGCAGTGTAGAGCCTAGTAGTAAATAGTTCTAAGACATGTTTATCTAAGAGTGGGACGAATGAAGGAAGGCTATGATTGACAGACCAGACATGTGAGGCTTGGTATTGGCACAATGTACTCTTTAGTATGTAGGCATACATGTTTTGAGACTCGGTGATAGCACAGTAGCAGGTACATCTGAGAAGGCATTGGCCTCAGCAATGGGGTCAATAAGCTTCTGGACAAAGCTCTTCTTGTTGGTGATGGGCAGAGTTGCTTTGGCCAAAATGGTCCCCCTGCTGCACTTGCTACATGTGTTCATTAACACACCTGTGACTGTGGAACAGGTATCTTTTAAAGCTTGAAATCAATAGTGACGGATCAGGTACGGAGTATGGGCACACAAAGAATAGTCCTTGAAAGACTTCACCTACCTATGGACGAGGGAGGCATGAGCACACTTAGATTTCAAATCCTATTGTCTAGTGAGACAATTTCAGTGGGTGGCGGCACAGATATTTCAAGAGACTTGCTCTGAACTAGACTATCTGCAGGAAGAGCTTGCAGACTCGTCTAAATTAGACTGCATATATGGGCAACCAGGCATGATGGGACCAAGACCTGTGTTGCTGAGGATGGTCAAGTACTTCTGGAACCGGTATAGGCAAAAAATGCGTGGTAGGGCACCATACCCTCCAGAGCTCCCAATCTGGTGTATACTGGGAATCCTAAAATAACACCGCATTCAAGAAAGACGTCCCTGGGACCTTGTAGAGATTGTAAACATCAGTCAATTATACAACTTTGGTGCTCTTGACACATTTGAAGGCCTCTATGAGAAATACAGACTGCCTTTGGTCAATTTCTGGCCTAAACTGCACTACACAGTGGTGCTCACAAACAGCTGAAACCAAATGAGATCAGGATTTACACTAAATATTAACCTAAGAAGGACACAGATATACAGTAACAATCTTGTACGAAGTAGTGAGGCTGACTCGAAGTAGACAATTGGAAGGTCTGCAATAGAAATGGGGCAGTGACAATGAAACCGAACTGACAGACTGGGAGGGGCAGTGGGCGCTCCAGCACACTGCTAAGGTTTCTGGAAATGTGAGATTTAAGCTGTTGCAACCTAAATACACTCATCACACCTACTTTCCTCATTTATGCCTCTCTAAAATGTAATCCCTGGCCCTACAATTGAATATGAAGCCCCTACTGCAGCATAATCTCCTGCAAGCTGCCCCCCAACATATAGACACAGTGATAGAAGGGTGAGGATTGTGCAGGGAACAGCATGCCAGCAGCCTGGTGCGATACAGGATAGGCAGCAGCTCTCAAGAACTAGGGGAGAGCAGAGACCCCGGAGCTGTGGCCATGTCCCAACATGGCGGATGGGAGGAGACTGGCTCCTCTGAACCTGTCGCCGCTTTAGAGCACGAGTGTGCCCTTCTAGCATGAAGAACTCCCTGCACTCCTGGATCTTCACTGACGACTAATGGTTGGATCCCCGTGGGAGGGCGGTCTGAGCTGCAGCAAGCATGCTAGGAGACCCAGAGGGTGATTTCTGTGCCCCCGTGGCTGGATTACAGTTAGAAGAACCACCCTGGTGCATGGACCAGGCTTTCCTGAGAGACTGAGCTGACCTCAGTGGGTCCTAACTTTCAGCCGATGCACATAGGCCATCTGGTGCCCACCATCTCATAGAAGGACACCCTCTGCTGATGCCTGCCTTCCATTGCCTGGCCCTGGTAACACCGCCCACAAAGCTGCGGGTCCATGCCCTGTGTAGACCTCTCACCAAAAAGACACAGCGAGAAGACCCTATCCCCTTGGGCACAAGGTGGTCAGTGGTGGTGATGGGAGCAGTGGCCTCCTAGGGCTGCCATAGGCCCACCAAAGAAGCTCAGGGAAGCAGTGCAGCTGTACCAGGGAGTGGATTACAAATGGCCAGATTGGGCTAGGGAATTGGGCCCCCAGGGACTGAAGATGCGGAGTGGAGACCCAGAGGACTTACTGAAGCATTTCCCCGGTGGCTTAGGAAGTTAGAGGGCCCAGACAGTGCCAACTGGGACAGCAGGCACAGCAGGCCATGGAGAAGGAGGGCCCATTATGTGGAAACCACAAATGGACAGAGAACCTCTGCCTGCAGTGATGTGCACCCCGCCCTGCTCCTATGGTGCCCCAGCCAGACCAACTCTCAGGTCCCCGCGGCGGCCTTACATGATCTCAGAATTGAAAGGCACATTGGAGCTCATGATCGATAGGGTTGCAGTGGACATGGGGCTCCTCAGAATGGACCACAGGAAACTAACCACTGCAGAGATAAAAGTAGCACAGTAAGACTCACCCATTGAGAAAATGAAGGGTCAGTTGAATGACCTGATGGACAAAGTGACCCCATGCTCCCATACAAACAATATTCGGATCATTGGCTTTCCAGAACATTTCAAAGAGGTGCTCCTAGAAAACTGACTCATGCATCATGTATATGATGGCAACCCCTCAACAGTAGAAGGAGCACACTGGGTCACCAGAAGACCGCTGGGGGCTCCGCCTCAACCTATGATTGCCAGGCTCCTGAATGGTAGAGGCAGGGATCGCATACTTCAGGTCACCCAGTCGTGTAGCCAATTGACAGTGAAAAATAATAAAGTGAATTTATTCCCAGACTATAGAATCCTTGCCAGAGGAGGAGGAACTCATTCCTCTCAGTGAATGGCCTCAGAAATAAAATCAAGCAGGAAGTTGTGGCACAATATATCAAGAGGCTAGCTCCTGATATTGTCTTCCTCCAGGAGACCCACCTGATGGGAACAATATGTAAGTTCTTGGGGCGGGGCCAATATGTCTCCCTTGGGCAAGAAGGATTCTGTGGGGGATCCAGGGGAGTGGTGATTCCTGTGGGAAGTTACTTCCCTTTCAAAACCATAAGAGTCTGTGCAGACGTGAGTATAACCATCCTTGGGATACAAGGGACTAAAGGCACGCAGGGCTATGCCCTAGTTCATGTATTACGCCCCTCCTCACCTGCAGTACAAAATAGCAGACAAAGTAGGCCTGATACTTCTGGAGGCAAGGGACACACTGCCCCTAGTTAAAGGGGACTTCAATGACACCATGGCACATGGCCTGGATACGACTCTGGTCTCAACAAGGGAGGACGTACAGTCTACACCATTGTTCTAGCTTGATAGGACGTTGGGACTGACATACTTGTGGAGGCTCCAACATCCCACAGCTAGTGAGTTCTCATTTTTTTCTGGAGCTAGATGGATGTTCTATACACTCAACTACCTGTTCCCACATATGGGAGAGCACCCAGTCATGCGGGAAGTGGAGTACCTCACACAAGGTGTGTCTGATCACTCGCCACTGCTAACTTCAAGGGCACCCTTCTTAAGGTAGTGTGGGCAGCAGCTCCCTAATCTACCCTGGATCGAATCATGCCTGTTCTTGTCTTACAGAAATTTTGTGCAAAGCCTAGTTCATTATTCAAACCAAAGAAGCTTAGGGAGCTGCGCTCACGCTGCCTTAAGAAGTATGCCCTTCACCCCCTAATGTGGATGGTGCAACACACCCTATGCGACACATCCTTTCACACCTTTTGAGAATCTAGTCTGCCATTTTGAGGGTTCTAGTGGCCTTGTCTCTAGGACCTACAGTGTCCTCCAAAAATCTTGCTTGCTGCCAAGACACCCATATCAGGTGAAGTGGGAACAGGTGGGCAACAGGGACATCACACGGAAACAGTAGGAGCTTTTATGGCGTGAAATCCCCAAGACACATCGTAGCATATCCCACCAGGAATCAGCTTACAAGCTAATGCTCCAGTGGTATATACTCCAGTCTGCCTGCAGTCAATGTTCCGCACAGCTCCTACTACTTGCTGGAGATGCGGGACACAAGATGGTACCTTTAAACACATTTGGTCGACGTGTACACAACTTACTCTTCTCTGGAAAGAAGTCTTAAGCCATATTAAAGGCACCTTGGGGTTCCTTGTCCTAGCAGACTATTGCATGATTATCTTGGGCTTACGGCCAACCACCCTCGAGGCATTAACTCACACTGATTTGTACCTAATCCGTCACATGATGGGTGTGGTCAAACAATTGATCGCCCTGGCCTAAAAGTCCCCTGCTCGCCCTTCTATTGCCTGCTGGCCCCCTAGGCTTTGGCACACAAAGGCACTGGAACATTTATCACATAAGCTCTCCCTCACAGATAAATTCCGGCGATTATGGCAACCCCTCCTTGAATAATTCTAAAGCTTAGAACACCTTTGCCTCCAACCAACTAGGCTGCGTGCTCTTCAACTCTTTGAATAATCCTCTGGCTCTCCAGCTGCTTACACTTGTGGTACTCTGCTCTCCCTATTAACGGACACCTCCCTTGCCTCCCCTAATGCCCCCAAATCATAGCTCCCACTCCCTTTGCACTTCTCTCCCCATACCTAGCCTTGCATTTGATTATTTTATACCTGGTAGTGTAGTCCCCCTTTCAGCTTCAGTTGCAGCAGATTGTTTTCCCCTTTCCTGTTCTTTGTTGAGTTAGTAGTCAGAACACTATTTTAGATCTAACATGATGCAGTTACATGTACGTACCCAAATTACTATGGGATTGTTCGCTAGACATATTGTAATCTAGATGTCTCTGAACCCAGATGTACACTTCATGGGGAAATCATGTTCTATATTATTGTTGTTTCCTTAACATGGACATATGATATGACTTCAGTATAGCCCATTTCATACTTTACATCGATTTTGCTTCAACAGCATGTTTGGACTGTATTGACTCTGTACCCTTGACTTCTCTGTATGGTTATTCACTTTGTGTCCCTCTGTTCTAGCTCGCTTTTGCTGTATTGTGGTCCACGTACATGGGCTCCTTAAACAAATGATTCTGTTTCCTCTATTACCTGAATGGTGCTTGTCTTTAATGTATCCAAAATTCAATAAACAGATTTTGGCAACAAAAAAAAAAGAAGTGAGTTGCGTACCAAGCTCCAGCGTGACTCACCCGGGAAAGAAGCCAAGCATCCCTGTATGCACTGCTAGTAATTAAGCCATCATTCATGTGAAACACCCAGAAGTTCCATGGTTTACCACCATCTCTTTGGCAGAATTCACAAGATACATACTAGTGCCCCCAGGTCCATAAGAAATCCAAGGACCACAAAAACCCAAAGTGGTGTGCCACTTCTCTCACAAACTAACAATCTGCCCTGAAGACCTTCTAAGAAATCACTGGTCCACTTTGAGGGTCAAAATGCCTCGGCGTACTCTGCAATGCGGAATAGGGCCAGCAATTTCAAATAATGTAGTGAACCATTTGATAATAAAAGTGGTAATTCACCTTATACATATTACCTAAGAAACTGAAAAAAGGTATACCCTCCATCCACCTAGGGCCCTACAATATCTGAAAGACTATGGCCCTCATTATGACCCTGATGGTCTTCTGATCGCCAGGGCCCCGGTGGCAGTTACACTGGCAACAGGCTGGCGGTGAAGACCGCCACATTATGAGAGTGGCGGGTTGACCTCTGCCAACCTGCCACATCTCCACTCATACCGCCAGTACGGTTGGAGCTGCCGGGCCGAAGATGAGCATCTCTAACCCGGCGGTCCACAGAAGCACCGCCACGAAAACCCTGGCAGAAAGGCTACCAGTTACAGGGAATTTCTTCCCTGTCACCGGCAGACAACTCCCTTACCCCCCTCCTACCCCAGCAGGCAAAACACCCCCTTCTTCCCCCACCCCTCCACCCCCTCCGGGCACAGCACCCCCAACCCCCACTCCAGGTAGAGCACCTCCACCCTCCCACATATATGCACACACACAGACACCCACACGCAACCCGCATACACTCATTCACAAACACTGACATACATGCATTCACTCACATGCATCCATACATGCATTCACAGCAACACTCATACATGAATTCACTTCAACATTCATACTCGCATTCACTTCAGCACTCATACTCACATACACACATGCATACACACACGCATACAGACACGCAAACACACATTCACTCACAACACCCCCCAACCTCCACCCCCTCCCCTGTCAGAAGCCCGACTTACCTTATCAGGTATCAGAGGTCATCTGGCAAGGAACGGGCGCTTCCACCGCCGGCAGTGCCCTGCCATCAGGACACCGCCAGGCTGTATTACAGGTCGTAATACGGCTTGTGGAGTTCTTTTGGTGGGGATGGCGGTGTACCGTGCATGCACTTCATATTATGGTGGGCGGAAGACCGCCAGCACTGACAGTTTTCTGGCACCCACGGCATTGGTGGTCTTTGAAAAAGACAGCTAAAGTCATAATGAGGGCCTTTATGAGTAGAGGAAAATAATATCCTACTCTCATGATACTCAACAAATTGGATACTATTACTGGTTTACAATGATAAACAATTTGTATATGTATGACACTTATGTCTGTTGACACTTATATTTGTGGACATTTTTCTATGTTGTTTAAGTTTGTATTCATTTGTTGTGCATGTATTAATGTGGATATGTATAGTCAGATGTACTGTCATTTGTAAGTGTGTGCTTGTATTAATTTGTTGTACACTTATTAATCTGGATTTGTGCAATCAGATGTATTGTCACTTGTGTGAAATTTGAATCTTTTTCAATACTTTCGCTATCATTCTTTGATGAATACAATTCTCAGCACAAAGTATTTTCTCTGGTATTTATTATTACAAGAAAACATAAAAGTTGAAGTAAACAGAGTCCATAAAATAATGGAGATGTTAAGAGGTACGGTATAATAACGCAGCCTACATGAATCTGTCATAAAAACAGGTGGCAGCCAAGACATTGGCCCCCCTCGTGAGCCACGTCCTATCATTAGAACAACATGCTATTTCACTGCCGATGCCAACATCCTCCAGCAGCTAACTGCAGCAAAGGAGGGCTACTGTGCCACTGCAGAAGATGCGGTGCATACTCATTACCTGGCCTCCTGGAGGAAATGGTATGATGTGAGGGAAAAAACAGATGCCTACTGGCCTGGCTGGGCTTCAGGGAAGAAGAGGCATGCTGGGTGGAAGAACTTGATACCCAGATACGAGAAACACTGACAGACAGTGGTGATATAGCCTGGGAGTTTACCCACTACTACTGTGTGCTGTATGAGGAGCGGCCGCAGGCAGACGAGCAGGAGATATTGTGCTTCCTGGGAAGATTGCATCTTCCGGCCCAGATGCAGGAGGACCTGAAATTGCTGGAGGGCAAGCTGACCCTTTAGGAGTTCACGGACACCTTCTTGGCAATACAGAGGGACAGGCCACCAGGTACTAACAGACTGCCTGTAGATCTGTTCAAAAGAATGGGGAGGCTGCTGGGAACACACCTACTACAAATATTGAGGAGGCCTGTACGCAGGGATGGTTGCCACCAGACCTTTGACACACAATATTCGCTATAATACATAAAGAGGGGAAACCAAGGACAAATTGTGCATCCTTTCACCCCATTTCACTCCTTAATGTTGAGAACAATACTGGCACCCATACTGGCCAATAGGCTTAATAATGTCATTACATCACTCATTCACTATGACCAAAACGTGTTTATGCCCCTCAGGTCCACTAGGTTGAATCTGAAGCAACTGTATAATTGGTTTGATGCTTTGCAGAATGTAGAAGTGCCCCACCTTCTACAGCGTAGTCTTCACAGATGCTGAAAAGGCATTGAATTCCATCCACTGGACTTACTTGACCCTATTGCCAAAGTAGTTTGGAGTCTGGACCCTTTCTTGTGGCTAAGTGGCTCTCTTATAAACAGAACCCACAGCAGCAGTACGAGTAAATGGTGAGATGTCAGAGGTCTTCCTGCTGAAACGGGGGATCAGACAGGGTTGTCTTCTCTCCCCCTCCTCTTTCCTCTGTGTGTTGAGCCCCTGGCAGCCTGGATTCGATCCGTAAATGGCACTAGTGATATTGGCACCATAGTGGAATGGAAGAAAGACACAATTTTCCTATACACCTACGATGTCCTTATCTACCTTCCAGATGCAGAAACCAGACTGGGCCCCCTCCTTGATATTTCTGGCACCTTGTGGGATTACTCTGGATCCAGGATCAATTGGGTCAAATTGGAGCTATATCGGGTGGGGAGCTAGGACATGGAGTCCGCTTTTGAAGCTACTCTGCGGTTGGTGGGCAATGGATTCCTATACTTAGGAAGCGTTGTTACTAATGACCCAAAACTATTTATGAGGGATAATCTGGACAGGCCGTTAATGGAGATGCACAGCAAAATAGCTAAATGGCATATGCTGCCACTGACACAGCTTGGCAGAGCAGCCCTCTTTAAAGTGATCACTCTGCCATAACTGCTATATCACATGCAGAATACACCCTACTTGATCCCTGAACCCTACTTTCTAAAACTGGACAGGGAGATATGACTGTTATTGTGGGATGGGTAGACAGCCCCTCCGATAGCCCCGAAAATTCTCTATAGATTTATATAGAATGGGGGGATTGTCCTACCACACTTACAGGCATACTATTTGACCTCCCAGCTCTAGACTTTTAATGAATGAGTCCCGTCCCTGCTGCAGACTCAGCGGTCCAGTTGGGCAGGCACACCCTGGTCATTCCCAAGTGGGAACACTACTTCTGTGATGGCAAAGACAGGACACTGCCTGCTCCACCCTCAGTGTCACTGGCAGCCTGGGACAGAGTGCGGGCCCATATGGAATGGAAATGAAGTGTCATGATGGAAACCCCATTTTGGATAGGCTCAGTACTCCAGGAAGTGCATAGAATTAAGAGATTCGTTAGATAGGACTTAATTGGGATCTCACGGATCAGGGATGTTATAGAGAATGGAGTGATCAGGTCTTTCAACAGCCTCACGGTGGAGTACAACCAGTCACAAACCCAAGTATACCAGTACACACAGCTACCAGTCTATCCCATGCTGAAGGGATAAGATAGGGAGGACCTCCCCGAGTCGGTCCCCCTGGAAAGCCTCCTGTTCTGGGAACCACTGGGGAAGGGGACAGTCTCCTCATTCTACAAATCTATTGTAAACAAAATCCCAGGCAATGTACGGGGGCTATGACAACAATGGGAACCGGGCTTGGGTGAGATGGAGGCCTGGGAGGCCACCTTTATGCATCTCCAAGAAGTTGCTATTCAATCACGCTTTGGCCAGACCTAACTGAAGATTTTGCACAGGGTCTACTTAGACGGGTCAAACTTCATAAAATGGGGAAGTTCCCTGATGTCTTAGATGCCAAAAGGCTGAGGACTCGTTCTACCACACTCTATAGGGATGTCAAATGATCCAAAGTTACTGGAACACAATACTGCACAAACTTAGTGCTGTCCTGGGTGAGGAGATACTACCTCTCCATGTCATACTCCTGGGAGTACCGGGTGACACAGAACTACCTTGGAAAAAGTTGATCTTTGGAGCGCAAGGCTAACAGTGGTGAAAAGGGGTAGCACTCAGTTCTGGGGGTAGCATACTCTGATTACCAAAGCCCAGTGGCTTGTCAGAATGGACACATGTATGTAGGCAGAGAATGTTGCATACACAGCCAAAGGTTGTCCTAAGGAACTTTGATAGGGTATATATTAGAGGGGATGTGGAGAGAACATTATGGACTGGCATTTACGGAACAGCAAGAATCCACGCAGCAGGATGTAGGCATGAAGCCCTCAAGACAAATACACAAGCCTCCCGGCAGGACAGGTGTGGCCCACCTGGGAATAATTGTAGCCAACTCACATTCCCTGAGGCGAGATGGACTTATAGGGCTCCACTGTTCTCCATGGCTAGCAATCCCCTAAGTGTATGTACACTGTAAGGTTTTTACTGTGCTCCTGATAGTGTCATGTTATAAGCTCAAATTGTATATTGCAATTGAAAATGTTAATAAAAATGTTTTAAAAAATATTATGCCGCCGATGCTTCTTTTTAGCACATGAACTGGGTGTTCTCAGTGCTACAGACATTCTGTGTACAGGGAACAAACCAGACGACAGAGTAGACCAATAAGGTGAGGCTGTGTAAATCAAAAGTATGCTTGCTAGGATTAATGGCTAGGCCTAAAGCAGACAGGTTGAACTTTAAATTTGTGGACCTCATCTTACTGTTGCCCAAAAGAGTAATATCACATAATTGGAAGGTGGTGCAGGCGCCAGCCCTTGAGGTTAAGAAAGTGGAGCTTTATAAATGGATGAAGGCTGAGGATGCCACATTGAGACGCCTGATGTTTAGAGGAGGAAAAAACAGACGGGTGATTAACTGGAACTCCCTGATTCTGGAAATAGAGCCCAATTTTTGTGAACAACTATCATTAACATCTAAGTCTATTGTATTTACAGGGATGCAGGGTAACATGAAATGGAAGGAGGAGCACCACAGCACGTCAAAGCCCGGCCTCTCCCTCTGAGCTTTTATTTGATCCCGCAACAATCCATAGTGCCGGCTTCAGAGTGACCTGCTCTACATACAAGTATACCTAAAGTGTGCATGCTCTCCCATTTTATGCAACCATTCTCCTGACTGAACAAAGTAGATGCACCTTGACTGCCTAGTTATCCTGAATCAGTTTTCAGGAACCAGATACGTTGTTAAGACAGAGATTACAATGGGGTCTGTTTTTTCTCTAACAAATGGTCATGATTTTATACAATGTGCCATTGTCTCTTTTCTTCGTATAGAACAATCCAATAAATATGTTTTTGTAAGAAAAACAATTAGTGCTGCGGATAAGAAGAAATCAGGTCGAAGTCATCTCTGTTTTGCATTTATACCAGTTGACTGTACTTGGTAACTAGATAGCATGTGTAGCTTCAGACCGTTTCAAGCAAGGAGGTGACTGGGCACTCCATACACACCTCCTGGTCTGATAACAGGCCAAGACATGGAATGATCTTTGGTAGGTGCGGGATACACATTTTAACACCATTTCATACTTCAAGAGCTTACCGGTTAGGTAATACATTGCTCAGGAGATCATTCAAAGCTCTCTGAGGATTGTCTAGGATGCGTAGCAAAGAAATGTCATTACATAAGGCTCTTGAAGGTAAAAACTGCATAAACATATCTTGTATCCTTTGTATGACTGTTCGATTTAGGTTTAAACAGATGAGAAAATTAGAGTAGTGTTTCCGCGATGGCTATAGCTTCTAATAATGCTGCGCAAGTGAAAGCTGGTTCCATGGTCAGAATATTAAGTACACTCCCCTCCAACTGCAAATAAGCACAGCAGCTATTTTATGATTGGGAGAGTCGTTGCTTGACAGCAGCCAAAAGCAAGAGCAAGAATCAACAGCAACCACTATGCACTTGCATTAACTTCACTGACTAGTGGAAGAGAGATGATGTGATCAAGATAGACCATCTCAAAAGGGACAACTGACTATGTAAGAATGGATTATAGTGACCTCTCTATAGTGGATGGTTTAATTAGTTGACAGGCTTTACAGTGTAAAACATTTTACAGGGTGCTGTAAGTACAAGAAGCCACAAGTTTTGCTCCAAAAGAGGCAAAGGTGTTGCTAAGACCCAAGCATGTACAGAAGCTATGCGATTGTAGCCAGTTTTAATAAAATTCATTCTGGCTATGAGATTGAGTGGGTTCAGACCTGCTTAAACTCTGCTAGGTTTGTTTTCATTTCAGACCACCTGGTTTTTGGATTTCTGGTGTCACAGAGTCTCACTCAATATAAGATTCTGCAAAACATACTTGAGTGTTAATTGCCAATGCCAGCCTTTTAAAAATATGGCCCATTGCTGCACAGCTGAGGTAAGAGGCTCTGTGCTGGTTACATGTGAACACGTGTGCACATGTGTGTGGGGTGAGAGAGTGGGACAGCCAAATGCAGCCCTGCATCTGCACAAATGTAGGCTGTCGCAGAGAGAACCTCCAGTAAATTGGTTAACTAGAAATCACAAAAAAAGTATCTTCTGGGTGCTGCTGCCCAACCTGGGTGGAGAATTAATGAATTATGGGATATTTCCTGTAACAAATTAGCCTTACAACACTTTCTTGTGCCGCAATGGATTCCAAAATGGTTATTTTTCATCATGTCTATTGGCCCCTCTGCAATTTTTCTATCAGGTTTTTTCTCCCTTTACTTTGGATTTGCCTTTAGAGAATTTGTGTCTCTAGCATCCACTCGCTTTTAGCTCTTCTCAATTTCTGTGTGGATCTTTTGCATTAGAAGACTTCCATTCCTCGCCCGGTCTCAACAAGTTTTTTTGCCTTTGGCCTTTTCCGCCATGGAAATCCTTCTGGAAGGCACTGGTTTCTGAGTGCATGCTGTGCACCAGTGTTGTCGTGGTTAATGGAAGGGGCCACTCTTACCTCTGGCAGATGAAAACCAGGAAGCTAATTAAGATTAGACTCCCCCAGCCTTTGACAACTGAAGGCAAGACTAGAGCCAAAATATTAATTTTGCAATGGCTCAATATGGAGAAAAGATGAAAGCCTGTTTAAAAAGGCCCCAAGTGTAGGCAATGCCATCCCACAGTGACAATAGGGACAGATTTCTGGCTTCAGTCATATCAAGGGGCCTTTTGAAACTTTGAAGGAAAGGAGACAGTTTATTCTGTCAGTCAGAAGGAGGTAAAGGCCCTGGATGAGCTGTTAGTGACTAAAACTAGATATTGCCATCTTGGAAAATACCACAATACTGTGGAGGAAGGTGGATGGGGCAATCCAATTAAACACACATTACCCAACATCAGCTGGACACATCAACAATGTTTAAATCCATATCACATCCTAACATTGCCATGCATAGGATATGTCACATAACAATTACATTTAGGTCAATGTGAATAAAAAGATTTTGGGGCAGGTCCTGAGAGGCAAGTGTGCTGCCAGGGCAATCACAACACCCACAGCCAGTGAAAGTGTAGTGTGGTAAGTTTTACGTATCCTTTGCGCATTAGCTTCAGGCTTTAGGCCTTTGTGCACTTTGCCCTGAATGTATTTTATTCATTTGCTGACAGCTTAGAGCCTCTGTGCACTTTGCACTAAATGCTTTTTATTAGGCTTCGTACTGTTATTTTTCAAATAGCCAGTTCTACGGTCTTGTTTTGTATTCATTTCACACTGTTTTGCCTACTTCAGCACTGGAGTTCTCCATAACATATTCACTCTGTGCTTCAGTCAAGGATACAGTCTGATACATTGCCAATAGACATGGTAGGAGTTTAGATGTCGCATTCCTGCGTAGGGACATTTTGTGATCACAATGACATGTTAGTTATAAAATCACTTCCTTGTCCAAATACACACAAGAGGGAGTTTCCGAACAGAGAACCACAACTAGACGCTGCCTGCCTTGTTGCAGATGCTGAACCAGATCACAGGCCTTTGCTCAGGTATGAGGGCTGATGTCTCCCCAGTGATTCGGAAAGGCAAGCTAGAAGCTGAACATGCTGTGCTCTAAATAGAACAAGCAGAGGGAGAGTAGAAACTGTTAGGCACTATGATAGTTTTGTTCTTAAGTTTTACTCTCCTGGTGACTATTTCAATTCTACTATGTTGTATTGTTCTGGTTATTGCGGCTCACGCCTTATTATCTAAAATACAGTTGTTTAATGAAATCTTCATATAAAACTCATACTGTCTTTGTCATTTGTATATGAGATCATACTGGAAATGAGAGAGTTGGTTTGGATCTGAGTGACCACCACTTCCCTGAGAAGTTCCAAAAATGTCATGCGCTCGGCTGCCTAATCATTTATTCCCCGTGGGAGACATGAGGCACTGCTAGTTAGCCAGAGCCATAAAAAAGATTTAGGGTGACAGAGTTCTTTACAAGTGGGTCAGACTCAGGCCCCCACACCGTTATCGATCCTGCTGCCTAGAAATCCAGTAGTCTCATTTAGGATAATGAGAGCCCACGCGACAAAATGTCTCTCCATAAGAATAGATATACACGGAGGGACGAGTAGGACAAAAAGATGGCAATTCCCTAATTGGTACAAAGCAACACCTAGAGGCGATTAGGCAGACAAGTCTGATAACTATATATCATACATGTGACACACAGGTGGGCCATAGGCCTATAACAATGCTCATATGAAGGACAGCAGATACCAATACCAAACCAGAGCACAAAGTAAACTCAGCAAAAGGCTTGCATGTTATGGCAAAATTGTCACAACAAAGACACACTAATTGTACCCTGTTTCATTGCAGAGGGACATGGATCTCCTGCCGATATGCCTGTCCCTGATTTCCCTGTTGACATGGATGACGAGCCCATAAACATTTCCCAGGAGACCATCCAAAAGGTCCTTGAAACCCTCCAGACCCCACCTTCAGTCACAAGGAGAAGCAGAGAACAAGCAGCCATCACAGAAGACCCACCCACCACCCCAATTGTAAGACCTGCCAGCTCCAACACAGCTGAGGACTCTGACGACACTGGCACCAGCTTTGAAAGAACTGTAGTTGGTGTACAGCGGGAGCTGGCCAAGGAGGTGCGGGTGGGGAGTCAAAACATGGCAGCCAGCCTTGAGGGGGTGCGTTCGTGCATGACGTCATTTGCAGATCAGGCAGCTGCAATGCAAGCCCTAACATCACTCTTGCAGGAACTTGCTAAAACACAGAAGGAAATCAGCACAGCTGTCATCCAGTTGACACAACACCTACAACTGCAATCCAGTCAACGTGTGCACAAATGCAACATTGAACCCCTCAGGGCCGACCTGGCTGCCTACCATCGTGATGTGGCTGCTATTCTCAAAAACCAGCAGGCCCTCCTTGCAGCAGTACTGCCCTTAAGAACTTCACAGGGAGCAGCCCCCAGGATGTCTGACTCCACGTCTTCTAACACTGAGGTGTGTGTTGCCCCTTCACAACCAACAACAACAAGGACAAACCAGACAACACACACATCAGAAGAAGAAGACATGGAACAGATCACATTCTCACGGAAGAGTACCCGGAAGCACTAGTCCCTGCACCATGGCCTACTTTGACCAAGGTCCTACGTTTTGTCAAATGCCAGCCTCACTACAACTACACTCAATGACTGTTCTGCTAACCACTGTATGACTTGTCACCATTGCCAGTGAATGTCTCTCTCCTACTATTTGCCAAATCCTGTCCCTCTGCACTGTCTGTGACATCACCCCAGCATGTCAGGAGCATCATCCACACCCCTTCTGTAGGATCACCATGTAAGAATGCACCAGAACGGACTCAGCAAACATGGACAATGGACATTTTGCACTACAGCACCTATCAATAAATAGCACTTGCACACCTAATATGTCTCTGTGTTATTCGACACATCAACTGTGCAGTAGATAACTCAAAAGTGCCCTTGTGGCAACCATGTAGCTTGTCAATACAACTGTCCTGACATCATGTAGTCTGATTCATCTGTGCAGTGGCCAGGATTGCATCATAGCCTTACCATCCTGAGGAGATTAACTGATGAAGGGACAAACCACACACAATCATGCTGTGTTGGACAGAATAATGCTCCATCTATAGCAATTCAAGTCAACTAATGGTGGCTGATAAATGTAGGCACCATGCAATACTAAAACATGCAATTATGCAGCAAAATCTAAGCAAAGAAAAAAAGAAAACACTGCATCAATCACCCTTTCTGAGTATACTTCCATGAAGGAAAGTCATGCTGAATTATTACACACATGTTCTAGGTCAGCAATGAAGGCAACAAGACAAGAGTGTTAACAACAACTCATCTACAAAGATCTCCCTGAACATCACACTGCAGTCCGACCTATTCAATTACCCACAATAACAAGTCTGGAAGCACACTTTGTGATGTAGAATACCTACTCATCAACACAAATCCTTGGTGATCGATGTAAACTACCAATGGTGGGTCTCCCAAATGGTGGATACTTACCAAGTTAGCACACGGGTAGCTGGCATGTTAAACCTCCATTTTCTGTGGTGGGTAGCATAGGACACTAATGTCATAGAAAAACATTCACCTACACTGATGTCAAGGCCATGATAAAGTAGCATTTAACGCATCATGCAAAGGGTTAACTATATGTTTATTCCTATTTATTCACACAAGAGGCAACTAAGGGAAAAGTCAGACCTACACTAATCTAACCTGACTACTACAAACCCACAACTGTCCCTAACTAACATAAGCTAAACTTACTCTACACATATAACGAAACGATCTAAACATCAACCCCCCACCCACCATTATGAGACAGGACACATGCAGGACAACACATACTAACCTACACACATACTATACTATCCTAAACAATCACATATTTTGTTGGTTATTTTTTATATATTTAAAAAAAAAATTTTTTTTTTTTTTAAACACACACGAATCCGAACATTGACCCCCACCCACCCACCCAAAAAAGAAAAATAGAAAGAATAAGGACCCCCCACCCTCCTCCCTAACACTAACTAAGCTAACAACCTACACTAACCTAACACTAATCCCCAAAACCCAACTATCAGTACAAAATAGGAAAGAGGAGAGAGGGGAGGGGTAAAAGTTATACATGGCAAAAGTCCTAGAGGTTGGCCCGCCGTAGGGTCCACCTGATGGACCGAACCCTTTTCTTAATATATGCCACATCCTGGCTTAGCTTGTCCACCTTTGCAAAAACTTTGTCCGCTTTACGGCTTAATGCCAGGAATGCGGCAGGGTCTACAGGAGGGGCTGCTGCAGTCTGTGTGCTGGCCGAGGTGGACGGTGTGGCAGTAGTTGTATGCCCACTGGACTGTCCTGGGTGTTGAAAATGGCTGGGTCCAGGTCTTGTTGACGAGGCAGGGTCAACTGTCCCCGCCGTTGCTGGCGCCACTTGGGGAGACCTGGTGGATGTGGTGGTGGTGGCTGTTGTGGGCAATGTAGGGCCACCCTGTGGTGAGGCCCACCATGCCCCGGAGGCCCGATCTGCTTGGTATTTGCGGGCCATCCTCCTGTACCCCGACTGCACCTGCAGGATGTGCCGGTATCGCATGGCACGCCTTTCAAACTGGTGTCTCTCTGCGGCACTCATGTTTGCAGCTGTGAAGAGAAATGGCAACTATTTACCATAGGAAATGTATTGGGTGGAATTGCACAATGGGTCATTTGCACATTACTTGTACTGTATTTGTTCCAGCAATTGTCACAACATAGTTCATTGAAAGTCTCAGAGGAAGTACATGTGAAGCCTGCATACAAAAGGCCATCTCACACCTAACATATCCATGTCTCTACATGATGGGTGACATC
The DNA here is from genome assembly GCF_031143425.1 of Pleurodeles waltl. NCBI lineage: Eukaryota > Metazoa > Chordata > Amphibia > Caudata > Salamandridae > Pleurodeles > Pleurodeles waltl. The sequence goes on from NC_090449.1 coordinate 778,822,625, forward strand.
AGCCTAAACTTCTCATCCAAATAATGGCTAATGCAGCTGACATTATGGCTGAACCTCTTCCGCAAACTGACTTCACTACATATGTCACTCTATGTGATAACTATCACAACCCTCACTCAATGCCATTTGTAAATTGTTGTTTGCAAATATTGAACCCATGTGCCCTAACCGAATGTGTACACTAGGTTCTAAACTAAGTTGCAAAAGGTCACAAGTATGTGTAACATACTGGTTGCTACAGTCCTAGGTACCCTATTCCCAATCACATGGCAGTCTTTGAGGGTGGGGTGGGAAGAACAACCAACAATCCCAGATTCAATGCACACCCAGGAGTGTATAGAAAGCTCAACAAGTATTTGCCTCCACACACAGCACCAATGAAGGGCTAGCAACACTTTGGAGTCAGCCAAACATTGTCCTATCCAAGGTCCACACATGTCAAAATGCACTGACTCAGGCCAACATCACATACTACCAGTGAGGCATATTTTACCACACACACAGAGGAGCAAGAACACCCATGATCATGAGTCGAATGAACACCTCGCCCATTGCACTCTAGTCCCACACACTTCTAGTTCAACTTGTGGAAGTACATGGCCCCGGAAGATCCAACCTACAGTGTACTCAGTCCATCCTCAACTAAGAAACTGCATATTTAATACAAGCCTTTTGCAGAAGCTATCTGGGAGAATGTCAGTCTGATATGCAGACTCAGTCCAAGCCAAGTCCCAGAGCAACTCTTACATTAACCAGTGTCTTCCACATGACTCATCCCACTCCCCATAGCGGGCCGACTGGAATAACCTACAGCCCCTAAATCTGAGAGATGGCTAAGCATTGGTCTACAGAAACTGAAGTGATATTTGAAATCCCACTAATGCAACAATACCAATGAACGGGCAGCGCATCAAACCTTGAATTCTGTTGAACACACAGTAGTCCATCATGCATCACTAGCAAACAATAACAATAGCAGTCAGGCCACACTCATTGTAGGTGTCGGGGTCCTCAAAATGAGCCACCTCTCCCACGGTGTACGGTGCAGGTCCACCTGTAAAGCATGGAAGGAAGAATATACTCAGACTCCGTGCACTGACAAACAATTGCAGTTACAATGACACTGTGTGAATATGACATGCGTAATGATACACTTTCACACATGCTCATACTGCATGGAAGAATTCTTAATCAACATTTACATTGGATGAGTCTCCTGCTACAGTTACACACCCTACTACACACATGCAGTGGCCAGGACAGTCATGTGGTATCAAAGATACACCTCCATTAGTATGCCCCAACAATATCGGGTTGCATTCATCTCTTCATGTGCATCCCAGAGAGACATCCAAAAGCTGTTTACTTGAGGACTGCATGACCCCTCAAACTCAAACAGGCTAGGTGGTCATTTTCAACACACACCAACCAGACACACATGTGACATATGTGTGGACAACATAGCTAACTCCATGTGACGTGAAGGCAACACTCATTTATAGCATCATCATGGTTTTAGAATTTTCTGTCTAGCTATGGCGTCTACATATGTAGGTATGATGTTTCAACATCCCTTTTTTCACTGGCAATTATGACCTGTAGAGTTCAAATAGAGGCATTAACGTGTCGCTTGTCTGACACAAAGGCAACACTACATTACATACAGCTACAGGCATCCGGTATGTGTTGAAAACATGAGCCATCTGACTGCTAGCATTGGTCTTCCTACACATTGTGCAACAAATACACATTAGGTTTCCCTAGCATTACACACAGTCAGCTACTAATCTAGCAGATTGGGTAACAATCATCACATGTCCCCACACAGCTATCAATTATTCACATGTAAATGATTTGTACTCACCAACATGGCCACCAATCCTGATTCCCACGTGGTCCAGCAGATCCTGCTCCCTAGATATCAGATCAGCCCAGCGGTGCTTGAGTTGATGGTCATTCCTCATGCTACCGTAGACCCGGACCAAGTGATGGCGCACCTTCCCCCACCGGACTTTGTGTGCTTCTGTGTGATACCCCTGTATCACACGGCCCCCAGCCTCCAGCATGAGTGGGAGGAAATGGCAAACAAGCCAACTGAATCCCCCCAATTCCTCCTCACCCATCCTGGAAAGCCGCGGCCTACCTGACATCTTAACTATTAGCAAGGTGAAAAAATTAGAACAAAAAGTAAAAGGGGGAAATGGGGAAAGGTAGAGTAGTGAAGGAAAAAGAAAACTTAAGAAAAATAGCCCAACTAACCCCAAATTTAAACTACCCAGAACAGACTCCCACAGACAAAAAAAAGAAACACTGGATTTGACAAAAGTATACAAAACAGACTAAGACAATATTAGACAACAAGACTATGATCACAAAAGCACAATAGACAAGGTACACAGGACACAAAAGCAGTAAAACACAGGACAACACTTTTCACACAGCCACACAGTCTAGAATACTCTGAGACTGCAAAGTGAAAGTGAAAGTAAACTCACAGTACAGATTCTGTAAACAGGATATCCTATTACATCACTTCCTGCATAAAATGGCCGCCGTTTTTATTTTTCCGTTATGCGTCATATTTTCACGCATACAGATTGTGCGTCATATTTTTTGACGCATAACAGTGCACATAATGCAGAGTCAAAACTATTTTCTTCATTGTTCCCTTACATTTGTGTGAGGCTGAGTTTACAGTTCTAGAGTAGAAATGTAAATTGCTGGCAAATATGAGAACCAAATATGAATATGATATTTGACTCTGCATTCTGTGCACTCCTGTACGTAAAAAAATTATGACGCCCATGCTGTATGCGTGGAAATATGACGCATCATAGAAAATATGGTTGACATGTAATGCAGCTTATTAATCTATCATTTTTAATATGACATTTTTTGACTCTGCATTCTGTGCACTCCTGTACGTCAAAAAATTATGACACCCATGCTGTATGCGTGGAAATATGACGCATCATAGAAAATATGGAGGACATGTAATGCAGCTTATTAATCTATCATTTTTAATAGGAAAATTTTTGACTCTGCATTCTGTGCACTCCTGTACGTCAAAGAATTATGACGCCCATGCTGTATGCGTGGAAATATGACGCATCATAGAAAATATGGTGGACATGTAATGCAGCTTATTAATCTATCATTTTTAATATGAACATTTTTGACTCTGCATTCTGTGCACTCCTGTACATCAAAAAATTATGACGCCCATGCTGTATGTGTGGAAATATGACGCATCATAGAAAATATGGGGGACATGTAATGCAGCTTATTAATCTATCATTTTTAATATGAAAATTTTAGACTCTGCATTCTGTGCACTCCTGTACGTCAAACAAATATGACGCCCATGCTGTATGCGTGGAAATATGACGCATTTTGACAAAAATGTCTTAATTTTTTCAAGTTGTGAAAGGAATTTTGTCACGACCAAACGGTGCTATGTGATACACATTTGTGGTTAGCTATGACACATGTCCCTTATTGGATGTATAGAAGGCATTCACACTGTAATATCAATGATTGCTCAAAATGGTTATTAACCATATTTGTACACATATTTTGGGTAATTGCTGATGGCTATTTTGAAATGATGAATGGGATACCAGGATGTATTCCTTCTCAAAAATGTGTCCACATTTATCACGGTAATGCATTTATCTATAGTCCAAACAGGTAGTGCAATTGTCACTTACACTTTTTATGGGGCTAACCATGTCCTAATAATGATTTTGTGTATCTTATATGTGTTTTACTTTTGACATGTAGGCCACACATGCGCCTTATGCATGTGTTTACTTCACATGTACATAATTATTGTATATTTGGGGGGTGGTAGAGGTGGACTTAGGCCCCCAGCACCCTAGGGTTTTCCCTTCCAGATTTGCTAATTTATCCACGGCTTTCTTTTATTCTGTTATGCTAAACCTGCAGCAGCAGGCTCATGGAAGGCCATAGGGTATGAATCACTGTTAGCCATTCAATAATCCCATTTGCCCATTTGACGTTTGCCCTATTGATTATTTGGAGCAATCTGACATAGCATTTTGCACTGAATTTTTTTTCGAACTCTCGGCGTTCCTCATGTGCTGATGACAAATAGGTTGTGGATGTATGTGGCCCTTTATGCATTACCTGGTTTAGTGGCATGTTACATTCTTCCTGCTAGGATCGAACTGGGACACTACTGTGATCGGCTGCTTGAAAATATTTGGTTGATTGGATGACATATGTTTATATGTGTGGGCGAATGTAGATCCACTATCAACTGTCTGGGTGTATGTTGTCACTGTAACTTCAAGGTCTCCTCATGAGTTAGTGGCAGCTATTCTTGTTCCAATTGGTCATTGTTTGTAGCAAAAATTGAGAGAAGCCATTGAGGACATGGTCACGTACACATGGACGGTCCCACCCTGTCACTGAACACGTGTAATGAGACTTTCAAATGAGCTACATTTTTGTGCTGAGTGAGAGAATGTCTCAGGTGTCTGGATCAGGCATGTGTCATTGCCACATTTGTACTCCTGTTGGCCTCTGTGGATGGTAATGTATCATGAAACTTCATAGCCTCTGTGCAGACATTTGTGGTGTATATTTTTTGTGTGATGAGTGTGATGTCATTATTGCTCAATGAGACGACATTCTTCTTCAGCAATTTCAAACTAAAGGTGGGCAGAAATGAATAGGCCAAACCATGATGTGGTGTTTGTTATCTGTGTTTATTTACAATTGTGCAATAAGTGTTGATATAAGAAATTAAGAAAATAAATTATTTACAAGCTGTTGGCGCCTACGCACTCCAGCAGCCGTGTTTGGTTGTTCCCCCTCCTGTTGCAGGCCAGCATCCTCCTCTTCGTCGTCTTCAGGCATGTCTGGGTCTGGTTCAAGGAGGGGAATGTTCCTTTTTACACAAATACTGTGCAATATGGCACAAGTGAGTATGATCCTACAGACCATCTCTGGGGAATATAGTAGGCTACCGCCAGTGATGTCAAGGCAGCGGAACCTTGACTTTAGGATCCCAAAGGTCCGCTCAACAATGCTGCGTGTCCTCTTATGGGCGTCGTTGTATGCCCGCTCGGCAGCAGTAGTCGGGTTCCCAAATGGTGTCATTAGCCAAGGCTGGATGCCATACCCCTGATCAGCTGAAAGAGAAACATAGAATGAGATCATGTAGATGTAGGAGGCACTCTTGTACAGACCTTTGATGGCAGTAGTTGTCTTGTGTTGTCTGTGACTCTTTTGTGTACTAATGTGACAACCTATACTTGTAGGAGAAAACTTTTGCATTGAGTTTTTTTCCTTGGCTGAGCAAGTGTTTGTTAGCTAACTGTTTGTTAGCAGTATGTATTTGGATTTTCAGTACAGTGTGCCCTCCCTAGCATTGTGACTTGTGATACAGGTGTCCGTGTGTCTTCACTGGGGGTGAGATGATAGTTCCATGCAGAGTTAAAACATGAAAGTGTAGTTAACACGTTCATGTGAAAGTACCCTGGACATCCCATACCTTGAGACTTATGCAATGTATTAATGTACAGGTTATTGTAACACTTACAAATTGCAAGGTGACATTTAGGCAACCACACTCATTAATGCCTTCACATTAAGCTGTAGAGTAAATTCCAATGTGTGACAGGTTCAATGGTGACTTCAGAAACATGGCTAGTGATGTCAGGACCTCAGTGTGTTCCTGGCTAGGTGTTGCTATTGTGGTGTATGTGTTGTGTGTCCTAGAGGGTTGCTGTGCAGTGTGTATATAAGTTGGATTTTTGTACTTACCAACAAGTAGTCCATTGCCATACCGTCCATCCTGGAAGTGTTGGTTGATGGTAGAGTGACGGAAGATGAATGCGTCATGTACACTCCCAGGATATTTTGCCACAATGTTGCTGATCAATCCTTGGTGATCGACTATGGCCTGCACATTGATTGAATGTGTGTGCTTCCTGTTGCGGTAGAGGTGTTCTGTTGCAGCAGGTGGCACAAGGCGGACGTGTGTGCAGTCGATTGCACCAAGGACGTGTGGGAAGCCACTGATGGCGTAGAACCCCTGTTTTGTTTCCTGCTGCTTCTGCAGTGTGTTAGGGAAGCAGATGTGGAGGGGTGTCAGGCGAATGATGGCATCCAGTACTTTTGGCAGGAATGCGGAGAATGATGGTTGTGATATTCCACCAACCAGGGCACCAGTTGTCTGAAACGAGCCACTTGCCAGCAGGTGAAGTGCGGCAAGCAGCTTTGTTTCTGTTGGTGTGGTGTGGGGTGTCACCAAAGTGGGGGCCAACTGCTGTTCAATATTTCTCAACAGCTGCTGAATGGCCTGCCAGTTCAACCGGTACCTCTGTATGATGTTGTGTTCCCTGAGGCCATGCAGGGTTGTTCTTGGGCGGAATATCCTCTCCTGCCTTCTGCGCTGCCTTTGGGGTCCCTACTGTTGTTGTTGTAGCTGCTGTTGTTGCTGCAGGGCTCTGCGTCGACGTGCACGCTGAATAAAAATCACCTCCATGTCTCCCTGTTGCTGCTCTGCTGCTCTGTTGTTTGTTCTGTGTGTTCTGATTAAATACAGGTGTGTTTGCCCCATTTTAACGCCTGCCCTGACCCAGGCGTTAAATTTTGACGCAAATCAGGCTTTGCGTAATCTTTTTGCTCCGCCTCCCGGCGAGAGTCATTTTTGCCCGGAAGCATAAATACGGCGCACGGCTGTGTGCGTCGTTTTTTGGACGGGAACGCCTACCCTGCATATCATTAACGCAGGGCGGGTTGCCGCATCCAGAAAATGGCGCACATTGCGGATTTTTCCCTTGCGCGGGCTCGGGCGTCAGGGTTTAAATATGGGGTAACGTTTGCGCTGATTGTGCGTCAAAATTTTTGACGCACATTCGGCGCAAACGGAGTATAAATATGCCCCTAGGAATTTTGCATTTGAGGCAAAAGAAAGGGGTGGGAGTGCTGCACTCTGGCATAGGTCGCACTTCCACACCAAAAGAAACAACCAGTCTTTCTACACCCACCAGGGACAGTCAGAGGTTCCACCTAACTGGCCCAGGTGGAGTGATGCCCACTAGACACCAGGGAATTCAAATGGCACCAAAACAAAGAAAAGAAGGGGTGGCATACCCTGGCATCGAGCCATACTCCCACCCCAGAGCAGGCAATATTGTCTTGCTACCACCCTTGGGGCACAAAAGAGATTTGTCTTAACTGGGGAGGTTGACCCAAATCAGCCACCAGGGATGTAGAAATCCCACTAGACACCAGGGCTTTTGCATTTGGGGTAAAAGAAAGGGGTGCGGGGTTGCAGTCTGGTATTGGCCACACTCTTGCTCAAAAAAGGGGCAAACCAGTGTTTATATATATATATATATATATATATATATTTTTTTTTTAAACAAAATCATGAGATGTGTCTGGCCCATCTTAACATCAGGCAGCATCCTCAACCTTAAAGCCTCAACTGTCTTCCTGTTCCCCTGCAGAATATGTTATGCCTATGGAAAGCGTGAGGATATTTGATTCTTTTGGGTGTTGTTTTTACATATGGACCAAAGAGAGTGGGACTAAGGCCCTCATTCTGACCCTGGCGGTGTCTCACCGCCAGAGCAGAGGGCAGATGAAGCACCGCCAACAGGCTGGCGGTGCTTCCGGGGCATTCTGACCGCGGCGGTACAGCCGCAGTCAGAAACGGGAAACCGGCGGTGTCCCGCCGGTTTCCCGCTGCCCTGGGGAATCCTCCACGGCGGCGCTGCTTGCAGCGCCGCCATGGGGATTCCGACCCCCTTACCGCCATCCTGTTCCTGGCGGTGTTCGCCACCAGGAACCGGATGGCGGTAACGGGTGTCGTGGGGCCCCTGGGGGCCCCTGCAGTGCCCATGCCAATGGCATGGGCACTGCAGGGGCCCCCTAACAGGGCCCAACTATGATTTTCAGTGTCTGCCAAGCAGACACTGAAAATCGCGACGGGTGCAACTGCACCCGTCGCACCACTTCCACTCCACCGGCTCCATTCGGAGCCGGCATCCTCATGGAAGGGGGTTTCCCGCTGGGCTGGCGGGCGGCCTTCTGACGGTCGCCCGCCAGCCCAGCGGGAAACTCAGAATAACCGCGGCGGTCTTTTGACCGCGCAGCGGTATTCTGACGGCGGGACTTTGGCGGGCGGCCTCCGCCGCCCGCCAAAGTCAGAATGAGGCCCTAAATCTCAAATCCGACCCACTTGCAATGCTGAATGGCTGCACTTTTTGGGCTTGGGTATCTGCCACCCTGGGCATCCACCAGGCCAAGACATTTCTGAAAACAAGATACCCGAGGGTGTTTAGGGTAGTATGCTTGAAGTGGATGCCACAACATTTTCTTACCCACAATGCACTGCACACCATAAACTTTTCCTAAAAGCACACATTTACTTGCACTTCAGACATGTAAACTTTCAGAACCCACAGAGATCCAGAAAATTCCTACTATCCAGCTTTCCTCCAGTAAATCCTGTGATTAAGCAGAGTAAGGCACAATTAGGCATGATGTTGTGATATGATTCAGAGAAGTCTTTAAATTATTTGTTCTTGATGCTTAATATGAAATAATGAGAATATGAAGGTCAGGTGTGTAGTCCCCGCTTACGATCAATTTTGTGAAAGACTTAATACAATCAGGAGATTGAGATAAACTACATTTCTTCTGCAGTGTTCGATTTTCTTTTTGTATATGATTTAAACATGTGCAATGCAACTAACGGTTAGGGTTTTTGTGAGAGTTTGTTGTCTGTAATTGTTTAAGTTCCAGTCCTGAGGAAGGGATGCATCCCGGAAACATGAGTTTGCAGTATTTGTGTTGAATCATTGAGGTGTTCTTATGAGATTATGTGATGAAGAAATTGATATTCAAAAATAAAGAAACAAATGGAAGTGGAATTTATGTATGAATGGGTTTTTTTTGTCTTCATTATTGCCTTTTGGAGGACTCAATGAATTAGCAATGCAACATGTGGTAGTGGTGCAGGAGGAATCAAGACACAGGCTTATTTACCCTATGAACAGTTTGTTGAGATGTGAGTAGCAGTCCTGCACCTGGTACTCACTTCTTCCAATGAAATGGCAGAGACGATTATCCACGTTAGATCCAACAAAGTAAACAGACATTTGGCAGACGACGTAGATTGCAGCAGGCTGACACTGGAGTTTTGGATAATGACTGCAGACTGGCAGAAAACTGAAGAGCAGCTAATGCATAGCTAGATGGCAACCACTGGAGAATAATAGCAGGATATATTAGGAACAAAGGGTACAAGGCTGGACAGAAGAAAAGTATGGAACCGAAATAAATGAAAAGTGGGCCCTAGACACTTGGAGCTTCTCAAGCACTGGTAAGTGGAGGGTGTTTTAGTTCTTTTTACAGAAGAAATCCGATCTTTAGAAAGAGCATGCACACACAAATCCTTATACTTGGGTATATGCAATACTAATAAACTGCTCTACTGTGCATACACAATCATCAAGTGAACTATGAGGATGAAGACTGCTCTCTTTTACCAGCACCACTGCCCATGTGGAATCGAAAGTGAAGGTCATCCACCATGACGGCTGCCATTTAATCCTGGCTCCTGGGAACCAACTTCATGGAGAAGAAATCATCTCACCTTCATCACACTTTTCCCTGCAATTAAGTGTTGGTATTCAAGGCGCAACAGTACCCCCTCCTTCAGGTGAATCACTAATAAATGAAGATGGTCTAGTAGGAAACCATCTATGAAACAATCTTGTAAGACGTGATGCATGAACATCTTAAACATTTTCTCACATACAATCCTCAGGAATTTTCTCTCCATCTTCTTGAGTCACAGATCTGTTGTACCTTATATTCTCCTTGACCTTGATGGTGTATTCAACGTGGCCCATTTGGACTCAATATTTTACATATGCTGAAAGGACTTGTAGAAGTGGCTTTTAGTTTTCCTTGTCATTTCATGTACACAGTACTGTGAGTAGAGAACCAGACAAGATCATTGTTTAGGAAATTTGGTTATTTAAGACAATGGCTGAAGAGGTTTTTTTATGGTTTTGAATCTTTTGTATTTGTTGCACAGAATTGGAGGTATCAGGAGTTAAAATATTTGAGATGTGTAATGGTAGTAAATGTCAACAATAGGCATAAGAAGGTAAAAATAGAGCATTTCTAAGTGTTGCATGCAATGAAGAATTAGATGTCAATTCTGCAAGAAGGAGAAACTCATTCTAGTTTTCTGGCCGTTCTTGTGCATAATAATAAGAAGGGTACTGTCCCAATAAAGGCAAAACTTTTCAGTTTGCCCATCAGTTTGGGAATGCTGTTCTGTAGAAAAAGCTGATTGAATATGCCGTAAATAAGCTAGTTTGTGCTAGAATTTTGAAGTAAACTGTATTCGTCGATCTTTGCTGGTAATCCATGTAATCTGTATCCTTTATGTAAGAAACGTTGAGCTCATCCTTTAGCAGTGGGTATCTTGGTAGAGGATATAAAATGGTGGTACAATCTCTGAGTACAGTTATATTCATCACATTTCCTGAAGTGGGGGGATCCACAAATAAATCAATAGCAATTAGTGTCCTTGCTTGAGTCAGTACAGGAAAATATCTTATTTGGCTTGTGGCTGGAGTGCTTTTTGAGACCACACAAAAAGATAGGAGTTCATATAATCCTAGACATCTGCCTTCATATTTGGCCACTCAAAAAATCATTGTGCATGCTCTGTTGCCTTTCTCTAATCAAAGTGATCAGCACAAGGAAGATCATGACACCAATGATTAATGTGCTCTCCACCGTCTCCTTGAGGATTTAGTAGTATTTCCTTAAATGTGAAGAATCTGTAACATTGTTTAAAGTCATGTTAATGCCTTACTTAGAGTAATTTGTCCATATCATCTTCCTATAGTACTGCAGCAAGATCTTTTAAGTTTCCTTTTGACAAGATCCGATCATGTGTAGTGGAGAAAACAATTGTTGGACTTTCTGTACTAAGAGGCACACAGATTACTAGTTCTAGGTTTACAGGAAATTTTAAAATCAAGCATGAGAAGTTTATCCATATAGCCAATTTCTGATTAGGTGCTGTTAAAATTCTCATGTGTCATAGGTACTTGTTATCAGTGAAGACTAAAACCTTATGAAAGGCTTTCAATAAAATGTTACCATTCTAGAAATTAACTTTGACTCTTAATAATTCGTTTTGAACACCTTTGGTGCTAGTGACGGCCGGGGGCTGTCTGGCACAACGGTTGGCTTGTGCTTTGGACAGCCCCAGGCTATCCCAGGACCCAACTGTGGGGGAAGAGATGGCCCTCCCACAATGGGATGCCCCCCTACACTCTCTGGCAGGCATGACAGCGGACGCGCATCTGCTTCCACATCCTACCCCCTGCAGCATCTAATGATATCAGCACGAACTGTGCGCCAACATCATTAGTGTTTGCTCCCAAAATGCTGGAAGCCATTTGCTTCCAACACGTCTTTGGAGAGACAGGTAAGTTTCTCCTCGGTGGGAGGAGGGGGGTTACTTAGAACAAAGAGGCATCGGGGGAAAGGAAAGGGTTTTCCAATATCTTATTGAGCATTCCTGCTGCATGAGCGCAAAGCAAAGCTAAACTAGGCCGCCAAGCTTGGGACCAAAAGCGCAAAATAAATCAGGTAGTTTTATAATAAATCATTTTAATGTATCCACATTGTGTTTGGGCCCTTCCCTGTCACGGGCACTTTGCCCACCCACCCAAGTGAGGTAGCATTTTTATCACAAGACTTGGGGAAATGCTGGATGGAAGAAAGTTTGTGGCTTCCCTCAAATCCCAGAACTTTGTATCACTGAAATGTGAGGAAAATGTGTATTTTAGACAGATTTTCAGGTTTGCTAGGTTGCCACACAAGTCACCCCATCCTGGATTTCCCTAGGTGTCTAGTTTTAAAAAATGTACAGGTAGGTTTTTCTAGGTACCGGCTGAGCTACAGCCCAAAATCCACAGCTTGGCACTTTGTTAAAAACAAGTACATTTTCTGTGGAAAAATGTTGTGTCCATGTTGCGTTTTGGGGCTTTTCTTGTTTTGGGAGCTAGGCCTACCCACACAAGTGAAGTACCATTTCTATCGGGAGACTTGGGGGAATACAGGGTTGAAGGAAGTTTGTGGCTCCCCTCAGATTCCAGAACTTTACATCACCAAAATGTGAGGAAAATGTGTTTTTTAGACACATTTTGAGGTTTGCAAAGGATTCTGGGTAAAGGAATGTGGTAAGAGCCACACATGTCACCCCATCCTGGATTCTCATAGGTGTATAGTTTTCAAAAATGTACAGGTTTACTAGGTTTCCCTAGTTGCTGACTGATCTATCACCCAAAACATCCATAGCTACACACTTTGCAAAAAACACATCCGTTTTCAGTGGAAAAATATGATGTGTCCATGTTGTGTTTTGGGGCCTTTCCTGTCGTGGGTTTTTATGGGAAGACTTGACGGAATGCTGGGTAGAAGGAAGTTTGTGGCTCCCCTCAGATTCCAGAACTTTACATCACCAAAATGTGAGGAAAATGTGTTTTTTAGCCAAATTCTGAGGTTTGCAAAGGATTTTGGGTGACAGAAGCTGGTGAGAGCCCCAGAAGTCACCACATCCGTGATTCCCATAGGTATCTAGTTTTCAAAAATGTAGAGGTTTGCTATGTTTCCCTAGGTGCCGGCTGAGCTAGAGCCCAACATCCACGGCTAGGCATTTTGCAAAAAAGTGTCAGTTTTCAGTGGAAACCTTGGATGTGTCCAGGCTGCGTTTTGGGCCATTTCAAGTCGTCTACACTAGGCCTGCCCACACAAGTGAGGTACCATTTTTATAAGGAGACTTGGGGGAATGCTGGGTGAAAGGAAGTTTGTGGCTCCCCGCAGATTCTAGAACTTTGTATCACCAAAATTTGTTTTTTAGACACATTTGGATGTTTGCAAATAATTTATTCTGGGTGACATACCTGGTGAGAGCCCCACAAGTCACCCCATCCTATATTCCCCTAAGTGTCTATTTTTTTTTTTTAAAGTAAAGATTTCCTAGATTTCCCTAGGTGCTGGCTGAGCTAGAGCCCAAACCCATAGCTAGGCATTTTGCAAAAAATGTGTCAGTTTTCAGTGGGAAAATGTGATGTGTCCACATTGTGTTTTGGGACATTTCGGCGTGCTTGTGGACAGAATGAGCGTTGACCAGGATGTACTTGAGGTGGTTGATGGCGCGTGGGCTGGTGGTCGTGATAGTTGCGTGGTGGAAGATGCGTTTGCAGGAGTTGCAGGCGAAGGGTCCATGGGTGCGTTTGGGGTGAGCTTGGAAGCAGGTGTTGGAGCGCCCTGGGTTGAGGGCGTGGAGGATGGTGGGGTCGTAGTGGATCAGCAGGGCTTGGGAGAGCTGAGGACCAGGGGTCATGGCGCTGGGCGCGGGCCAGGCGCAGACGGGCGCAGACGGGCTTGCCTCTGGCGCGCCTCTAGCGCGCCAGCGGCCGCCATAAGAGGGAGGAGGGGGGGAGGGGTCAGCTGGGGGCGAATGGGAGCTGGGGGGCGGGGGCGTGCGAGAGGTCGCGGCGGGAAAGCGCGAGGGAGGGGGGGGACAGGTAGAGTGAGAAGAGCCAGGGGAGGGAGGCAGATAGCGAACGGGGTAGATAGGGGTGATAGAGAGGGGGAGGCGAGTGAGGGAGGGGGATGAGGCAGGTGCAGGAGGGCAGGCGCGGGAAGAAACAGAAGACGGAGGACGGAGAAAGCAGAAGAACAGAAGACAGAAGAGCAGAAGACAGAAGAACAGAAGAACAGAAGACGAAGGGGCAGAAGACAGAGGATCACAGAAGAAGATACAGAAGTCGAAGAACAGAAGGCAGAAGACCACAGAAGAAGATGAAGAAGAAGAGAGGCGACAGGAGAGGCTGAGAAGCACACAGAAGAAGAGAGAAGACGGGGAATAGAAGAGTACAGAAGAAGATTACAGAAGAGGAGCGAGGAGGAAGAACAGAGAGGAAGAAAAGAAGCACGAGCAGGAGAGAGGGTGAGTAGCGCGGGGCAGGGCGAGGGGCTGGGAGGTGGGGGGTACTTACTGCGAGGTGGGTCTCAGGAACCTGGAGGAGCTGGAGGAGCTGCAGCGGCAGGGGGAGCGACCTACCCTTGGATCAAGGGTCGCTACCACTGTCGCGCAGCGGCCGCCATAAGAGGGAGGAGGGGTCAGCTGGGGGCGAATGGGAGCTGGGGGGCGGGGGCGTGCGGGAGGTCGCGTCGGGAAAGCGCGAGGGGGGGACAGGTAGAGTGAGAAGAGCCAGGGGAGGGGGGTTTAAGGGTGGAGGGGGGTGAGTGTTAGGAGGTTTAGGAGATTAGGGAGAGAGATAGGAGTAGGGTTGGGAAGATAGGGGGGGGGTTGTAGAGGTGGGTGAGGGTGAGAGGTAGAGTGAGAGGATAGGAAGATAGGTAACAGAGGGGGTGGCAGAAAGGGGGGAGAGATAGAGAAATAGATAGATGGAGAAATAGGTGGAGAGATAGAAAAATAGGTAGATAGGAGGAGGTGGTGAGTGAGGGAGTTAGATAGTGAGATAGAGAGATAGGTAGATTGGTAGATAGGAGGAGTGAGGGAGGCAGATAGCAAACGGGGTAGATAGGGGTGATAGAGAGGGGGAGGCGAGTGAGGGGGGGATGAGGCAGGTGCAGGAGGGCAGGCGCGGGAAGAAACAGAAGACGGAGGACGGAGAAAGCAGAAGAACAGAAGACAGAAGAGCAGAACACAGAAGAACAGAAGAACAGAAGAACAGAAGACGAAGGGGCAGAAGACAGAGGATCACAGATGAAGATACAGAAGACGAAGAACAGAAGGCAGAAGACCACAGAAGAAGATGAAGAAGAAGAGAGGCGACAGGAGAGGCTGAGAAGCACACCGAAGAAGAGAGAAGACGGGGAATAGAAGAGTACAGAAGAAGATTACAGAAGAGGAGCGAGGAGGAAGAACAGAGAGGAAGAAAAGAAGCAGGAGCAGGAGAGAGGGTGAGTAGCGCGGGGCAGGGCGAGGGGCTGGGAGGTGGGGGGTACTTACTGCGAGGTGGGTCTCAGGTACCTGGAGGAGCTGGAGGAGCTGCAGCGGCAGGGGGAGCAACCCACCCTTGGGTCAAGGGTCGCTACCACTGTCGCGCAGCGGCCGCCATAAGAGGGAGGAGGGGGGGAGGGGTCAGCTGGGGGCGAATGGGAGCTGGGGGCGGGGCGTGCGGGAGGTCGCGGCGGGAAAGCGCGAGGGAGGGGGGGGACAGGTAGAGTGAGAAGAGCCAGGGGAGAGGGGTTTAAGGGTGGAGGGGGGTGAGTGTTAGGAGGTTTAGGAGATTAGGGAGAGAGATAGGAGTAGGGTTAGGAAGATAGGGGAGGGGGGGTTGTAGAGGTGGGTGAGGGTGAGAGGTAGAGTGAGAGGATAGGAAGATAGGTAACAGAGGGGGTGGCGGGAAGGGGGGAGAGATAGAGAAATAGATAGATGGAGAAATAGGTGGAGAGATAGAAAAATAGGTAGATAGGAGGAGGTGGTGAGTGAGGGAGTTAGATAGTGAGATAGAGAGATAGGTAGATTGGTAGATAGGAGGAGTGAGGGAGGCAGATATCGAACGAGGTAGATAGGGGTGATAGAGAGGGGGAGGCGAGTGAGGGAGGGGGATGAGGCAGGTGCAGGAGGGCAGGCGCGGGAAGAAACAGAAGACGGAGGACGGAGAAAGCAGAAGAACAGAAGACAGAAGAGCAGAACACAGAAGAACAGAAGAACAGAAGAACAGAAGAACAGAAGACGAAGGGGCAGAAGACAGAGGATCACAGAAGAAGATACAGAAGACGAAGAACAGAAGGCAGAAGACCACAGAAGAAGATGAAGAAGAAGAGAGGCGACAGGAGAGGCTGAGAAGCACACAGAAGAAGAGAGAAGACGGGGAATAGAAGAGTACAGAAGAAGATTACAGAAGAGGAGCGAGGAGGAAGAACAGAGAGGAAGAAAAGAAGCAGGAGCAGGAGAGAGGGTGAGTAGCGTGGGGCAGGGCGAGGGGCTGGGAGGTGGGGGGTACTTACTGCGAGGTGGGTCTCAGGTACCTGGAGGAGCTGGAGGAGCTGCAGCGGCAGGGGGAGCAACCCACCCTTGGGTCAAGGGTCGCTACCACTGTCGCGCAGCGGCGCCATAAGAGGGAGGAGGGGGGGGAGGGGTCAGCTGGGGGCGAATGGGAGCTGGGGGGCGGGGCGTGCGGGAGGTCGCGGTGGGAAAGCGCGAGGGAGGGGGGGGACAGGTAGAGTGAGAAGAGCCAGGGGAGGGGGATTTTAGGGTGGAAGGGGGTGAGTGTTAGGAGGTTTAGGAGATTAGGGAGAGAGATAGGAGTAGGGTTGGGAAGATAGGGGAGGGGGGGTTGTAGAGGTGGGTGAGGGTGAGAGGTAGAGTGAGAGGATAGGAAGATAGGTAACAGAGGGGGTGGCGGGAAGGGGGGGAGAGATAGAGAAATAGATAGATGGAGAAATAGGTGGAGAGATAGAAAAATAGGTAGATAGGAGGAGGTGGTGAGTGAGGGAGTTAGATAGTGAGATAGAAAGATAGGTAGATTGGTAGATAGGAGGAGTGAGGGAGGCAGATAGCGAACGGGGTAGATAGGGGTGATAGAGAGGGGGAGGCGAGTGAGGGAGGGGGATGAGGCAGGTGCAGGAGGGCAGGCGCGGGAAGAAACAGAAGACGGAGGACGGAGAAAGCAGAAGAACAGAAGACAGTAGACAGAAGAACAGAAGACAGAAGAACAGAAGAACAGAAGACGAAGGGGCAGAAGACAGAGGATCACAGAAGAAGATACAGAAGACGAAGAACAGAAGGCAGAAGACCACAGAAGAAGATGAAGAAGAAGAGAGGCG
The DNA here is from genome assembly GCF_031143425.1 of Pleurodeles waltl. Taxonomy (NCBI): domain Eukaryota; kingdom Metazoa; phylum Chordata; class Amphibia; order Caudata; family Salamandridae; genus Pleurodeles; species Pleurodeles waltl. Next base: position 778,839,509 of record NC_090449.1, read on the forward strand.
ACAGGAGAGGCTGAGAATCACACAGAAGAAGAGAGAAGACGGGGAATAGAAGAGTACAGAAGAAGATTACAGAAGAGGAGCGAGGAGGAAGAACAGAGAGGAAGAGAAGAAGCAGGAGCAGGAGAGAGGGTGAGTAGCGCGGGGCTGGGCGAGGGGCTGGGAGGTGGGGGGAACTTACTGCAAGGTGGGTCTCAGGAACCTGGAGGAGCTGGAGGAGCTGCAGCGGCAGGGGGAGCGACCTACCCTTGGGTCAAGGGTCGCTACCACTGTCGCGCAGCGGCCGCCATAAGAGGGAGGAGGGGTCAGCTGGGGGCGAATGGGAGCTGGGGGGCGGGGCGTGCGGGAGGTCGCGGCGGGAAAGCGCGAGGGGGGGGGACAGGTAGAGTGAGAAGAGCCAGGGGAGGGGGGTTTAAGGGTGGAGGGGGGTGAGTGTTAGGAGGTTTAGGAGATTAGGGAGAGAGATAGGAGTAGGGTTGGGAAGATAGGGGAGGGGGGTTGTAGAGGTGGGTGAGGGTGAGAGGTAGAGTGAGAGGATAGGAAGATAGGTAACAGAGGGGGTGGCGGGAAGGGGGGGAGAGATAGAGAAATAGATAGATGGAGAAATAGGTGGAGAGATAGAAAAATAGGTAGATAGGAGGAGGTGGTGAGTGAGGGAGTTAGATAGTGAGATAGAGAGATAGGTAGATTGGTAGATAGGAGGAGTGAGGGAGGCAGATAGCGAACGGGGTAGATAGGGGTGATAGAGAGGGGGAGGCGAGTGAGGGAAGGGGATGAGGCAGGTGCAGGAGGGCAGGCGCGGGAAGAAACAGAAGACGGAGGACGGAGAAAGCAGAAGAACAGAAGACAGAAGACAGAAGAGCAGAAGACAGAAGAATAGAAGAACAGAAGAACAGAAGACGAAGGGGCAGAAGACAGAGGATCACAGAAGAAGATACAGAAGACGAAGAACAGAAGGCAGAAGACCACAGAAGAAGATGAAGAAGAAGAGAGGCGACAGGAGAGGCTGAGAATCACACAGAAGAAGAGAGAAGACGGGGAATAGAAGAGTACAGAAGAAGATTACAGAAGAGTAGCGAGGAGGAAGAACAGAGAGGAAGAAAAGAAGCAGGAGCAGGAGAGAGGGTGAGTAGCGCGGGGCTGGGCGAGGGGCTGGGAGGTGGGGGGTACTTACTGCGAAGTGGGTCTCAGGAACCTGGAGGAGCTGGAGGAGCTGGAGGAGCTGCAGCGGCAGGGGGAGCGACCTACCCTTGGGTCAAGGGTCGCTACCACTGTCGCGCAGCGGCCGCCATAAGAGGGAGGAGGGGGGGAGGGGTCAGCTGGGGGCGAATGGGAGCTGGGGGGCGGGGCGTGCGGGAGGTCGCGGCGGGAAAGCGCGAGGGGGGGGGGACAGGTAGAGTGAGAAGAGCCAGGAGAGGGGGGTTTAAGGGTGGAGGGGGGTGAGTGTTAGGAGGTTTAGGAGATTAGGGAGAGAGATAGGAGTAGGGTTGGGAAGATAGGGGAGGGGGGGTTGTAGAGGTGGGTGAGGGTGAGAGGTAGAGTGAGAGGATAGGAAGATAGGTAACAGAAGGGGGGAGAGATAGAGAAATAGATAGATGGAGAAATAGGTGGAGAGATAGAAAAATAGGTAGATAGGAGGAGGTGGTGAGTGAGGGAGTTAGATAGTGAGATAGAGAGATAGGTAGATTGGTAGACAGGAGGAGTGATGGAGGCAGATAGCGAACGGGGTAGATAGGGGTGATAGAGAGGGGGTGGCGAGTGAGGGAGGGGGATGAGGCAGGTGCAGGAGGGCAGGCGCGGGAAGAAACAGAAGACAGAGGACGGAGAAAGCAGAAGAACAGAAGACAGAAGACAGAAGAGCAGAAGACAGAAGAACAGAAGAACAGAAGACGAAGGGGCAGAAGACAGAGGATCACAGAAGAAGATACAGAAGACGAAGAACATAATGCAGAAGACCACAGAAGAAGATGAAGAAGAAGAGAGGCGACAGGAGAGGCCGAGAAGCACACAGAAGAAGAGAGAAGACAGGGAATAGAAGAGTACAGAAGAAGATTACAGAAGAGGAGCGAGGAGGAAGAACAGAGAGGAAGAAAAGAAGCAGGAGCAGGAGAGAGGGTGAGTAGCGCGGGGCAGGGCGAGGGGCTGGGAGGTGGGGGGTACTTACTGCGAGGTGGGTCTCAGGAACCTGGAGGAGCTGGAGGAGCTGCAGCGGCAGGGGGAGCAAAGAATTCATTCTGGGTGACAGAACCTGGTGAGAGACCCACAAGTCACCCCATCCTATATTCCCCAAGGTGTCTAGTTTTTAAAAAAAGTAAAGATTTCCCTAAGTGCTGACTGAGCTAGAGCCCAAAATCCATAGCTAGGCACTTTGCAAAAAATGCGGCCGTTTTCAGTGGAAAAACTTGATGTGTCCACGTTGCGTTTTGGGACATTCCTGTTGCGGGCATTAGACCTACCCACACAAGTGAGGAACCTTTTTTATCAGGAGACTTGGGGGAAACACAGAATAGCAGAACAAGTGTTATTAACAATTGTCTTTCTCTGCATTTGCGCCTTCCAAATGTAAGACAGTGTGTAAGAAAGAAGTACTTTTGAGAAATGCCCTGTAATTCACATGCTAGTATGAGTAGGCCCAAATTCAGAGATGTGCAAATAACCACTGGTTCTAAACTCCATATCTTGTGCCCATTCCGGAAATACATAGGTTTGCTAGATACCTATTTTTCACTCTTTATATTTTACCAAATGAATTGCTGTATACCTGGTACATAATGAAAGCCCGTTGCAAGGTGCAGCTAGTTTATTGGCTTTGGGTACCTTGGGTTCTTGGTGACCCTACAAGCCCTATATTTACCCGCAACCAGAAGGGTACAGCGGACGTAATGGTATATTGCTTTTAAAAATCTGCTAAACCTGGAAAAAGTTACAGATGAAAACTTAGACAGAAAGGGCTGTTTTTTCCAACTCAATTTCAATATTTTTTTATGTGAACTGTTATTTTTTACAGGAAAACCTTGAAGAATCTACTCAAATGATCCCTTGCTGAATTTAAAATGTTGTCTACTTCTCAGAAATGTATAGCTTTCTGGGACCCATCATCGGTTTCACACCCATTTCTGACACTAACAGGAAGGAGGGTGAAAGTTCAAAAAATAGGGAAAATGAAGTATGTGCCAGTAAAATACCAAAACTGTGTTGAAAAAAATGATTTTCTGATTCCAGTCTGCCTGTTTCTGAAACCTGGGAAGATGGTTATTGCACTGCAAATATTTTGTTGATGTCATTTGCAGGGGAAAAAACAGATGCTTTCTTCTGTCGCACTTTTTCCCCATTTTTCCCCCAAAAACAACTTTTAGCTGTATTTTGGCTAATTTCTCGGTCCCCACTAAAGGAATCTACAAACCCTGGGTACCTTTAGACTCTCCAGAATGTTGGGAAAAAGGATGCAAATTTGGCGTGGATAGCTTAAGTGAACAAAAAGTTATGGGGGCCTAAGGCGAACTACCCCAAATAACCAAAAAAGGCTTAGCACAGGAAGGGGGAAAAGGCTTAGCAGCAAAGGGGTTGCATAATTTATCTCAGCTAGAGAAAGTTAGTGACAGTAGTAACCCACTGGATGTATGCCATTATCTATTTTTGCTGGAGAAGTGCCCCTAAAGCAGACTGTGAGATGCGAGTTTCTACAAATAAGTATTCCGAAAGTATTCTTTCTTTTGGCTGTATCTAAATGGGAGCTTCTCTTTTCAAACATTCAAAGGCTATATGGTTTCTTCAGTAAACTAATATCTTGTGTTGTTTTATTATTTGGGTTAAATGCATGACTAAGAGAAAAATTGCATACATATTTTTTATAAAAGCTGATTGCTGATCAAGGAGCGGTGATACTGGGAGTCTTTTGACCCTTTGTTCTGTGATCTGGCATGGTGGGCAATCTGTGGGGACTATGTAACACTTCACCATGAGCAACAGTTCCTTTGATCTTTGTTCAGTGATCCAGTGTGTTAGGGAATCTGCCGGGTCTATGCCACACTTCACCAAGCACGGCGGGCAGGAGAAAAGATCTCATGATCACCACCGAGGAGGAATGGCAGGGCAAATGAAAATATCCTAAATTAAATTGTAACAACCAGATTCTACAGCCAATAAAGGTGGAGGAGGACCCACACACATAGTAATGAAAGGGGGCAGGAGAAGTTATGGTTGGATGAGAGAACAGCTCGACTGAGCAGGTGGATGGCTTAAGGTATTGTTTCAACCATCTGTTTGCGGCAGGAACTATTAGAGTCAACTACAACCACACACAACCCTCACAGGAACCCCCAGGAGACTGATTTAACTCCCCATACTGCCATATATTCCGCACAATGCTACATCACTGCATTTAGATTGACTCTAAAATACATTCTCACTTTACTTCCCCCTGTACTACTCCTGCCCAACTGTTTTTCTCCTCTCAGGCTTGGAGCCGTTAGAGATTTGAAAGGCTCTCAAGATGTCAGCTAACATCACCTCCATGACTTCGGCGTTGAACAGGATGCAGCTGCCAGTGGGAAAGGGGGGAAAAACTATTTGGTACCTGTAATATGTTATTTGTAAATTGTATGTTTGCCACATAACGTTAAGTCCTGTATTGTGAATGTTTAAACATGTTTCTCGTGCCCTGACAGCGTTGGCACATTCGAAGTTCAAGAGTCTTTTCGCTGTGGGCAGTTGCCTTCAGTCTCTCGTCTCGGATGGTTGTTGATGCTGTTGTGGGTTCTTTATTGGAGTAAATAAACTTACCCGAAGATTTTCATACAACTCTGAGACTTTATTTCTAGAAGTACGTGACCTCCATCCTACATTTTATGGTACCAGGAGTAGGGTTGGCGTTGTTCTTTGTCAGACAGAGAAAACCAATTGAGAGGACCCACCGACCTCGACTTTACATCCCGGGAGTTTGAGATTTCAGCACTTGCTGCTTGTTCCAGTTCAAGAAAGGTCATATATAAAGAAAGGGGATTTCATCATTGCTGGTTGCCTAGCTGTCGCGCGAGGAATGTGAGTTTGCCGGGCTGTCGCGCGAGAAGTGCGATTTGTTGCCTGGATACCCTGTGATGCGTGAGTGCTGGTGCGCGAGGAGTGCGTCTTGCTGTTAGGATACCCAGTGACACGTGCAATGCAAGGATACCCTAGGACCACTCCCAAACCTGCCGACTCAGTAGCTCTTCAGGCAAAATGTGCAGCGTTTACACGCTGGTTGCCTAATTATCCAGACGCTACCTACATTGTATCGACAGGCTTCCTTTTTGTTTCTTCACTTTGCCAGATTATTTCTTCTTTAGAAGACAGTCGAGTGGACTCATCATTGTATTAGGACAACGTTATGACGCTCGTGGAAATTTGTCAGAGAGCAACTTTATCCACAAACTATTGCCATTCAGATACTTTTGCATGTTGATTATTTTTTTGGGGGGGGAGAAGTGTTAATTTAAATTCCTTGTGTGGGGTTTTGAGTTTCCATGCTCTAATTTCGTACTTGAAAAGTGACATTCATTGGTGATTCAATTTGAGTCTGCTTAGCCACTCCTTTTTATTTATTTATTTGTTTTTTTGTATTCATTGCATCATCCCAAGGAGTTGTCCAGCCTCCACCGTTTTTGCAGAAGGGTGGAAAGCCTGATTTAAAATGGTCTGAGTGGTTACGAATTTTAGAGAATTACCTTACAGCAGTAGATGCCAATAATTTCTCGCCAGTTAAGAAAATGGCCCTATTGTTTAACCAATTAGGTGTAGCAGGACAGTGAGTTTTTGACATTTTTCCACCTGATTCTGCGCCTCACACTGAAGAATCTGAGCGGAATGTGTATGAGGAGGGAAAAGAAAGAATGATGATGCAATACTCAGATGAATCTAGTGTGTTGTTGGAAAGGTTTAATTTTGCTATGTGCAAGCAGTCTGCCGAAGAATCGGTTGAAGAATACATTGCTATGCTGCATGTATTAACAGCTAAATGTGATTTTGGTAGCAATGTAGATATATATATACGAGAACAATTTGTGTTTTATTGTTTAAAAAAAAAAAAAAAAACGGCTCCTGGCTTGTCGCAACCCAACATTAGCAGAGACAATCGATATTGCTAAAAGCATTAAAAGGTCCATTGTCTCTTCTAAAGTTTTATTTAATCATAGTTCCAACTTAGCTGTCAGCTATGTAACAGAGGAGAATGTGATTTGCGGTATTGCTGATACATCACTAAAATATAAAAAAAAATCAGGGGAAAAGCATGTCTGTTTGTTATAGATGTGGTTCATATGATCACATTGGGAATAGTTCATCGTGCCCAGCCATAGGTAAAAGGTGCATGAAGTGTTGCAAAACAGGACACTTTCAAAAAGTGTATAGAGGCAGCAAGTTCAATCCTGGTTCAACCAATAATTTGTCTAAAGTATGAATTAGCAATGTATATACTAAGGATTCAGAGGAGGATGTCCAAGAGTGTGCCAGCAGACTGTCTAATGTAATTCTGACTGTGGACATACCTAATCACACTACTGTAGAAACAAAGGTGGGATGTGTCAAGAGACCCATATGTGAAGCTCTAATAGATGGTAAACAAGTTATTGTTAAGACAGATTCTAGAGCCCCAGTAACTATTTTAGCAGGTAGTACTTTTTCTTCTTTATGATCCGAATCTATTGTTTTGGAATGTCCTGATATAAACCCCAAAGCGTTTGGTGATCAGGATATAGATTTACTAGGATTTTTCTAAACAGAATTAGGACTTTTGGTCAGACAAGTACTCACAAAGGTGTACGTAGCAGTAAACCGGAGAGACATTGTGGGATGGAAGGATTTAGCTAAGCTGGAAATTATTTTACATCCTTGTCATGACATACCAATTGTGTTAGGGGACGTGCAGAATGATACCATTTCAGTTCTGTAAGTATTGTCTCCTGAGTCAGTATTGGAAGAACTGAAAATTCAATTTCCTAAAGTATTTTTGGATAAAGTAGGAAATATTTAAGGCTTTGAACATTGTATTAAACTCAAGAAAGGCGCCATGCCCATAGTTCACAAGGTCAGACCAGTTCCTTTGAGTATCAGACAGAATTTGAAAAAAATATTGGACAAGTTAGTTTCTGAGGGGATAATCACCCCTACAGACTAATCTGAGTAGGTTTCGCACATTGTTCTCTCGAAGAAAAGATGTGGCGATTTTAGATTGTGTGTGGACTTAAGATCACATAATAAAAATATATTGGTTGACTGTCATCTACTTCCCCACATCCAAGGGATGATCACAAGTGTGGGCAACTCTAAGTTTATTTCAACCATAGATCTTCACTCAGCGTATCATCAGATTCATTTGAAGTAAGAATCTCAGATGCTTACCACATTCTTCACTCTGTTTGGTGCATTTAAATATCGTAGACTTCCGTTTGGGTTGGCCTCTGCTGCCAGTGTCTTTCAAAGAATGATGGACACATTGTTTGGTAGTATGAGCAACGTTGTGCCTTTTCAAGATGATATTCTTGTTCACACAGAGACAACTGAAGAGCATATAATAATTTTGAAGTAAGTTTTTGACATTCTGCAGTCATGTGGTATAACAGTTAAAACCGAGAAATGTAAGCTTATGGTTCAACAGGTGGAGTATTTAGGTGAGGCCATATCTGGTGACGGTATAAATCCTAAGCAGATAAAGATGCATTACGTTCATTTTTGGGACTGTGCGAGTACTATGCACGTTTTGTGCTAGGTTATGCCTTAATGGTTCAACCTTAAAGGTCCTTACTTAAGAAGGGTCAAAGGTTTCTTTGGGATGACCAAATTGATGATACTTTTCAGAAGTATGAATCTGCTCTTTCACTTAAAGCTTTCGTTCCTTTTGGAGAATCCTTTATAGCTGTGGATGCCAGTTTGAAAGGTTTAGGTGCTGTTTTTGGGCAGGTAGTAAACGGGCAAGGAAATACTGTAGCATCTGCATCTAGGACACTTTCAGAAGCGGAGAGCAACTACAGTACCATTGAAAGGGAGGCTTTAGCTTGTGTGTGGGCTGTAGAAAAAACTAAGACTTATATATGGGGTAATAGCTGTGACGTACATACCGACCACAAGTCATTAGTGTATCTACTCAGTAGTAATGGGTTGGGAAAGGCTTCTGCTTGCTTGCTTCGGCTAGTGTCTGAGTTACAGAGGTATGATTTAAGAGTAAAGTATATACAAGGAGGAAAGAACACTCCGGCTGATTGTTTTTCCCATATGCCACTACAGTGTTCTGGTGATGAAACAGAGAAGCAAGATAATTAATGTGTAGTTGGTTTGGTTGATGCCATTTCAGCTTGTGACGGTAACATTACGATGAATGAATGGAAGACAGCTATGACAGAAGATAAAATCCTATCTCAGGTTTTCCAATTTATCAACAGTGGTTGGCCTTCAGAGAAGACCCTAAGTAGTGAGATGAGAACGTACAGGCAGGTAGCCTGTGAATTATCATTTGAAAATGATATCTGCATGAGAGATAACTTATTAGTTTCACCAAATGGCTTACGAGACAAAATTGTGAGGATTGCTCATGAAGGGCATTTAGGGATTTCAGCTACTGTTAAGAAGTTGAAAGAAGCGTATTTGTGGCCTGGTCTAGAAAAAAAGGTTTCTTACTTTTTGGATAATTGCTCACATTGTGTGGTTTCTGATAAACAATGGAAAAATACTATTATACCTTTTTCTTTTCCTGGTAAAGCCTGGGATACTATAGCTATTGATTTTTCAGGTCCAATCTATATTTTGCCAAAAGAGATGAGATTTCTAATTGTTGTAATAAATTATTTGTCTGTAATTGCATTTCATGAAAATCTCTTTTATTTGGAAGGTTCACCATCTTCAATTATTACTGATAATGGTGTACATTTCACTTCACAAAAAATGGGAGATTTTATGAGAAAATATGGCATTAACCATTCGCAAGTGGCATTGTACAGTCCTCCATCCAATCGCCTGTTGTAAAGGGCGAACCGCATTTTGAAGGGGGGTATACAGACTGCTGTTGCTACCAATGTGGATGTTGCTCAGTTCCTTCAACAGAAAATGTGGGCATGCCACACTACACCCCATTCTACTACTGAGTTGACTCCTTTTATGTTACGTAGGGGAAGGAAAGCAGTTATTAATGTGATACCATCTTGGCTCGTGCAAAACAGTAAATTTAAGGAGAAAAGAATGGAAACTTTTGATTTGATCAAAACACGGTGTCAAACAAACAACTGATGCAGAAAAAGAACTATGACATTAGAAATAGAGTGAAAGAGTGTAAAGTCAATGTTCAAGACCATGTCTTGATTAAAAACCGCAAAGGGTATTGAAAGGGAAATCCAAGTTTTCCATGCCTGTTAAAGTCATTAAAGTGAACATGAATGCTCTGTTGTTGGAGGGAAAGGGATGGTGGAATAGGAATAGCGTGGTACCGATCTTTACAGAGCAAGCTGAAATTTTCAAAAGAGTTTATTCTGACCGAGATAGTCAATGTATTGCAGACAATATAATTTCTACTGACATTTCTATTGGCTCTAGTAATCTTTCTGATCAGCAATTTGTTTTGTTGGCTCCTCCAGAGACTTCCTCAGATTATGGGAAAAATAGAATAGGAGAAGACTTAACTGATGTTTTCAGTCTGGATGAAAATTCAGTTGGGGGAGGTGCGATGTACGTGTTATAATCGCACAATTAAATTACCCATTAGATTTGGTGATTATTTGTTAAGCTAATTTTCCTCAATATTGTAAGGAGGGAAGGTGATGTAATACGCTGTTTGTAAATTATATGTTTGCCACATAACGTTAAATACTGTATTGTGATTGTTTAAACATGTTTCTCGTGCCGTGACAGCGTCAGCAACATTCGTAGTTCGAGAGTCTTTTTTCTGTGGGCAGTTGCCTTCAGTCTCTCATCCCGGATGGTTGTCAATGCTGTTGTGGGTTCTTTACTGAGTAAATAAACTTACCTGAAGATTTTCATACAACTCTGAGACTTTATTTCTGGAATTACGTGACCTCCCATCCTACAGTAGCGTAGATGCAATGGCCTACCCGCTGGGTAGCAGGGCGGCTGGTACTGGAGAAGGGTGCGGCTGCAGGGTACCAAGCACAGCACCTGTGATGGAAGATTTTTCTCCACCGTGGGGAGATTCCCCGGGGGTGGCAACAGCGTTTTGCGATTAGCACATGCCAGCTTTATTAGAGGCCTGCGCTTTATGCTGGATATGCCCCAGTACACACCAGAGATTCGACTAGATTCCTTACAACACTTTAGAGATCTGATCCGGAGGGACAGTGTGGAGATGTGGGAAGCGGTGGGCGTTGGGACTCTGGCTCCTTTGTTCTGGGATGGAGTGCTCATCCCCTTCGAACAACTACAAACTGATAATGATCTCCAAGGAAGTAGCCCCTCACAGTTAACTGGTGGCTGAACTCAGCCACCGGTAGTGCATCACTAACGTGGAACCCAAAAGACATCCTTTGATGCACATGTTGCATACCACAGGTGACGGCCGCCGCTTGATTACATGAATCACACGAGCACTGTTGCACACAACACATGACCCATTACTGAGACTACGGAGGCCCTGGGAGAGAGACATAGGCCAAGATTTGATGAAGAAGGAGTGGGACAGGCTGCTCTTTTACCCGCGCAGTTTCTTGCAATGTCAAATTCTAGTATATCCAGCATAACATCTTACACAGGGCTTATCTCACCCTGTCTAGACTCCACAGAAGTTTCGGTTCTCGCATCATATGCTGACATGACCCATATATTCTGGATTTGTCTTGTAGCCACGGATTTATGGCGCAACATAACAAATGCATTATATGACATAACGAGGAGATCTGACCTTCACATCATGGCACGTGGTCTCTTGTGGCTGTTTAGGCTTAGGAAAGCAGGGAGCCCTTCAAACTGCTTCTTGGACTTAGCAATGCTAATGGTGCACAGGTTAATCGCCAGTCATGCTGCCCATCTTGAATCATTGGCACGTAGCAACACTCAACTGGGGGTAAGGCTGAGGCAGTGGCATTGTATCAGGAGGAGACATGGGGGATACGTAGGACGCCAATTGTGGCAGCCTGGGTGGGCTAGTTGGACGAGTTACAGATGGCCTGGGAGGGGTCCCATGCCCATCAGTGAAGTATCTGGCTGATTATTTACAGGGTGGCGTCCTAATAGACATCGCCTGTGTCCCCCACTTTCACAGATTGTTGCACTGGTGGTAAGAATCACTGAGCATGGGGATAATAAGGTGATGAGATTGAGCTCCCGCTGAGCACAGATCCCTGACTACTGAAGAGGAAGCCTGAGGCTTATGGTGGTTATAACGTGAGGGGCCACTTCCTTGGATATGGCCCTTTTAAGTGCTGATGCAGTTGGAATGGCTTGTTTTTTCTATGTTCATTTCAATTGATTGATTTTTAATGAACCAATAACTCCTGCTGATCCTGATGCTACCCGATACATGCACAGCTCCTACAGTGGAATCAAATTGCAGTGATATGTATAAAATGTTTGCATTAACCTGTATTGTGCAGTAATAAAACTTAATAAAAATAGGGACAAAATAAATAAATAATGTCACCCCCAAGACTTACACTGATTGCAAAACGGGTCCAGCACCAAGCTTATATCAAATGCAGGCCAAACTGTTAAGATACTAGACCAGAAGGCAATCACCTGAATTGTTGTTTAAATACCTCAAGGAGCCAAAGAATAAAGAGCTTTCAAGGCTGACATCCAAACCACAATTAAGAGCAACCACCATCCACAACGAAGTACACCCAGATCACAGAAAGGGCAAAAATTAACATATTATTATACCATATGTAGGTATTCATAAAGACTCTATCAACGACACACGGAGGCAGAAGGTGATCCTCTCCTTATGAACCCCTATACCAATCGAACACATGATTAAAAATAAATCAGGCTTGGCGCTGATCAATGCACGAGACACAGATTCTAGAAACAACCAAGCGAATCAAGTAAACCACCATTCAGTAAAAACTGAAGTATGTTTCCTGCCAGCAACAAAACATTATCCCCAGATGCCCAGCTGATTCTGTCCAATCATCTCTAGCCTTGACCTCTGACGACTTTCTTTCATAAGAGAAGTTACACATGGCCTGGTCAAAGCAAAGGCTGAGTTATCATAAACTCTGGTACAAACTTTCAAGCTCTGGACTTATCAATAAATGAACCTCCACAAAAAAATTATGCTCTAGACCTATCAATAAAGAAGCTTCCTCTAAACGAACTGTCTTGTATCTCTGACAGGCTGTTTCCTTTTAGAGGAATTGGAGTAACTGAAGAGGGTACCTATGGGAAAATTCAATTGTACTTGATCTCACTCAAGGCAGAGATTCAAAAATGGAGTGCGCGGAGTCTGCAGCAAAACTCGATTTTGTCAGTCCCTCTAGCAGATCGGTGGCAGTTGAGTAACATTAAGGTGGAGCCCCACACATATGAGAAATACACCAGAAACTAAACAATCCTAACTACATTCGAAGTCCTAACTAATCACATCAATAACAGAAGGAAAACATGTCCACTACTTTAAACAGCGTGAAAGCGAAGCAAGCCCTCCTATGATTCTAATTAAGAATGGGAAGCAAACACAATATTCACAAAATGACACCCTGCCTAGAGTTATGGCTACCAGTTTAGCAATAAAAAAATATTAAATTGAAACAAATCACAAAACTATAGAAGAACATCCCTGCAACACCAACAGGAGGGGTTTGTAGGTTATGGCCGGTATGCCACATACCAAAAGGATTCACAGAAGCTAGGGTATGAAGCAACTCAAACTTAATGAGGTGACCACAAATATGTAGTTCAGAAAACATGCCCCACGGAGATTGCCCCATATATGAAGCCTCTCTACTCAGACCCATAAACCCCAATTTTGCCCTGCTATACTTCAAGACAAGCATCTGAAGGATACCGAAGAACTTGCATGAGAAAATAATGCCAGGATCTAAAGTTAAACATACCTTGCAAGGAAGGTAGCAGATTTCCACACCTCTTCTATGCCAGAGAGGAACAATAAAACCCAGTCCAAGACTAGATCAGCCATCGGAAATACGTGCAACTACTCAGAACTCTATAAAAGGCAAAGTGGCCACTGGATGGACCTTATTCCACCCATATCTAAGCTAAATCTGAAAAACATAGGAATTAAGAATGGAAATTCTTGGCATCAAGACAAGCCAACATCTCTGGAACTGGCAACGAACAGGCTAGAGAAAGGGGATAAATACAGGTACTCATGCTCTGCTTTCCAATCAGAAGTAATCACCAACCACCCCAATGAAGACTGAAGTAAAAGGGAAACAGAAACTAGAAACATCACACAAAAAAGAAACACAAGTTCCTCATGAAGAAAACATTCACATTCATTGCATAGATCCGACAGAAGCTGCCAACTCAGCAGAGTTACTCCTAAAAGATGAAACTGGTCTAACATAATAGACAGGAAATTGCTGAAAGGAAGTCTCAAACTATTTAAAAAAGCTAACGATCCAAACATGGACCCCTAGTAAGAAACTGAGTCAAGGAGGACACAAGGAACTGGGTCATCTGTAATTTGTCAAAATCGGCAGAATAAGAAGGAAGATCATTTTGAGAAACATGGCGTACAAAAGGCTGACTGACAAATTAAAGGGTAGTGTTGTGAAATTGAATTACTTACAGATATTGATGCGATATGACAGCTCTGGTGGTAAATCCTGGTTGACATTAGAACTTCAAATTTAATAGACTACATGATTAAAAAAACTCCCCTTCCTAGTCCCTTCTCAGCAACTATGAATGGATTAGTCCTAAACCCACAAAAGAAACCCGGTCAACTAAAACTCCCATCTGCTCAAGATCCACAGTCATACCCTGTCACAACAGTTCCTGCAAAAAAAAAAAAAATCAATTCAAAAGCAAAAATACACTCCTCAGGGCAAACAGCCTGTTAGCATCAGTAATATTCACAAGCTTAACAAAACACTGAATACAACCTCAGCAGGTAGGATGGAAAATCCAGGAAATACAATTTCAACACAAACCGAAAGTCCACCTTTAACACAAGAAGAAGGGAAAGTATTAGGCTGAATCAATTTTTCAAAATCTGACTGACTAGAAACTGGTTGTGTTAAACCAGGAGAACCATCCTGCAGATAGGGAGTGAAAATGTGTTTATTTCCGTGAACGTGGCTGGCATTCCACAAAAAGCAGATCACACTGATTTTATGAACTACATAACCAGTCATGGTATATCAGTTCTAGGAGAAACCTGAGCCTCCACTCCATGGACAATCCCCAAGTGCCTTAACCATTCAAAATGCCCACAGAATTTGTCCAAATCGAGAAATACCGGTCCTGCAGAATCGAAAAATGCTATTCAACCAAGGTTTGGGAAACCAGCCACGAAAATAAGGTAACGTAATATCAAGGTGACATGAGAGTTCTTTACACCTCCTTAGCTCCATTAAGAAAGCCTTTGCTGAACTCAAAAATCAAAACTTCATAACCACAGCTGTGGTGATTTTAATTGCAAGATGGGAGGGTGGAGGAAGGTATCAATGACCGTCAAACAATTTAGCTGAAATCAGCCCTCTGGATTCCAACAGTCTGACACCTACTTTAGAAAAATAGATGGAGAGGACAAGCAACTGGCTCAATTCTGCCTAAGTGATTGTCTTATCTCAGCATTCAACTCCTAAGACAATAATAATACTATTGTGCCAACTTATAATGCCTGTGGCACTCAATCCATCATCAACTGTATTCTGCCCAGGGCATTCGACTGGCCCAGATTAAAAAAATGTAGGGTCTGTAGAAAACTGGAGAGTGATCATAAAGCCTTAATTCTGCTAATAAAAAACAACATAACTGAGCCAAGAGAAGTTCATGACCTGAACCACACCTGAGAAATCAGTGGACAAGTAAGAATCAGAAGGAATAACTGCCCCAAATCCAACATCAGAAAACAGATCATGCCACCACTGATCTCCTGGTAAACCTGACGAATGAAGCAGATTAGGGTTCAGGTCAGGCCTACAGCCAGAAATGCTGCCCTATTTCCAAATTACCAGCCACCACCATAGTGCATCCACATCATTAAACGTACAAACACATTCACAACAAACGCACTCAATCCACAATTCATTCTCTCAACAAACACTACAAAAAACACCGCCCAACATCAACATATCTATATTTCTTTCTACACCTACTGCCACATAATGGTACCTTTACTGTCACACAAACCACTACTCTGCCCTATACAACCATCAAACACACATATCACCAACAGAACACAAAACCACAATACACATAACGTTAATCTCCTCAAACACACCCTCTCTTTTCATACAAAAAAAGGCTCTACTCTCTTACTCCTAACAGACCCAATTGATGCACCAACAACCCTTTACTCAACCCTCTGTCCTATCACCCTCCAACACCCCCTCCTCTTTTTGTCATAAACAAACACTCCTTACCCTCCACTCCACCCCAATTTTTAACTCTTTGTGCTGCCACATAAACTACAAACACTCATAACCCCTGTTCATCTCCTCTCACACACCACATACACTCTCCTCCAACACACATCACCCCCTTGTCCCATCAATAAACCCCCATGAGTGCTTTAGAACCAAATCCCACACACAAACTCACTACACCAATATCACATGACTATCCACAAAAACAAAACATAACACACACACTTTGACTACAATCCATCACAAAATACAAACACCCACTCACTCCCTCATGCCCACACCAATAACACAAATCCTATACTAACTTTGCAAACAGACTTTAAAACATTTACAACACCAATCACAAACTCCTCCAATACATGACAATACGCATACTGTCTCCTTTTATCCGCTGCACAGTTTAAAGCCTAAAAACATGACCCACATACTCCACCTCTCACACATACACCTTCCACTGTCAACATACACAAAACAACATAAACAACACACCCCTGTACACAACTTTGCATCTATGATTCTATTCCACAAGACTATAGCACAAAAACAACTGCACAGCCCACCACCTCACTCTCAACCACTATCTCAACCACATAAGATATAGATAAACACTACTGCTATTCCAAAACATGTAACGTCACCAATAGTCCACCTTCTACAAGTCCAAAGGATACCACTAGGTCTTCCAAAAAACAAATTCCCACAATCACCAAAAACAATGCCTAAGTTGCCTAATAATAAATGCACAATCTCTTAAACAAACACCACGTCTACAACCTACTCACAAACTTACAACCTGATTTCCTCTTTGTTAGAAATGGGTCTTTGGTTGGCAGTCAGGTTACCCCCTGTCCAAGCAAGGACCCTCACTCTAGTCAGGGTAAGTCACATACAATCCAAATTATCCTGTGCCCACCCTCTGGTAGATTGGTACTGAGCAGGCATGCTTAACTTAGAAGGCAATGTGTAAGGTATTTGTGCAATAAATAGGCAATAACACAATATAGCACCACAAAAATACAACACACAGTATTTAGAAAAATATAGAATATTTATCTGGTTAAATTCAGGTCACAGCGATCAAGATTTGCTAAGTACTCATTGAAATATCACTTCAGAGAATGATAGAAAGAGTCTTTGGTCTTTAAAAAGCAACAAGTGTCTCTTGCAAGCACAAAGTACCAGGTTTTCCTTAAAATTCTCTGCAAGGGTCCGCAGTGGAGGAGATGCTTGGAAAACGGGGAGGTGTGCATCGGTTTCTCTATGCGCACACAGACGATGCTTCGATAATTTTCCATGCAGGGAAGGCTTTGCGTTGATTTTGGGTGTGCTGATTTGGATCCTCTTTGGTTTGAGGGGTTTTTGGATGCCCCGGGGATGATGCAGAGAAATCCTGGGCATGCAGGATGAAGTCACAGGAGCTGTGTCGATCCAGTGGGTGTTTGCTGGGAAATTTCTGTCGCACGGCAGGCGCTGCGTTGATTCTTCTCGCAGGAAGTCGGGCTGTGTTGTTCCGGTTCGGCTGTGCGTCGATCCAGTAGGCCGTGCGTCAAAGTTCTGGTCGCCACGCTGGCGCTGCATCAATTTCCTCTCGGGGAGCTGGGCTGAGTCGTTCCAGTTCAGCGTGCAGTGATTTTCTCACCACGAGGCAGGATGTGCATCGTTTCTAGCAGGCTGTGCGTCTTATTTTCGCCGCACAAGGAGTTCTTTGCAGGATGAAGTCTTTTTGGTCCTGAGACTTCAAGGAAAGGAGGCAAGCTCTATCCAAGCCTTTGGAGAGCACTTCTCAGCAGAGCCAGAGGGCAGCAAGGCAGCAGGGCAACAGCAGGGCAACAGCAGGGCAGCAATCATTTGCAGAAAAGCAGTCAGGTGAGTCCTTTGGGCAGCTAGGCAGTTCCTCTTGGCAGGTTGCAGGGTCTGGTTCAGAGTTTCTTCACCAGTGGCATCTTGTCCAGAAGTGTCTCTGCTGGTAGGATCGGAGGCCCTGTTTAAATGCCCTAATATGCCTTTGAAGTGGGTGAGACTTCAAAGAGTGGTTTAGAAGTGCACAAGGTCCCCTTTCAGTTCCATCCTCTCTGCCAGAGTCCAAGTAGGGGGTGTGGCAGTCCATTGACATGTAAGTGTCAGGCCCTTCACCCTCCCAGCCCAGGAAGACCCATTCAGTATGCAGATGTGTGCAAGTATGATGGAGCATCCTGTGTTTGGGGTTGTCTGAGTGAATGCACATGGGAGCCGTCAACTAAACATAGCCAGACATGGACTGGAAGGCACAGAAGGATTTAAGTGCAGAGAAATGCTCACATTTTAAAAATGGCATTTCTAAAATAGTACTATCAAATCTAACTTCACCAGTCATCAGGATTTTGTATCACCATTCTTGACTTACTAAATATGACCTTGCTACTCCCTTCAGATCAGAATCTACCACTCAAACAGTATATGAGGGTAACCCTAATGTTAGCCTATGAAAGGAGCAGGCCTCACGGTAGTGTAAAATGAATTTAGGGATTTTTTACACTGCCAGGACATATAAACTACATAGGTACATGTCCTGCCTTTTTACCTACATAGCACCCTGACCTAGTGGTTACCTAGGGACTACCTTAGGGGTGGCTTATGTGTAGAAAAGGGGGAATTTAAGACTTGGCAAGTACTTTTAAATGCCAAGTCGAAGTGGCAGTGAAACTGCACACACAGGCCTTGCAAAGGCAGGCCTGAGGCATGGTTATGGGGCTACTTATGTGGGTGGCACAATTAGTGCTGGAGGCCCACTAGCAGCATTTAATCTACAGGCCCTGGTACGTGTAGTGCACTTTACTGGGGACTTACAAGTAGATTAAATAAGCCAACTGGGTATGAACCAATGTCACCATGTTTGAAGGGAGAAAGCATATGCTCTTTAGCACTGGTTAGCAATGGTAAAGTGCACAGAGTCCTAAAACCAGCAAAAACAGTGTTCAAAAAGTGGAGGGAGGCAGGCAAAATGTTAGGCGTGACCACCCTAAGGCTCTCAGGTCTAACACTCTTCATAACCAAATCATTGTTGGGGAGTGACATGGCTTCAGTTTGCACGTAACTGTTTCCTGTAGGCTATCAAACTCTCACACATATTTGCATAGGCAAAAGAGGAGGTGGACTCTTATATTAAAAAAACAATAAATCTTACCAAAGCTGGGGATGTTTCTGTGAGAAACTGGGTTTTTGGCTGACTGGGGTGTGAGCCCTGGTCAAGCAACAGCCACAATCCCTTGCAGTGTGAACCACAAAAAGTCACCAAATTAACCTGTGCTTAACCCTGGGTAGCTTGGCACAGAAAGCAGTCACGCTTAACTTGGATGCAATATGTAAAGTATTTATGCAACACACAAACAGTAATAAAGTGAAAACACAATACAAGAAAAATCCTAAACCAATTTAGAAAAATAGAGTACATTTTAATAAATTATTTGACACCAAGAAACAAAAATCCAATCAGCAGTACCTGAGTTATGAAAGCTTAAGGTTCGGAATAGTGCCTAATAGGTACCATGTAAGATTCTCACCTATGAGAAGGCGGTCCTAAATGATGTGAACAAAATATGTCCCAGACATCTGTTTATCAATATTCCTCCCAGAGAGAGGGAGGCCCTGGAGTATTTGTCCAAGAATCCAAGTATCACCATCAAACCTGCAGATAAAGGGGGTGCTCTGGTTATACTAGACAGGGAGATATACAGACGTGACTGTCTGCGCATACTAAGTGACACATCTTCCTATGAGCCCATCTCTAGGGACCCTACGTTAGGGTTGCAGAAGAGAATAAGCACTATGGTTGAAGAAGCTGAGGTGACCCAGTGGATTACACACAAAGAGGTTGAATTTCTGGAGACCCGCCGGCCACAGATTCCCTACTTTTATTGTCTTCCCAAAATCCATAAAGGTGAGCAACCACCACCAGGCCGGGATAGGCCCCATATTGGAACCTTTGTCTATATTCTGTGACACATTCCTTCAGCCTATGGTAAGGGCCACTCCCACTCTCCTGCAGTACACTAAGGATGTCCTGAATCTCATTCACTCCATCAATGAGGAGAGCCTGTTGATGTTCTTATAAGCCTCAATGTGGAGGCTCTGTATACAAACATACCCCAAGCAGCCACCCTAAGGGTTGTGGACAAAATGTTGTCTACTAGTGATCGGTCCTTGTTGCTTCCCATTCATTTTATTATGGACAGTGCCTCCTTAGTCTACACAGAAATTGTTTTCCAGTTTGAAATCCAACGATACCACCAAATTTGCCATACATCGATGGGCAGTACCTTTGCCCCAAGTCTTGCCTGCTGATACATATTTCATTTTGACCAACAGTTCATTCTTGACAACAACTACCCTTTCTCAAATCATATCAGGCTTCGGTGACACTATATCGATGATATTTTGACTGCCTGGCATTGTGACATACAGGATCTAAAAACATTTATTGATTGGATTAATGGCCTTGATGAATTCCTGAGATTCACAGCAAAGGTCTCTCTGAAAGAAATTGCCTTTCCCAATCTCCTTGTTACCACTGACCAAGGCAGCTGACTAAAATCTTTCAAAAGAAAGCAGATTGCAACGATGTGCTCCTGTATGAGAGCCGCCATCCACGACACTGCAAAACAATTTTCCCTATGGACAGTTCCTTAGACTTAGACGCAATTGCAGTGAGATCTCCACTTTTGATAACCAGGCTGACACTACCCATCTAGAACTGTTCATTCTGCCAGGAAACAAGCACGTAACAACCATAGGGAGAGTTTATTGACAAATTGCCCTAAATCTTCAGAGGCACAATTGACATGTGTGATCACCTTCATACCTATGTTCAATGAGCTTAAGAAAATCATTAATAAACAATGGTCCATTCTTACAAGTGCTGGGAGCGAGCTGGCAAAACCTCTCTTGTGTTTAGACACATTGGGAACATCAAGGACATGATAGTCCACACCCGCCTGAAAACCACCCACCTGGAACAGACACAACAAAGACTGTGGCAACTTCCACCTGTACAGGGACACCACCCTTGTGGGAGTTGCAATGTTTGCCCTCTCACAAGAAGACTGGGCATCATAGACACGGAGCCAAGAGGGAGGTGGCAGTTGAAAAAAACACACAAATTGCAACAATTGCGATTCCGTCTACTTGGTGACATGATCTACATTATGTAGGAATGACCACTAGACCAGTCAAGACAAGGATTAACAAACACCACAGCAAAATTAGGTGCACACAGACCACCACTAAACTCTGTACAGACTTCATTGAGAAATATCATACTACTACTGATGATCTATGGTGGATTGTTCTTGAGGCTCTGACTAATCTCAAAATGACCTCACAACACTTATTAGAGCGGGAAAAGAGGTGGGTGATCAGGCTAAAGACACATATCTCTAGTTTCTTTAAATGACTTGATGTACATTTTGAACCATTAGCAAACAGCCTGCCCACTTATACCTACTATATGCAGGTCCTCCCACCACACACAGTCCTTATTTTTACAGTAGTATCTTCCTGGTTGAGTTTTCTTACCTAGTTTGCCTGTTGTCAAATTATAACTATCTATGCTTGGGAGCCTCTTTTAGCCGTTGGCCCTTTGTGACCTATCAACCATAATTTGGGATTTTCTGATATTAGACACTACTTGGATATGGGGTTTACCGTCCGAGACAATATCATTAGCACTTTGATAATATGTGGTCTTGGATGGCCCTCGTGCCACCAATCATGATAAACTTCCCCAGGCCGTACTTTTTCAGGGACCACTATTGCCCTTTTCCCTCATATTCCACCTAAATTTTCAGCAAACACCGGAACTCTATATAATGTCATTTATGTTTATTATTACAATATTAGGGTCTGGTTCACGAAACATACCTTTTTTTTTTGGTGACTGGCCTCTCCCAGTAGGTTATAAATAGACAGTGGAGTCGTTCCTCCCTTTTTATGATTCATCTATTACCCTGCACTTGTTGGTCGGCATTCTAGTGTTTGCATGACCAACATAGATAAACACGGCATGGCACGCCACCCAACCACTTCCGGGTGGCAGCTGATGGGTAGGTTCCCAATGTGGACCTGTCACGCAAAAAGTAAGCTTGGGCCCTTGTCATGCTTTTCTTTGTTACCTTCTTGGTGTGCTCTTCCTTTATTAGCCACCATTAAAATATGTCACCACCTTAGATGAGCGTATACTGACATACCGCTTACACCACGTAAGCTATTTCCATCCTACTAAAGCGCCTGGAGACGCCATTGGCTCTCCTTCTGGGGCGATATGGTTACTATACCATTTATAACCCCCGTGTTATAGGAGAGTCAGCAATATACGTTGTTAGTCAATAATGTGTTTGGTGGGAGGTGTCATTTCACATGCGGGTCCGGTTACATCACAGACATTTAGCACTGGGGTGATACGTTCATTTTATCGCACATAGCTGCTGTGAAACAGTTTGGTTAGCCAGTATGCTGTTAGTTTAACAAAAGCTTGGTGGGAGCTGTCATTTTGTAGGCAGGACTTTTTACATGATGGACGCTTACTGCTGGCACCCCTGTAGAAATCACAGGCACTTCTTTTGGGGCAATACAGATATTATCTTGAACAAAAGTCACTCATCTTCCATGTGACAGTTTGTTAGGTACATATGTTGTCAGTCTACTATAAAGATCTGTATGTATGATGGGCGCACAATGTCCATTATCACTTTATAACCCTATGGGGACACGACTATAATTTTACAGGCAGACTTATATATTTATATACTGTATACATGGAACATTTTGAATAGCCTTGACAATAACTTACAGGTAGCCCCAAGATTTACATGGAGTGGGTACCATACCAGTTTAGTGTAATCAGCCTTGACAAGGGACAGGCAGTTCTTATTAAATAAGTTTTACATGGCACATGTTTAGATATCAGTCTATGACTACACATTGATATTATTTTCATTTTTGAGTCTTTCTGTTCATTTTAGTTCTGCAGCGGTCCTAAGGCCTGCATCTCCCAAGGGGCCCTATCCTTCATCAAAGAGGGTAAGGACACATTATTCATCTTTATGTGATCATTTTAGCCCTGTGTTGAGGTTCTGCATGAGTTTCCTATGGTAGAAACTTCACACGATTTTACCGGGTGTGTGCATGCGACCACTATCCGCTCACACTGTTTGATATATGTATTAACACTTGCTGGATAAATTCCATAACTTTCTCTTTTCTTTTCAGGTCAACCTAAATGTAGGGTACTTAGGCATAAAGGTAAGTTCCTGCTTTTTCTCACATTTCTTATAAATTACAGACAAACTCAAGGTCCTTGTACTTAGGATGTCATTTTTGGTCCTCAAGAAACACCACTTGATCCTTTTGGACTCCTACAGGCAAGAAACATGTTGACCTATACACAGAGGTAAGGGTAGTTCCTTTTATCTCGCCCTACTTTCTTTTCTATTTCAGCGAGTACAGGGACAGTCGCCACTTCCAGTTCTGCTTTTAACCTTGACACAGACCCTTTGGTTAGTCAATAAACACACATGTTCGAGGGCCTATGGCCAATTTTAATTCACTTTCCAGTCCAACACATTCCTTTTCACCTGTAGGGCCAATTCACTCCTGCACTCAACAAACGGCAGTGACTGAAAAAAAATCTCTGGCAAAGAGCCCCCTAGCGGGGCCCGTTGGACATTGCAGTGCCGGTCCATCAAGGAGCAGGCCCAAGGATTAAGCATGACACCCAGTTGGGTGAGTGAGAGCCCTTGCATCTAACTATAGCAACGCCTAGTTTGACCTGTAATCTCCCAGTGCAGTCCTAGTGGGACTTTCCACTTGGAACAGTGTACTTTGATGTTATATGGTCTTGGTCTCCTCCTGGTTCTCAGAGCACTGTTTGGCCACATATTTTTAAGTCCTTAGTTTTGGAAAATGACCATCTGGGCACCTTTAGAACCACAACCAAGGATGCAGGGGTAGATGGAGATCTCTTGCTAGTTCAGGGCTCACTTAGGCTGGGCCTAGGTGTGGGTTCAAGATGGTGGGACCTTGTAATGTTCCTGAACAGGAGGTTAGCAAACAAGCCCTTGGAGTCACTTCTGGTAGCCCTGGGGGCAGATGTAGAAGCAGGGCTCAACAGCAGGGCTGGCCTCTGAGGGGTCAGGGCAGGCTCCATCAGCAAAGCTGTCCTTTCAGGTACAGGGGCAGTCTGGCAGAGTGCAGAACAGGTCACAGCAGCAGGCAGTCCTCTGAGAGTCCTTCCGTAGGTCCAGTAGTGAACTGAAATGTGGATCTGACCCCTATCTTTATACCCTGGTGGCCTTCTCCTAGAAGGTGGGAGGAGGATCTGGAAAGGTTCTTTGAAGTGCATAGGTCTCCCTGCTTCCCCTGCCCTGGCTTCGTGCTGACTGCGGTGATAAAACAGGGTCATTAAGCATACTGTGACAAGGCAGGACAGTCTAGTCAGGTGCAAGCTGGGCTGTGCCCATCTCCCCCTCCCAATCCAGACAGCTGATGGCCCATTGAGGCTCAGCTAATCCCACTTTTGTGTGAGTGTCTTTGGGGAAGTCACAGGTCTGTCAGCTAAACCCAGTCATGCCACCCAAGAGAGGCTGCAAGCACAAAGGGCTAAGGGCAGGAAAATGACAACTTTCTAAAAGTGCAATTTTCTACATTGTCATGATAAATTTGACATTAAAGAGGGTTTATCATTACAATTTCACATGTACCAAACATAGTATATCTTCATCCTCTCATTTAGGAATTACAGCTCAATAAATGTAATAAGGAATCCCTAATGTTATCCTATGGGAGGGGTAGGCCTCACAGTGGTCAAAAACAAATTTGGGAATTCTTCACTACCAGGACGTGTAAAATGTAAACTGGTAGCATTAAATGTATAGGTCCTGATTATACAAGGGACTTAAAAATAAATAAAATATGCCAATTAGGTATATGCCAATAAAACCTTGTTTAGTGAGTGAGCACAAGCATTTTAGTACTGGTTAGCAGTGGTAAATTGCACAGAATCCTAAAGCGAACAGAAGCAAAAATCCAGAAAAGAAATTGAGGCAAGCGGGCAAAATGTTTGGGAGAACACCATCTTAAGGCTAGCAGGTCTAAAAGTTTCTATGTACAGTTTTGAGGCCCTCATCATCAGATGCAATGCTACACTATCTTTCTCCTTCTTTACAGACTACCACCTAGCAATGGAACATTCCCATACACTTTTCTTGCCACAGTTTAAAACCTTCTGACATATGCTCCAACCTATACATTCTTAGGGACCTAAGCATATGGGCCCGTATTTATACTTTTTTTAGCGCCGCATTTGCGCCGCTTTTTGACGCAAAACGGCGCAAACCTACAAAATACAATGGTATTTTGCAAGTTTGCGCCGTTTTTGCGTCAAAAAACGACGCAAATGCTGCGCAAAAAAGTATAAATACGGGCCATGGTTTGATAAACCTAACATGCCCCATCCCAGAACTATCATCACTTACCTATACACACTGAACCTACATCAGATCGTTCCCAAACCCACACACATCACTAGACAAATGCTAGATGTCATTTTTGCCAATCCAGAACAAGACACTTTTGAAATAATTATTCCTGTCATGTGATCAGACCACCATCTGGTAGCATTCCAACACTAGACACCACAACTTTCCACACCTAAGGCCAACTGACCAGCAAGCACATATAAATTGTGCATCAAACTGTTTTTTGAGAACCTAGAAACTCAACTAACATCCAACACAGATCTGGACACAATACATTCAGTTCAAAAACTATGAATGGCTCCTGATATCCTAATTCCAAACATCAAAACATGGTGAATGAAACCACGCAACTCAGATGAAGACAGTACTAAAAAGATAAAACAACGAGTTGCAATGCTGCAAAACACCTGGCTCAATAAAAAGAAGACTCAAGACAAACTTCGCCCACACAAACACAAAAGAACACACAAGTCATCTATCAAAAACTCTAATAAGGCTACTATTCAAACAGAATTCAGACTGCTAAATGTGAAAATAAACAATTGTATAAAATTCTTACTGAATTCCGTAAACCCAAATGCATAGAAGGAAAATGAAACCATCCTAGTTCTCAAGAATTTACTGACAAAGTGGCAAATCATTACACAACCAAAGCAGACATGTTCGATTCCAATTTAAACCAAAAGAAAATCACCAGCACAAACAATGATCCCCAAGGGGAGGTTAACCCAGCATATGCATTCCTTTAAACAACTGTCAGAAACTGATTTTATGGATCTTGTCAAAACAAGCAGGCCAGCCGGCTGCGCTGCTGAACCTTGTGCACCACAAATCTTCACGAACATCCTTTTAACAATGCCAGCTGCAACCCCAGTCCAAATGATCATCAATCATTCACTGACAACAGGAGTTTTACCTGAAGTCTTAAAAAGACATATATCTGCCCATTAATAAAGAAAACAAACCTAGGCTCTCAAACAAGTACAGACAGATTGCAAACAGACCATCCCTTGGCTAACTAATAGGAAGAGCAGCATTCACCCAGACGTCTCAATTTATTGAAGATAACTCCATATTTTCTGACTTCCAAACAGAATTCCGTCCAAGAAGGGGCACAGAACCTGCCCTAATCAGCACCTGGAATGACCTTGAAAACACAGTAGACCACAACGGGGTCACTAAGCTACTTCTTTTAGACCTGTCAGCTGCCTTTGAAAAAGTTGATCATGACACTCTAACCAAAGACTGTGGGAAGGAGGCATAGAGGGGACTGCTCTCAACTGGATCACATCCTACCTTCAAAACAGAACAAATGTCATCCATACTCCTTCTTTCTCATGTAAACCCTGCATCACAAAAGCAGAGGTTCCTCAAGGCTCTATCACCTCGCCCAGGCTTTTCAACATCTACATGAAGTCATTACTGGCAATGATCAATGAATTTCAGCTTACCTACTATAACTACACAGATGACACACAAATACTTCTTCAAGTGGCAAGTCCTAAAGACACTGGAAACTAAAAAATCTTCACTGGCTTCTGAGCCTCTGATCAGTGGATGACAAGGAGCCTTCTCAAATTGAATGGGTCCAAAACTGAAACACTCACCTGTGGCGACTGGAAAAATTATGATCCACTATCTGCCTGGCCTCACGATTTATGACCACCTCCTAAAGTATCCACTGAAGTTTGATTGTAATTACTTTATCTCAGCAAAATTCCATAAAAGTATACAATACTGTATGAAGAATAAAAATAAATACTACAATAAAATACTATCAAAAACAATGAAATTGTCAATCTTGTCAATATAGCGATATAAAACAATACGTTGATTTGTAACCATTGCCAGCAGAAAATTCATCAGAATTCCAAAAAAGTTCAGACATCATTACACCTGAGTTTATAAGGACTTTCTTCTGATATGCCACATTTGCCTCAAGAACACTACATGCAAATGATTGTAGCGCATGGAACTTTGGAAAGCACATTTCCTGGATGGCTGACCTTTGAAGAAACTAGTAATCACAGAAGCTCCTTTTTTAGGGTTGAGCGCACAAGCGCTCCGTCCCTTTTGTAATCTCTCTTTAGGCTCTTAACCACGCCCATGTCACGCCTGTCACTTTCATTGGTTTGTGGGCTTGACTTTTAGAATCCGCTTGCTTTCATTAGTGAAAGGCATGCATACATCATGCCTTTTCCTGTGTTTAGCCCTCCTCGGGGCACTGGCCAACTACAGAAAACATACGAGGCTCCATGTTTTCATCATGGTTTCTGGTCTACTTTATCTTTCTATTTTCCACGCCGATCGCTGAGATTTATACATTTCTATATTCTATTTTTTTTGTAAATTCCCCTGTACCCATCCACACCCCAACCACCCTGCCCTTGAGATTTGCAGCGGCCGCCGCTGCACAAATGCATTGCCACACATCCTCTTGTTTACAATGCTAATAGCTCTAATTTGAGCAAACTCGAGACCCACTACATTGCAAAGGTTTGTGTTTCTTTATGGTAAATTGTTTTTAACTGGTCTCAGTTTATTCATTAATAATAGTTCTGGTTCAATTTACACTTTTGCTTTTCTCATGATTTATAGGTGTTAAACGGCATTTGTTTTACTATGTTTTCATTATTCAATAAAAAGTTAAAGTAAAAAAAAGGACACAGCGCTGCTCGAAGCAGCAGACTAAAGCTGGGCACGGGGATGTCTTTCTGCTTAGGTCACAATTGCCATGGCGATACCAAGGGCCTCATACACTCTCGCCATATCGATCTTTAAATCGCTAATAACGCCTTTCCGGGGCTCCACTTCGTGATGCCATCATTATCTTTGAGGATCTCTGCTTACAGCTCTGTCAGACTGAGGCTCACACGACGAGAGGGCTGTAAGCTTTCAACAGTGTTTGGTCACACTGAAGGAACTGCGTAGTTAAACCCAGTGCTGCAGCGTGAGACCGAGGAGGACAGAATAACGGCATAATTAGCACTGGGCAGCTCCCGTTTCAACCACTTATGAACAACGATGCCCTTCGTTTCTCTGGTCTCTTGTTATTTTTGTGCTGTACCAATAACTTTCCTTAATTAGCTATCTAAAGGCGTAAAACGCGACACACCAGGCATGAGTAAGCAGCTGGCGTTTTCTTGAAGATCCACCTTGCGGCACTAAAAAAAGTATAAATATGGGCCTGAGTGTTTTATCGAGAATACTTCAATCAGAGGGGTTTGTCTTGTCATATCAAATCTTCGGTCCTCAATGTGGGGGTTGTTGCTGGGTGGAGAGCGTGCTAGTTTATTTAATGAAAGCCTTGTTAATTGTCTAATGCAGAGGATGTTACTTTTGGAGTTAGAACCTCCTTCCAGCCTTTTCTTTATACTGTACCCACAGAATTCAGTTTTAAACTTTAGCCAAGCCCAACATCCACCAGATGGTTCAGTGGAATTCACACCAAAACAATCGGTGAGCAACAGGTTACATGTTTGAATTCCAGCAAGGCTGATCAGCCTGTCATTCTTCCTAAGGTCAATACATTGAGTAACATTAAATAGGTTTAATGGTAACACCTATTATTTACAGTTCTGATGGTTACGTGTGCCTGCACATTCCTCAAGTTTTGAATATCACAGGCGTCAGACTGCATATGAAAACTGTTTGATAACTCGGTGTTGGGGGGAGGGGGATTTGCTGGCTCCTTCTCGGCTCCAGAAATGGCGTCTCCGTTTCGTCAACAGAGCTATCAAGTACCCCCGCAGGTGCATTGGTCAGTTCCCTTTTTAGGTTAAGCATAGCAGCTCCCAAGCACTGCTTTTCCGACGTGTTGGTATGTATCTGGACTTTTAACAACACCAGCATCACGCCCATCAGTACCACTCGTTGGTATGCTTGCCCTTCAAAAATCCTTTGATGACATTGGTAAACGGCTTACGCTTGTCCCTCCTTGGGGAAGTTTTGTTATCGCCCCGGTTACACAGCTAATTGTACTTTTGCAGATAAGTTTGACTGCAAGCGAACTTCCTTTTCCTTTAGAGTGTCTCTTCACCCTGATGCTCATGGCGTCCGTGGCGCTGTGAATCGGCTTGCTTATGTGAAACAGTTTTACTTTTAATTGTCAATTTATGTGGAAAGAAAAGTATGGTTATGAGTTTACAGCGCTACTAGCACTAACTCGAGCAAATGCGAGACCGGTTGCATTGCAAATGCTTCTTTGTTTTTGGGATAGTGCCAAAGACACTTTGAGACAAAGAATCTGAGCCTATAATGGTCTCAACCTCTTCTAATTTGAAGTCAATTTTCTCCAGAGTGCAACTGCCTGGCTTGTTGGTGCCCTGTGAATGTTTGGCAGTACCCTGGGCTACTTCTGTAGCCTTGTGTTTCTCCAATGCAAGTGAGCTAACAATGGCTTATCACAGTGTAACCACCTATAAGGGCATCCAAAACTATGACATTCGCAGTACTGAAACAAATCAAATCAAATTCCAAAAGTTAAAACAGTGACTTCCACCTGATAGAATACCGTTAAAACAACTAGTATAACTATGGGTGTATAATGATTAAAAGCCCAGGAGGCAGTCCCAGCTGAATCCGCAAGAAAAATAAAAGTTAAAAGGTTCAACAACACACAGTACCTTTAAGGTTTGCAGACACAGGTGAAGAGGGGTGGCCCAGCCCAGTTTCTACCAGGCTCTCTACCAGGTGCAGACAGGCCCGCTCTTTGCCTGAGCGCATCCTATGCTGCAGGCTTGATGAAGCGCTTTTGAAGTGCAGCCTCCTCCTCCTCGGCGTTATGGCAAAAATCACTGTGGCCTGCTGGGGAACATAGTCCCACACCAGCAAACACTTGTTTCTCTCATGACACAGAATAAGCACGTCCTGCACTGCAAGTGTGATGAAGCACTTTGAAGTGCTGCAGTCCCCTCCTCCTGGGCGTTAGAGCAAACATCACTGTAGCCTGCTGGGGGACGTAGTCTCATCCCAGCAAACACATGTGTCCCTTGTGGCAAAGAACAAGCACCTCTTTCTCTTTTTGATGCTGATGAGTCAGAGCCAACACTTTCACGGCACCAAGCCGTAATGTGGCACAGTATTTATGAAACAAGGGCTACGCCCAGTCCTAGCTACAACTCTCTCCATCTGAACACTTGTTTCCAATGAAGTAAAAACCTCGGCATTACCATGGACTGTAAGGCCCATATTTATACTTTTTTAGCGCCGCATTTGCACCACTTTTTGACGCAAAAAACGGCGCAAACTTACAAAATACAATTGGATTTTGCAAGTTTGCGCCGTTTTTGCATCACAAAATGACGCAAATGCGTGGCTAAAAAAGTATAAATATGGGCCTAAGTTACCAATGAATGCTCAAAGGCATAAGTTAGCAAGATCAAGCTTCATTACAATGAAAACTCTGCAAAGCATCTTCCCACATTGAGGATTTCCACAAAAGGTTCAAGCTACTATCTCTCTTGTACTGTCTAAACTTGATTATGCTAATGGCCTCTACCATATATCACTTATAACAACTATGAAAAGACTACAACAAATTCAAAACTCTGATGACAGACTACTCCTACATATAAAGCCAGAAGCCCACTTCTCCACAGCCTTAATGGCTCTTTCACTGGTTACCGGTTGGCAGAAGATCCACTTTGAAGCTGTTCTGTATTACTACAAAGCAATACATGGAAGAGGCCAACTTTACATTAGGAAGAATGTCACAAAATACATGCAACAAGTAAACTTCTGCTCCAGATTGGCACCCCCTTTCAAATCCCAACATAAAAGAAACCAAAACAGGTGGAACATCTGTCTCTGTTCAAGCAGCCAAACTATGGAATTCATTACCCACAAACATATGATCCGTACATAACCATTGTATCTTCAGAAGACTATTCAAGAGCTGTCCCTTCCCTAAATGGCAATCATATTTAAAATACAAATGTAAAAAGCAATAGTATGACAAGTCACCAATGGTGCATATACGTGTGTTTGTAAATATGTATATGTATTCAGATATGTGCATTTATTTGTACAAATTCACATATTACTTAAGAATATTTATATATATAAAATTCACTTGAAAAGCCAAAGGTTACAGGGATGTTATAGTTAGGTGAATATCTTTTTTTTAAAACCTAGAAATTAACTGAAAAAACAAAGGTTACAGAGATGTTATAGTTAGGCTCACATTTCACATATACAAAACCACTGAAATTCAGCACTTAGAATTACCTCAGCTAACTGTAACCTGCACCTCTGTAATGCACTGCTTATGACCTCACATATTACATCACTCATGACATGGTCAGTGATATCACTGATGACATCTCAAATGACATCATTGATGACATCATCCAGTAAGTGGTTGTATCGATGTGTCAGTGGGTCTATGGGTGAGTGTATGGTTGAGTTATTTGCTGCATGGTAGAGTGAGTCGATGTGTAAGTAGCTGTATGGGTGAGCAAGTGACTGTATGAGTGGCTGCATTTGGTTGAGTGAGTGGGTGTGTGAGTGGCTGTACGGCTGAGTGAGTGGGTGTGTGAGTGCTTATATGGGTAAGTGAATGGATGTCACTATCTGTGA
This sequence comes from Pleurodeles waltl, assembly GCF_031143425.1. Taxonomy (NCBI): domain Eukaryota; kingdom Metazoa; phylum Chordata; class Amphibia; order Caudata; family Salamandridae; genus Pleurodeles; species Pleurodeles waltl. Next base: position 778,871,121 of record NC_090449.1, read on the forward strand.
GTGAGTGGATGAGTCAGTGACTATATGGGTGACTTAATGGATATATGAGTGGCTGTATGTATAAGTGGATGTGTCTGTGACTGTATGGTGGAGCTAATGGATATGTGAGTAGCGGTATCAGTGAGTGAGTGGGTGTGTGAGTGACTGCATGGGTGAGTGAGTGGGTGTGTGAGTGCCTGTACAGGTGACTGACTGGGTGTGTGAATAGTTGTTAGGCAAAGTGAATGGTTGTGTAAGTGACTGGACCGGTGAATAAGTGGCTGTGTCAGTGACTGTATGGCTGAGTGTGTGGGTGTGTGAGTGCTTCTATGTGTGAGGGAGTGGGTGTGTGAGTAGCTACGTGGGTTTATTAGTGGGTATATGAGTGGCTTCCTGGGTGTATGAGTGGATGTCTGGCTGTACGAGTCTGTGACTGGGTGTGTGAGTAGCTGTATGAGTTTCTGAATAGATGAGTTAGTACTTTATGGATAGGTAAGTAGTTGTGCCAGTTGCTGTGTGAGTAAGTGAGTGTGTGTCAGTAGTTGTAAGGGACTGTGAATGAGTATCTGAGTAGCTGTGTGTGTGTGTGGATGTACAAGAGTTTGTATTGGTGTATGAGGATGTGTGTGAGTAATTCTGTTAATGAAGTCATCAGTGATGTCATTTGAGATGTCATCAGTGATGTCACCGACCATGTCATGTGTGATGTAATATGTGGGTCATAAGCAGTGCATTATGGGGTGCAAATTATAGTTCGCCGAGGTAACTGTAACTACAGAATTTCAGTGGGTTTGTATGAGTGAAGTGTAAGCCTAACTATAACGTGTCTTTAGCCTTTGTTTTTTTTCAGTAAATTTCTCCGATTTTTCAAAGATGTTCACCTACCTATAATGTCCCTTTAACCTCTTTTTTTATGTGAACATGTTGTTTTGTAAATTCCATTTACAATTATAGTGTTTCCTGTAACCTTTTCTTTTATGCATAAATTTGCATAATTTTGTGACATTTATGTGCTAACTATAACATCCTTACAAACTTTTATGTTTCCCATTTAAAGTTTTTCATTTTTCCATCACTGTTTGATTATTTTACTGTCTGTGAATGGAAATACTGTTTTGAGTTGGATTATGACATCTGCAGCATTGAGTGTCACCATAATGTGTCTTGTAACGTGAAGGTTTTGAAAACATATGTAAGATACAGCCTTGTATAGTTTAACAGACCAATGTAAACTAATATATATAGTACAGCTCTATTTTAAAATACAAAGAGCTCAGTGTTTCTAGTCATCTTTTTGTTACACATTCTCTACTTTGTAAATCAGCTCCTATATAAAATACCAATTCTAATTCAACTTTGCACAACATAAACTTAAACAGAAAATGTATGTGAGGAATGACATTACGAGAATGAGTAATAGCTTACTGTTAATTCCTCCTACATCATATATAAATTGATAACATTGTTATATTTCCACCATAAGCCTCCATGCTGAATTAATAGTTCATCCACTTTTATTAATAGTAAGTTAATTACATTTTGCAAAATACACATATGTGTAATATATTAAAATTCATTTTCACATGGTTAGTGTAATAATGTTGTCTTTTCACTTTAATAGAACTATTTGAAAATAGTTTTGAACGTGTCTGTAGCACTTTTTTGAAAGTAGCGACGGTGTCGCGCACCGTCCCAGCACATATTTCTGTGTCCACTCATTGAACGCGACTCCAGAGGTTTTCAAAAGCATGTTATACACAAATAGACTGCTTTTTAATGTTTATATTTGATATAGAGGTTTACTACCACATGTTTAAAACTAATGATTCCCCCCCAAAATAAGTTTTAAGCAATATTTTAATGTTTTTCGACCCGTCCCGGTTACATTTGGCGTGATCGCGGTGGCTACGCACATCCCATGTGGCCAAGATTTTTTTTTTTTGTGGCTAAAATCATTTCTATCTCTTACACCTTACACTGTGGCAGGTCCCACCCATTTTATTTTACTCTAGCCGTAGTTGTCACATATCTCTACCACACCCATTTTGTGGATTTCTACCTGTCCTTTTTTTTAAAAGAAGATGGGAGCCTCACACCAGGAGCAGGAGGTAGAGAATCCAGTGCTTTTGGGAGAAGAGGAAGATGATGCTACATTCAAAAGAAAAGAAAGCATTGTGTGGCAATTTTTTTACCATTCCTGATGGTGAAGAAATGTAAATGCAAAGAAAGTAATCTGCACCATCTGCAAAAAAATACTATCCTGAGGAAGCGACCGGAAATACTTGTGTGGCACCTCGAATATGTATAAACATTTAAGCACACTGCACTTTACCTGTTTGGCTCCTGGGAAAATGCAGAGTCTGGAATGCGAAGGTGGTGCCAGTACCTCTGGAGGACAGACCGGACCACCATCCATTAGAGATGTCCTATCAAAAATTCCAACCATTTCCGAGTTTTCAGACCACATCTTTTTCTTAAAAATATAAATATGATGACTGGTTTGAACAGTGACTGAGTGTGTGAGTATGTCCGTCAGTGGTTTAATAAATCACTGATACAGTGCACTACTACGTGTGGGGGTGAATGACTGTGTATATAAGTGAATGTATTGGGGAGTCACTGGGTGCATCAGTGGGCATATGGGTGAGTGAACAGGTGCACCATGGAGTGTATGGATGAGTGGCTGGATATACATTGGATATATGGGTGACTCAATGTACGTATTAGTAGGTGTATGGGTGAATGACTGGATGTGCCAGTGGCTGTATAGTTGAGTTCCTGGGTGTGCGAGTGTCTGTAAGGGTGAGTAACTGCATGTGTGTGTGACTGAATGGGTGACTGTTTAAGTGTGTGTGGCTGTATGAGTGACTGGCTGATGCTTGACTGTATGGTTGACTGACTGCATGTGTGAGTGGCTGTATGGGTGAGTGACTTAATGCATGAGTGGCTGTATGTGTGTGTGACTGGGTGTGTGAGTGGCTGAATGGGTGACTCACTGGTTGTGAGTGGCTCCATAGGGGAGCCACTGGATGTGTAAGTAGCTGTGTGGGTGAGTAGCTGGCTGCATCAGTGTCTGCATGGGTGAGTGCCTGGGTGCCTGAGTGTCACTATAGGTGAATTAATGCATCTGTGAAAGGCTGGATGGGTGAGTGACTGGGTGCATCAGTGTCTGCATGGGTGAATGACTGGGTGCATAATTGTCAGTATAGGTGAGTGACTGCATGTGTGAGTGGCTGTATTGGTGAGTGACTGGGTGCATAAGTGGCTGAATTGGTGAGTGTCTGGATGTGACATTGGATGTAGAGATGAGTGAAAGGGTGTCTGAGTGCCTGTATGGGTGTTTGACTGGGTATGCGAGCGGTATAGACGAGTGGCTGGATGCATAAGTGGCTGTGAGGGTGGGTGACTGAGTGGACACATGTCTGTATGGGTGAGTCACTGTGTGCATAAATGGCTGTATGAGTGATTGACTGGCTGTATGCATGGGTGGCAGACTGCATACATGACTGGTTGTATGGGTGAGTCATTAGCTGCGTCCATGACTGTATGGGTGAGTGAATGGGTGCATCAGTGCCAGAATGAGTGAGTGACTGGATGTGTTAGTGGCTCCACAGCTGAGTGATTGGGTGTGTAAGTAGCTGTATATGTGAGTGCCTTGATGCATCCGTGTGTGCATGGGTAAGTGAATGGGTGCATGCCTGTCTGTATGGTTGACTGACTCCATGTGTGAGAGGCTATATAGGTGAGTTAATGGGAGTAGGAGTGGCTGTATGAGTGAGTGACTGGGTGTGTAAGTGGCTGAATGAGTGACTGACTAGTTGTGTGACTGGCTGTACATGTGAGTGAATGGTTGTGTGAGTCCCTGTATGGGTGAGTAACCAGATGCATCTCTGGTTGTATGGGTGAGTAACTGGGTGCATGAGTCGCTGAATGGGTGAGTATCTGGGATTATGAGGTCAGTGAATGGGTATATAATTATCTGTATGAATGACTGAGTAGCATGATTAGCTGTATAGGTGAGTGAATGGGTGAATAAGAGTCTTTAAAAGTGAGTGAGTGGGTGCATGACTGTACGGGTAAGTGACTGGGTGCATGAATGGGTGTATGGATGACTAAATGGGTACATGAATGACTATAGGGATTACTGACTGGGTGCATTTATGTATTAACGAAGCATAAGGAGAAATTACCTTCATTACTTCAATTTTTTTTTACTTTTATCTGTATTAAAAAGAAAGAAGACAATAGTTAAAGTTTGATATAATTATTATACGTATTAAAACTTGTAACCTGCAATCTAAAATATATTATTATTAACAAAACATATCTTTTGATTTTTAATACGGCAATTACATCAATTACATACACATGTTATGCTCTATTGTCCACTATTCTCAGCTGTTATACTTCTTTTGTCACTGAACAGTGGGTGGGGAAAAACAGTCAAATAGACTTGAAAAAAATCCATAATCACACAGTCCAGTACTTAAAATTAACAATACTATGTATATTAAGTCTAACACATCAATAGTTCTCTTCAAATTACTATTACTGTACTAAAATAAAGTACAGATTCTACAATTGTGTTGGTAATTATTATACCTGGTACAAAATATTTTCTTTCATAGAAGCATTTACTTCATCCACCCTTGATAGTCCGAATGATATCATTAGCACTGATGAATAAACAACGGCAAAAGCTGTGTACCTGTTTTTTAACTGAAAAGTATTAGAGTACATTTTAAGGAGACAACACTTTATCAAATGTTTTTGAAGTCATCACCTTTGGTAGGCCGAATGATGTCTGAGGTAGTAATGATCCACATAAGAAGAAGACTTTATCCAATATTACCCTACTCATCTGCCTTAGGACTTTGGATGAAAAAACAATAAATAAGAATTAGGAAGTTTGAAAGCTAGTTTTTGTTTAAATTGGAGACTGCTATCATTGCATTCTGTCTATCCACTTTCAGTCTTCAAATATGAAGTATAATGTCCAGAAGTAATATTTACTCCTTTATGGAAGATTATAGCCAAAGTACAATATGTTCTTCCAGAAATAGATATCTGTCCAGCTTTAAAGTTTGTAATCTCAGTATCCAATTTTGTTCCTTCTGCTCTGCATCATTGAAACATTGCTATAATGTATTTACAGCTCTTCTGTATAAGCAATGTAGACAATAGATTTGATTTACATGTTGGGCATGTCATATTTTGGTCACTCTTTTTAATTCATTTTTCAAAAGATGCATTTATAGAATCTGGCAGAGTTAAGTACAAAAATCACTCTCAGTGGATTTCGATGGTAAACGAAAAAGAGTAATCTTCACACTCATGATTCCATGAGTGACTCAGTCCAAATATACCATCAATATTTACATTTTCTTCTTCTAAAATTCAAAGGATCACCAAAATAAATTCCTGTGCTTCTCGGGTTTAGAGTAAATACTACAGATTCATTATATTTATCTACTACATCTCGAATTCCTGAAGCAGATTGAATTACAGTTCTGTTGCAAGATAAGCGTTGGAGGCAATTAAATAGTGCTGTGCACAATATATTCCGTGGTTTTTCTGGACTACATGTATAACATGTGGTAGATGGAAGAGAACATTTAGCATGACATTATCATAGCAGTTTACACCAGTAGTGTTATCCAAAGGTAACCAACAATATCTCCATCATATTTCACTTTTCTTGACAGCTTTATCTTTAGCTTTGCTTTCTGTCTTTTCTGTAGTCCTTTTTGATTCTTTTGTCAGTTTTCGCTTAGGGCATAAATAGCTTTTTTTCACAAACAGGATACTGTCCTAAATGAGGAGCATATTTACTTCTTAATCTATTGTACTCTCCCACACAATTTGCATCTGCACTAAGCTCCTCATCAAAATCAACCAGGAACAAACCAGATAATGTTCGAACTTGTGACAATGCCACATATGACATTCCTTCTTTAAAAACTGGACATCCAATATTAATGAAGGCAGCATTAACACTTAACTCTTGAGACTTGTATATTGTTAAAACATACGCAAGACAAACTGGAAATTGTTTTCGTCGAACATACAAATCTTTTTTGATCAAAAAGCATAAAACACATCTTCCAATTTGCTTCATGTCATCACCTTGATCAAACTCGATAGCTAAGAATTCAACATGATCACGGTTAGGGAAATTAATGAAATCAACAACTTTACCCATGCACCATTTATTAACAGTTCTTCTACATTTAAACCCCATCTTCAAAAAATACTCTACAGTTTTTACAAACATGTAAACACTTCTCTAGTCCAGCAGTCGTGGATACTGATTTCTCCAAAGAGGCTAATTTATCTTGTCATTTCTCACTCACCGGTACAGCTACACTTTTGTGTTCTCTTTTGTCAGCACTGTTGCCATCTTCTTACAGGAAAACAGTTTTTTAATAAGTTGACTTTCCAACATAACTTTCCCCTCCTTTTTCAGAACTCCTACTCTAACGTCCTTTAGAATGTTTCCATACTCCATGTCAGAGGCTTGACGCATATTTTTCACAATTTCATTGTATTGAAAATATTGCCAAATGTTGACATTACCAATGCTTCCCAATAACTTTCAATGTCTCTTCATGTGAAAGACTTTTAAAAACAGGCTGTCCTTCCACAGGAGTAAGTTGCAATAGGTCTCCAAAAACAATCAAATGCTTTCCTCCAAACAAGACGTCATATTAAGTCTTTAAAATCTGTTGCATTCGAAGGTGGACAAATGAAAGCATTAGATTTGAAACCATGCTTACCACATCAATAATCAAAAGCTTCGTTTTCTTCAAAACTCTTGCAACCTCATGATGAGCTTCACCTGATAACTTCTGGTATTCCAGTTTGTTATCATGTTCAACTGGTAGTCTATGTAAAGTTATTCCATTTATATTGTGTGCAGCTAGTCCACTAGGTGCCGTTACCAGACACAATAAGTTTGAATCTGTATTCTTCTGTAGAGAAACAGAGATAACTTTAAATAAAAAGCTTTTTCCGGTGCCAGCTTGGCCTTTAATATATAATAGTACTGGCTTGAAAGACAAGCAACTGCATTCCTTTTTCTCATGTTGTAATCCATGTTCTACTTTACCTTTTACTTCAGTATAAATCTCATTCTGCTCATCGTTCAGTTGGCCAAATAACTGTTTGAGATCTACTGATTGTTGCCTAGCTTGTTCCATTGCAGTTTCCACTTCATTCATAGCTATTGCAGCTTCATTTTCAATAATAGGTTTTCCAAAAGGATCCTGACGTGAAGTTGTTGAGCTTTGGCTATTTTAGGAGCTAACCTTAGCTACGTCAGCAGCAATCATTTCTTCCTGTTGAATGTCATCATTTAACACTGTGAGTAGTTAGTGAACATGGGACACTGAATACTGTCTTTGACACCATTTAAAGAATCTTTGTAGCAGTTGTAATTTCCAAGCAATTCTAATTCAGTACGCCAAGGTTTGAACAATTGAAGAAGTGTTAAATAAAATAAATCTCTTTTCTTAAGCGTTTGACAGGTTAGGATTTGATGATTAATTAATTATTTTTTCATGTTTCACTAAGGATCCATCACATCCACAAACTGCATATTTTCCTTCTTGTATATTTTCATCTACATTACTTCTATATCTGTAAGTCTGAAGAATTTCATAAAGACACTTGTCCTCTAGATGTGGACTTCTTCTTGGATAGCATGTATTCAGCATACTTGATTTTACAATATCTGTACTTTGTGAACCAACCCATGCCAGGTACTGAATTTCAGGAAAATACTTCAAATACTCTATTTCTTGTCATAGATAGACCAAGACTAACTCACACAATTCCTTTTGATTTTGAGAATACACATGCTGAACCTGTCAAAGGCCTCTTAATGTCCTATTTCCCCATGAGAAAGCATTTTCAAGCCTAAGGAATACAATTTCTTCCTAAGTGTCTTCTCTGCAGAAACCTCTTCCCACATCTCCTTCATTTCATTTTTTTCAGATTTTGTAATCTATGATGTGACATACCAAGCCACAGCGACTGAATTGTCTTCAACAAATTGAATGTCCACGTTAGAAGGCCAACATTTTAAAATCACATGGTTATAGTCATTAATATATTTGGAATTATCACTTCTTTTTTAAGTTATATGTGTTCTTTGGTGATTTCCTTGTTAGTGTGTGTCCCATTGAAGACAAAAAGCTGTTTACTCTTCCTTTGCAAATGAAAAGTCTTGGAAATTCAAATCGACATCTTGAATAAAAATTTTTTTTTGACCTGTATGTTTGGTGACAGTACTTCCCACATCTATGTGTTTGGAAATGCAAAACTTGTTATCTGAGACTTCTTTCAGCAGTCTGTTTGGTATTGTACATGTAACATACTGTTCTATAAAAGACAACACAGATTCATCACTTTCAGCTCCAAATTTGGGTGCGACTGTTGTCGACAATAGAAAATGAATGTGAGAGGCACCACTTGCCTGGTACTCCTTCAACCAAATTTAGTAACTGACTTCTCCAAGACAAGGATTAGATTTGTTGCAGATAAAAGCAAGCATAGTCTGGAATCCATGGTTAAAATATCTACAAACATTAGAGGGATATAATAAGCAGAGTTCTCTAGCTGTCTTCAAACTGATATATTTTAAATTAGAGTTTGCTTCAATTCAATGAGATCATCCCACACATACTCTGCACAACTCATTGTCAGAAACCAGGTTGGTGGTCCTAGGTTTCTTAACATACACTTCAGTTCTCCATGACGAGAGAACCAGTATTCATTGGTACCACGTAGACACGCCAGTAAAGTAATTAAGTTATATTACAAGTTCTCATCCTTTTCTTGAACTTTGCTAACAAAATCTCTTGCAGACATATTTTGGAGGTTAGCTCCTGTTTTACAATATGATTCACTGCATATGAAAGACCAAACTGGTAACTATCAAACAGAAGGTGAAATATGTATGAAATACACTGTCTGAATCTTGGATCCTTTGAATATAACTGCGTTGATCGGTATTCAGCTGCTGGTATTTATATTGGCCGGTCATCGTATCAACCTTCTACCCCTTTGAGAAATAAGTGTGCAAAGCAGCAAGCCTCTAAACTCTTTTCCCACACACTCATGGGAGCTCCCTTAGCTTGCTTCATTTGTTAAAGATCTAGAGCAACACCAATTACTTATTTAGAATGTCATGGATGGATGCAGAAGTGCTCATAATTGTTTTCTGATCGTGATGGATCTACATTTTCTAATTGTCCACTTCCTTGCAAACTCTCATTATCATCAACATTTTCAACATCAGTAACATCATCAACATTTTTATAATAAACATTATTTTTTACCAGGTCTAACGTAGCTTTTTTAGTATAGATTCATATACATTTAAATCTTGAAGTTGTTGTGGAGCACTCACAAGTTCTAACCCATTATACTCTGCTCTAGCTGGTGTTCTTTGATCATCTAACTTATCAAATCAGTACTTACAAATAACTTGCCGAATTGACAAATCAAACGTTCTTCTACAAATAAATAAGCAGCAAGTTCTTGCCACTTTTTTCTGTTTTCCCCTTCGGTTTTTGAAAACACATCCACATTTTGTGTTTAACTTTTACAGTGCTGAAGCAGATGTCTTAATTAGAAATTATTAGTGAGTGTTTATGTGTTTCAAATGAATTATGTAGAAAATAAATAATGTAGAAAAATAATGCACACGTTTGAAATTGTGACCTCAAAGAATGGCCACCAGTGTTCACGAAATGTACTAATTAATGATTAATACTTATGAAATATTGAAAATGTATTAGTTTATTGTAGTAATATGTAATGCTAAGGGTTAGGAAGTATACTTTAGCTAATAATTGTAGTCCTTAACTTAGCAAGTGTGTTGGCCTAGAGTTGCCAGGCCTCATGCAGGATCTGTATTTCTTAGGGGTATTAGAAAATGCTGACAGAGTGAACTGAACTGTGAAATGTTCATTGTTTTAATAAAATGCTTAGCAGAAGCTTTCCATGAGAACCAACTAACAGGAGACGGTGTCCTTAAAAGTGTAATAATTGTGTGTAATGTGTGCGAGAAGTACTTTCCCAGGATGCGAACAATGAAGACCCTGACTGGAGAAGAAGATGCAACAAATTTGATACCTGACAAGCCGGATGATGAGAACATCGTAAAGCAGACCAATCAACGTTGTGTGAAGGGAGAAATATTAGAATTCATAGATTTGGTATGGAATTATTATTAGGTAGAGTAATAACATATGATTAAATGACCAATAGAAAATTAGGGGATAGTTTGGGTGACTTTGATATAGCAATGCGACAGGGGGAAAAGTTTTCAGATTAGACCTATGCAGACTGTGAGAGAAGAAGAGATTTTAGAGAAGATTTGAGATTCTGTCATTGAACTCATACTCTCTGACTGAGAGCCCTGATGCTTTGCTGATCGATTGATGACGTGAGGATGAAGCCTGATTCTGCTTGCTGACCCATACCGTGGATAGGTAGATATGACAATAGGACTGAAATACATTTTTATGCCTTTTCTTTCTAGGTACCCACTGCGCTGACTTTAATAGTTTTCTTTAGCTAGATGTGTTTTTCTAAATATGTGTTCTAAATTGTTTGGCATGAAATCCAACATGCTGATGCTAATCTGGGTTAGTTGGAGCTTTCTGAAGGACGACTGACCGATTGCAGGGAAAGATGTTTGATGAGCTATCTTGCTGAGTCTTATGTGTTATATAACCCTATCGAAACTGACTTTGCTATTCGTTATTGCCTTAGAATGTATTGTGATTCAGGCCTTGGTTAGATTGCGTTTCTTTTGCTGCTTCGGTCAACCAGTATTGTTCTTATATGTGTTTCATTTGATTTTGAGATTAATCTACATGACTTTAGCATTGTTAATATAAGTGAAATAAACTTACTAAACTTTTACTAAAGGTGTGGTTATTCACGGCTGAAAGGTCATGCTGCATGACAATTACTGACTCCAATGATTATTGATTAGGCTAATGATTATTGAATTGTGGTGTATCGACTATTGTTCCTTTTCCGGAGCTATGGTAAAAACATCTTAAATGAGTCAAAATGTTCATAGACCTATACGCGTCCCCTTGTAAGTTTACTCATTAAGGACCAACGCGCTAACAGTTATGGTGGCAGACTGATGGTTTGTCTCTTTAGGAGCTTGCCATAGCCGTTCGGTACAGTGACAGGTGTTCCCAGAGATGGTAGCAGTTTGATGAGTTGGTCTTTCAGGATTCATTGTTATTGAGATTTAGATTTTGTTTTACAATGATGATAATTAGAGAGAAAATGATGTTCCCTTAAGCCCAGAAATGACTTTCCCAGATCCTGGATCCTGCTAGTGGTGTTGGGTATGTTCCTGGCATTCTAGTGATAGAGTGAGAGAGATAGGTTGCGCTTGCACAGCTTATGCAAATCGCAGGTGAATTGTGACTTATGTGAGAATTTAGGGAGTTTGCGTACTCCAAATGAAGTTTTAGTAGGAGTGTGCGTACTCCGTAGCATGAGAGTAGGGAAGCCGTCGAAGTTCATATGAGTGTGGCACTTTGTTTTTAAAAATTGTCCATGTGGTTGTTGATGTACGGACCCTGCGTGGTCTTAGACTTCGGAGTATATTGAAAAGTGTATGAGACACTTGGTCATATGTTGTAATCTGTCTGGTTTAGTAGGTTGATCGGGCGTGGTCAACAAGTCAGTGTGTGAGTTAAAGTGGGCGAGAAAGAATTTCGACTGAGATTTGCAAGCACCAGGACAGGCCAATTGATCAGTTGAGAGTAAAATTTTGCTTGCGAATCTGTGAGATCGAGAAAGAGGAATAGCTGCATGAGTGAAATTACCATCAGTGTAAATCTGTAAGGTTTCTTAAGCGATTGTGTTACATTCCTGTAGTAAACCAGCAAGTTTGTTTTTGGTTATTGGTTTTTGATTAGCGCTTGCAATATTTTACATTAGTTTTGTTTGGATTGGAGTTTAGGAGGACGAGCCACAAGATTTTGTCAGCCGCAGTACGTGTGAGTGTGACGTCAATGGAGTCATGTTGAGATAGGTCGGTTAGTGAGAAGGGTCGCGCACGGATTGGCAGCAGTACATGATAGGCAATTGGTTGAGAACGTGGGTGAAAGGAATCTTGGGAATAAACTTAATTTCCTGATTTGATTTTGAATACATAAAAGTAGAAAATATTAAGTTTTTCAAGGCATTGAAGAGTGCCCTAAGGGGAGATACGTAGATTAGAGCAAATGTAGGGGAGCTTACACCACCAGTGAATACACTGGCTTGCATTGCAATGGAGGAGCGAGGCGTCTCACCATGTCTTTGGTTAAAGCAATGGTGCAAGTTGGCACAGAAAAATGGGAGCTTAGCGTTTCCGGAGAATGGGACGTTTAACTTGAGAATTTTAGAGCAATTGCAGATAGCGCTATATGAATTTAAACTCCTTCCGAGACCAGCACAGTTTGAGGCATTAGCAGTGTGGGAGCTGGTAGCTCGACAGCAACAGCGAATGAAATTTGAGAGGAGAATAAGAAGGGTAGAAAAGACTTTAGCTGAGGCTAAATGGGATTGGGAGCAGAAAAGGTGGAGATTAGAGACTTTGCAGGGAGTTAAATTGTTTCCTGCTATTACACAGGAAGATGAGCGGAAGGAAGGAAAACAACTAGAAAGACTAATAAAAGTCCATCTGAGAGTAAAGAAGCAAGGAAGTCTTCCATTGTAGAGGAGGAATCAGATGCTGAGGATCTTGTTACACAGCTGTTGAGAGACCGACCACCACCGTAAGCGGTGCATGAGAGTGGTCCGAGTGCTAGTGCTGGTCCAACAGCCCCGGCACACAGCAGTGGAGACAGTGAGTCCAGTGCAAGTTAATGCGAGTCGGATACAGGGTGTAGTGCAATGTAGTCCTAATGTGCTGACTACTCCAGTAGTTCAGGCACAGATGCATCCACCACCAATACAAAGTTTATCCTGATGTGCCTATTTTGGAGACAACTTCGAACTTGGTGGTACCTACGGAACAGGTGGTTCCGAGGCCAATGCTAATTCAGACTGAGCCGACTCTGATGTTGTTGCCCCAGGTGCAGCCCCAGGGGATGCCGGGATTTACGTCAATGACAGGGACACAGTCAGACTTGACTCCGATGATGAATCAGAGTATGGGAGTTACTCTACCACAGGATACGGGCGCTAGAGCAACCCCAGATGCAATATCGCTGCCGATTACTGTTGGTCCAGCGGTACCATTAATTGCACAGAAGAAACCAATTATGAATGAACAGGGAGAAATGTCTCAGAGTCTAATGAGAAGGGGGCCAAATGAGCAGGTGCAGGTAGTCTGTTCTGTAGGTCAGACTTTTGATGGATCGAGTTCCTTGTTAGATCTCTGTCCACTTGTTGCACTTACCGATGCTGTGAATGGACCTAGTGCAGGTCAGAGCCTGAATCTATTGACACCGCAGACACTGAATGCAGTGGTGCAACAGGTGCCACCGGTGCACGTGAGTAACATCTCGCTACATGGATTGACAGCTCAGCAATTGACTGAATGGTTAGATAAGCTGAATACCCCACAGAATGCTTCTAAGGGTGAGGATCACATCAATTGTGTTAGATTGAGCATGGAAGCGGGTGAATTAGTTGAGGGAACAATGGGGATGAATAGATTAGAGTCCTACACAGAAGCAGAGTTGAGATACTTATGCCCAAGGATTACAAGAGAGGTGGGCAAAGTACACCAGAGATTAGCAGTCTTGACAGAAGAACATGGCATAGAAATTGAGAAAACAAAGCATTTGAAGAGGAGTTACAGATTAGATTTCGAGTCAAAGGATTTTCAACACATGAGGTCTGCCGGAATGAAGGTGTTCCCTAAAGAATTATTGCAGAGTGCTCAGGTTTAGAGAAGTGGGAAGGCAGATGGGTAAAGAAAAGAGACAAAAGGAAAAGAGATTCTCTAGAAGTGACCGAGAATGTACAACAGGACAAGGATCCGGTGAAGATTTTACCAATAAGAGAAATCCCAGGGGGAAATTTGTTCATGTTCCTTGGAGTAGGAGTGATATTTTATCATTTACGAATGATTACCCAAAACTGAGAGAGAAGCCAGTAGAGTGGAATCTGCAGACAGACAGGTTCGTGAAGCTCGCAAAATGTCTGTGGGAAAACTTGAACACATTACTGGAGATAGTGGTTCCAGCTGACTTGTGGGTTGAGTGTAAGAGAGCTGTAGATTTGCCAACAAGTGAGCCAGAGAGAGATAAGAGTATAGGTGCACCATCTCCTGAGGTAATGAAATAATACTATAAGGTGATCGAGTTTCTGAAGACAAGGATTTCGCCCAAGAATATTGATTGACAGAGGATTGATAGGACAGTGCAGGAAGTAAAGGAGTCGATACATGCTTATTATTATGAGAGATTGTTGAAGGTATTCGAGGAGTACAGTGGTAAAGAAGCAATTGAGCCAAAGGACATGCTGCATTTTGGGTTCAGATTTGAAGAAGGACTGAGACCTGAGATAGGTCAGATGATTAAGAGTCATTTGATTTGCTGGCAAGCAAAGCTGATTGATGAAGTGTTGCAGTATGCGAAATACTGTAGTGATGAGATTGAGTTGAAGCAGAAAAAGTTGAAAGAGAAGGCGATGGTGATGCAGATTAAGGCAGCTCAAACAGGAGTGAAGGGATGTTTTGTGCAGCAGATGCCGCAGCAGCAGGGTAATGTCATGTTTCAACCTCAGATGAGCGGCAGGGGTTGTGGAGGAAATATGAATCGCGGTCCGGATTTGAATACTGTAGTGGTTCAGAATGATGTGCAGAGGATGAAAAGGCTATTGCCGTGTCACATTTGCGGAGCCGTGGGACAATGGAAGCGGGAGTGTCCGATGATGGTGCAAGAGGGTGTTGTTCAGCAAGGTAATGACACCAATACATTTCAAAATGTGAGAGGACCAAGGCTAAGGGGTCCCAATCCAAATTTTCAGAATAACTTGAACTAGGTGCAGAATTTTCAGCCTATGCAGCAGGTGCAGTTGCCCCGTGCACAAGGGTCACTGTTGCAACCAATGCAGCAGCAGGTTCCCATGGTACCTAGACAGCAAATTCGGATACCTCAAGCCCCGATGGAGCAGCAACAGATGCTGCTTTCTCAACAGGTCATAGGTCAGAGACAAGACAGAAGAAGTAACACAGTGCACCAACTCCCATTACACAGTGAGAATAAAATAAATGGTAAATGGATGAGTGACAGTTCGAATGAGGAGCCATGTGTGCTTGCGATTTCTTTAGAAGTAGATGAGAGGGGCCCCAATGTGAGGGGAAAGGTAATGGGTCACAGAGTTTCATTCTTGGTGGACACAGGAGCTACAAGGTCTACAGTGAGAAGTGCAGAGGTTCCGAATTTGCCCCTTTCAGTAAGAACAGTTCAGGTTGTGGGAGTAGCAAATCAGTATTTGACAAACCCAATAACAGATCCAGTTCAAGTTGAGACTGGCATTTTTCAGGGATTGCATACATTTGTAGTCTGTGATTCAAGTCCGGTATCCCTACTGGGAAGGGACTTTTGTGTAAGACAAAGTGTTTGATTACTTGCCCAAATTATGGAATTGAGATCCAGACAAATAGTGATGATGAAGAAGACCAAGTCCCAGAAATAGAGTGTGGATCTACAAATGAGGAGTACCCCTTAATTGACTTTTTCCCGATGTTCCCAGTGAGACAATTTCATTCTGATTTGCAGGGAACAGTACACGAAAACGTGTGGGATTTGACAGGGAAAGAAGTGGATCTGATCAAGGGAGTGGAGCCGATTAAGGTTACTTTGAAACCAAATGCAGTTTTTCCGCAACTTCCACAGCACACATGACACAAGATGTCCTGATGAAAGTGGCTCAGATAATTGCAGATTTTGTAAAACAGGGAGTTTTGAAGGAGGTGTTGAGCAGCCCATGTAATTCACCAATAATGGGTTTGAAGAAGCCATGCGGGAAGGTTCTAATTGTTTAGGATTTGAGAAAAATAAATGAGATTGTGGGCAAATGTTGTCACGTAGTGACCAATCCAGCTTTAATAATGTTTCAGATTCCATGCGATGCAGAATGGTTCACAGTGATTGATTTGTCAGAAGCGTTCTTTTCTGTGCCTCTTCATGAGGATAGTCAATTTCTCTTTAGTTTCAAATTCTTAGATCGAGTCTACTGCTGGTGCCAACTTCCACAAGGGTACACAGAGTCACCTTCTTTGTTCAACCAGATTTTGAAAAATAATTTTGAGTCGTCAGAATTGCCTTTCCAATCGACTCTGGTACAGTACATTGATGACTTATTGTTTGCGTCCAATACAAGGGAAGAGTGTAAGTATGATTTGATTGCCCTGTTGAACCATTTGAGAAAGTATGGTCATAAAGGCCCTTGTTACAACCCTGGCGGATGGCGCAAATATGGCGGTAAGACCACAAACAGGCCGGTAGTCATTACTGCCCCATTATGACATTGGCGGTTTGGCATTTGCCAATGTCCCGCACCGTCCGCCTCGGCGGTAATGACTGCTAGGCTAGAGACAACAGCCTCCAGCCCGGCGGCATACCGCCATGGATTTCGTGGGGTTTTCAACCTCCACGAAATCCATGGCGGTATGCACCATCAGTGCCAGGGAACTCATTCCCTGGCACTGATTGAGGTCCCCCCGAGTCCTCCCCAACACCCACGACCCCCCTACCACCACCTGAAGGTAGTAGGACCCCTCCCCAGTCACACCCCCATCGAAACCCCCACACATACCCCTCACACTCCCCTACACGCACGCTCACACCACTCACACACATACACACGCACACATGCACACATACATGCAAGTAACATTTCCACCACACACATTACACCCCCGCATGCATACACGCACTCACACTACCCCTCTACAGACTCACACGCACACCCCCATGCACCCACACAACACACCCCTAACGGACGATCACCTTACCTGTTCCGGTGATCCTCTGGGAGGGAACGGGATTGCACTACTGTCGGAAGATAGTGAAGTATTTGGGTCACCAGATTGAGAAAGGGTAGAGAAAAATATCCAGAGAAAGGATCACCATGATACTGTAGATAAGTCCCCCGACTTTACAGAGAGATGTCAAGATGTTCCTGGGAATGGTGGGTTATTGTCGCCAATGGATTCCAAATGTTTCAGAGATTTCAAAACCTTTGCAGAAGTTGACTCATAAGGATGTCACAGATCCCATAGTGCTAGATCAGGATGAAATGAAAACGTTTACTGAGTTGAGAGAGAGTTTGTGCGGAGCTCCAGCGTTGGGTATGCCTGACTACACAAAACCTTTTACATTGGTTTGTCATGAGTGTGATGCATGTTCGTTGTCTGTCTTAACGGAGGTCCATGGGGGTAGCATATGTTTCAGCAACCTTGGACCCAGTTGCAGCAGCCTTACCAGGTTGTTTGATTACAGTTGCTGCAGTTGGTCAAAGTCTTTCACAGTGTGAAGGAGTGGTGATGGGATATCCCCTGACTGTAATGGTCCCTCACTCGATTAAGATTTTACTGACAAGGATGAAAACCCAATACTTGACTGGTGCTAGGTTGACTAGGTGTCAGACAAGCATTTTGGGTGCACCAAACGTGACACTAAAAAGATGTACAGTGGCTGAACCCGGTAACTTTACTTCCAAGTGATACTACTGAAATTGAGAAAGAGGAAGATGTAAAACATGATTGTTTCAAACTAACTAAGCTGTGCACAAAACCCAGACCTGACATTAGAGATACTTGATTGGAAGAAAATGACCAAATTGTTTTTGTCGATGGTTCTTGTCTAGGAGACAGCACAGGGACATTTAGAGCAGGATATGCTGT
The DNA here is from genome assembly GCF_031143425.1 of Pleurodeles waltl. NCBI lineage: Eukaryota > Metazoa > Chordata > Amphibia > Caudata > Salamandridae > Pleurodeles > Pleurodeles waltl. The sequence continues at coordinate 778,888,987 of NC_090449.1, forward strand.
GTGCACAATTATAGGTACCTTACAAGCTTTCTGGCTTCGAGGAGTGTATTCTGCCCACGTAGCGAAGTTGGTCGCTCTTCTCTTACTGGAGCGTGTCATGTTTCTGCTTGATTAAGAGTCACTATCTATAGAGATAGTCAATACGGATTCGGAATAGTTCATGATTTTGGTCAATTGAGGTCGCAGAGGGGTTTTCTGACTTCTATTGCATCACCAGTGAGGAACGGTGAGAGAATAAAGGAGTTGTTAAATGTTATATGTGATTCAACTGCCCGAAGAAATTGCCTTGGTGAAATGAGGTACACATCTAAAATCGCAGGACTATGTGTCATTGGGGAATGGATTTGCGGATCAAGTCGCAAGGTTTTGCACCTTGAACTGTATATCATTCAAAGACAAGTGGGAATTGTTACCTGAAGAAGACACTACATGTACAAGTTTTGCATTAAAAGTGATTGACACGTTGGAAAAGTTCAAATCTTTACAGAGTAACGTTGACAAAGAGGAGAAATGTTCATGGAGCAAAACGAAATGTGTTCAGAGACAGGATGAGTTGTGGGTATCTGAGGAGGGTCAACTGGTTTTACCAAATAGCCTGTTGTCTCAGATGGAGAGATACTATCATGATCAGGCACACATTGGGAGAGATGCCATGGTTCGTTTGTTCAAAATTAATTGGTTTAACCCCAAGTTTAGACAAGCAGCTGAAGCAGTATGCCATCGCTGTGTCATTTGTCAGCAATTAAATGCGGGGAAAGGGACAATGGTTAATTTGAGCCACATTGGAAGAGCAGGAGGTCCATTCAGCAGAATGCAATTGGATTTTATTGAGATGCCTGCGTGTGGAGGTTTGAGATATGTGTTGGTGATTGTGTGCATCTTTGGCCACTGGATTGAAGCGTACCCTACACGAAGAAATGATAGCCTCACTGTAGCAAAATTGCTGCTTAGGAAACTGATACCACGCTTTGGATTTCCGATCTCTTTAGAAGCAGATAGGGGAACACACTTCAATAATGAGGTGATTAAACTATTGTGTGCAGCATTGAACATTGAGCAGAAGTTGCACTGTAGTTACCGCCCTGATGCACCAGGACTAGTGGAGTAAATGAATGGTACTCTGAAATCAAGAATTGCAAAAATGTGTGCAGCTATGAATCTGAAATGGCCTGATGCATTGCCATTGGTGTTGATGTCAATGAGAAATACACCTGACAGGAAGACAGGATTGTCGCCCCATGAAATCCTTATGGGCAAGGCAATGAGGTTGCCAGCAGTTCCAGCCAATGCACTTGTCAACATTACAGATGATATGGTGTTGGATTACTGCAAGGGTCTGGCTGATGTAGTCCGCTCTTCCTCTCAGCAGGTGGAGGCCACCACACTGCCACTGATCCATGATCCAGGTACAGCCTGAGTTGTTGAAGCATGTGTGTAAGACGTGTTTGGAGCCACTTTGGAAGGGACCGTTCCAGGTGGTTCTAACGACTATGACAGCTGTGAAGTGTGCTTGGATCCCGAACTGGATTCACGCAAGTCACACAAAGAAAGTGGCATGCCCACTGAATCATGAAGAAGCGTTGTTGAGAGTACGAATAACTGTGAGATAAATTACAGCACCGGAAAAGGAGCAAGGAAGAGCTGAAGCTGAACCTGAGCTCATTCAAGCCGGTTCCATCACTTCTGTGAGAGACGAGGGTGGAGACTTCCAGGAGGGTGCTGGAGAACCTATCTCAACTGAACCAGCAGGACAACCTAATGTAGAGGGGGCTTTCCCAGAAGAAGACGATTCTGAGAGGCAAATAGATCAATTGCCAGACCAAGAGGGGGAAGGAGTTCAGGTGGATCAAAGTCAAAGTGATCTGACTCCTCCTGAACCGGCTACAGGTCAGTTAAAAGAAAACATCACAGAGAAAGAAAAGGATTCAAGTTGAGTTCTGAAGTGAATACTGACAGAAGGTTCACAAAAAGGAGATAAGTGGCCGAATTCACAAGTGGAGAAAAGGAAAGAGGTGGTTGTCGAACCAACCATAGAGGAAGAAGTAGATACTACGAGAAAAGAAGAACTAAGTGAAGGAGAGTTGAATGGTGATCGAAACTTAAAAAGAAAGAGAATAGCAAGTCGAAGATACGCAGGTCCTGAATGGGCGTATGCAACTACAAACAAATGGCGACAAGAGTTTATGTCTTTTTGTTTTGATAGGGAAGTTCCAAGTCAATATTTTGAGGTGACCTGAAGAGGATTCATGAACTAAACTGTTGAAACAATCTGAGAAAATTTTGTGAGAAAGAGACTGTTGAAAGTAACTGGAAAAGACACTGATAACCTGATTTGACTTTTGAAACCTAAACTGATACGCTGCTAACTGATTTTTGACAAGGAAGAAGGGTTCCTGGAAGTGAAACTGAACTGCTGAAAGAAGAGTTGTCTATTTTTGATTTTTGATGCAAGTTTTTCAAAAATTACTTCTGCTTTCTGATTCTTTACAGATCATGGCTGGCTTTGATAAACAGGGTAGAGACGCTAGGCGCTGTAAATATATGAGCATTAGTTTGGCAATTATGTTTGGGATATTGTTTAGGGTGTTGATTATAGGGATGTCTGTTCTTGATGTGAAGGGAACCAACCATACTTCTGCTTTTGAGACGACTACTGCACTAACGGCATTAGAGCGGCTTAAGTTACATGGGAAATATTTTCATGATTATACTAATGCGCAGGGAGAACTTTCTTCTAATGTTTTCTATCGCTTGTTGAGTAAGTATGTTGAGATGATGAATGCAAAGGATTGCCTTGTGTGTACGCAGATTCCTTCATCAGTCGAGGAAGGAGTCTCTTACTATAGTCGTCCACTAACGTATGGGATAAGTTGTAGTCTGTTACTAACAAGGTTCTATAACCATGAGTATATTCACTATTTTTATTCTAACCATGATGTTGTGTTTTCATTTGTTCCTATTATTGGGTATTTGAGTAGAGTAGCTAAGTATAATGACATAGTATTAGTTAGAGGATTCTTTGAATCTACACTAATGTTTGGTACAGCATATGCTCAGAAAAATAACCTTACATGCTTGCTTACACCTTTAGAAAAGAGTTTCTTAGATCATACTGATGACAGAAGAAAGGACTTAGAAGAATGATTATGCTTATAGTGCAATTAAAACACAATGGAAATTAGCTTTAGATGCATTACACGTAGGGAAGCTTTGTGAATGTAGGCCGCACTGAAACTTTATTTGTGGGTACGAGTGAATGTAGGCATGTGTTTTTGTTCCAGAGTGAATGGATCTTTATGTTGAATGGACAGGACCCTGCGATTCCAGGAATATATTATATTTGTGGAATAAATGCTTATTACCGTCTTCCAAGAGGAAGGTATGGGACATGTTATTTGGGGATAGTTTTCCCAAAGATATATCAACTTGACAATTTGAAAAGGTTTCCAAAATTGTCTGAATTACATTGTACTAGACAGAAGAGAGAAACTGCTGCTGGTGTAGTAGGAGACATATTTGGGGTGATAATTCCTTCAGTGGGAGTTATTTTGAACGCCATAAAGATTTGAAAGTTGTCTACTATTGTGGAGAACATGCTGACAAATTTTTCAGGGGCTATACTCCTGATAGATACTGAATTGGCTGCAGATAGAGCTATGACTCTTCAAAATTGTCCTACTTTAGACATTCTTTTAGCGAAAGATGGCGGCGTCTGTAAAATGATTAACTCTAGGCATTGCTGCTTTTACATTCCTAACAAAATGAAAGTGGTAAGAGATTTACTTACTAACCTGACTAATGCAAGTAGTGATTTGAAGGAGCTGAAAGAACTAGGTGTTTGGGAAAATGTTGGTAAGGGGTTCGCTTCAGTAGGAAATTGGCTTAGTGATATTTGGAATGGGGTGCTGTTGAAAATTAAACAGGGAATATTAATAGTTGTGAGTTGTCTATTAGGAATATGGGGATTATGAAAAATAATTAAATTGAAGAGGTCTAAAAAGAATCAGAGGAGGGAAGAAAAGAAAAGGGAAAGAATCTAGAGGGAAAATTCAAGGAGAAGACAAAATTTGGAAGAAATAGAATTATAGATTTGTGGGTGGTAAATTTGGTGTGATGACACATTTAGTCATCAGATGAGGGATTGCTGAATTATATGTCTTAATTAGAAATATTAATGAGTGTTTATGTGTTTCGAATACTGAATTATGTAGAAAATAAATAATGTAGAAAAAAATGCACACATTTGAAATTGTGACCTCAATGAATGTCCAACAGTGTTCACAAAATGTACTAATTAATGATTAATACTTATGAAATATTGTAAATGTATTAGGTTAGTGTAGTAATATGTCATGTTAAGGGTTATGAAGTATGCTTTAGTTATTAATTGTAGGCCTTAACTTAGCGAGTGTCTTGACCTAGAATTGACAGGCCTCATGCAGAAGCTGTATTTCTTAGCGGTTAATAGAAAATGGTAACAGAGTGAGCTAAACTGTGAAATGTTCATTGTTTTAATAAAATGCTTAGCAGAAGCTATCCATGAGAACCAACTAATAGGAGACGGTGTCCTTAAAAGTGTAACAATTGTGTGTAATGTGTGCGAGAAGTACTTTCCCAGGATGCGAACAATGGAGACACTGACTGGAAAAGAAGACGGAACAAATTCGATACCTGACAAGCCGGATGATGAGAACATCGTAAAACAGACCAATCAACATCGTGTGAAGGGAGAAATATTAGAATTCATAGATTTGGTATAGAATTATTATTGGGTAGAGTAATAACGTACGATTAAATGACCAATAGGAAATTAGGGGATAGTTTGGGTGACTTTGATGTAACAACGCGACAGTGGGAAAAGTTTTCAGATTAGATTTATGCAGACTGTGAGAGATGAAGAGATTTTAGAGAAGATTCGAGATTCTGTCATTGGGCTCATACTCTCTGACTGAGAGCCTGATGCTTTGCTGATCGATTGATGGCCTGAGGATGAAGACTGATTCTGCTTGCTGACCCATACCGTGGATAGGTAGATATGACAATTTGACTGAAATGCATTTTTATGCCTTTTCTTTCTGGGTACCAATTGCGCTGACTTTAATAGTTTTCTTTAGCTAGATATTTCTTTCTAAATTTGTGTTCTAAATTGTTTTGCATGAAGTCCAACATGCTGATGCTAATCTGGGTTAGTTGAGGCTATCGACTGACAGATTGCAGGGAAAGATGTTTGATGATCTACCTTGCTGAGTCTTATGTATTATAGAACCCTTTCACAACTGACTTTGCTATTGGTTTGCACCATTGCCTTAGAATGTATTGTGATTCAGGCCTTGGTTAGATTGCGTTTCTTTCGTTGCTCCGGTCAACCAGTATTGTTCTATTATGTGTTTCATTTGATATTGAGATTAATCTACATGACTTTAGCATTGTTAATATAAGTGAAATAAACTTACTAAACTTTTACTAAAGGTGTGGTTATTCATGGCTGAAAGGTCATGGTGCGTGACAATTACTGACTCCAATGATTATTGATTACTGATTTGACTAATGATTGTTGAATTGTGGTGCATTGACTATTGTTCCTATTTCGTAGCTATGGTAAGAACATCTTAAACCAGTCAAAAGTTCATCGCCCTATACGCGTCTCCTTGTAAGTTTACTTATTGAGGACTGGCACGCTAACAATAGTGAATACGTTTACAGCGAATGCAAACAAAGTTAGACTTTTCAGAACAAGCTGGATTAAACTTTATAATCTCTTGTTCTAAATTCTCAGTAGCAATATCTCTGCTCTCTTTCTCCATAGCTATGCCTACAAATTCCTCAGGCTCTCACAAACTTTTTCTACCTCTCGAACAGTACCATACAAAAGTACTCTATTGATCTCTCCTAGACATAATGCTGGAGTCTTCACATAGTACAATCTCCTAACTAAACTGCGTACTTTGGACTGATTAACTTCCAACATTCAAAAATAATGATGAAAGGTGCTTTGACACACTTTCTTGGATAAACATGCTAAAGAATTTCTTGTCAATTTGTAAACTTTCTTACTTTGCATGGGTCTAATCCTTACAAAACAGACCTTCTTTGCTTCAGACTTCTACAAGGAAACTCATGTACAAAAGTTCTTAATAAGTCAATACGTTCTTGCTGAATGCTACAAATACTGCTACAGCTCCACTGGTAAACAGGGCCCTGTCTACACCTTCCCTGAACCGCTTCAGGTATACGTCTTCAATATTTCTTGGAACAATCTTCTCTTTTTTTATTGGACTCCCTTCCTTCATTTCATAACATCAACCAGATGTCTCTACTTCTGTAGTAATATGTTCCTTTGCAAATAACTTTCTTCATTAAAAAAAGGTTCTGTACTGGATGTATGCCTCCATTCACCAGTAAATATTTTACAGAAATTACTTTTGTTAATAACTCTCTTTCTTCAGCTGCATCTCTTCATACCCTACAGCATTTTGTCCAAGGCTCTCCTCCTATTGATAATCAAATTGAAAAGTTTCCTCTTTAAGGCAAATGCCTTATCAACTGTAGACTCAACATTTTGTTGTTTTAATACTTCTCTCCTCCTTCTGTATTTCTTCATACATTTTTAATTTAAAAATATTCTGAATTACCCTGGTAGGAAACATTCTCACTCTAATCTCTTTAAACTTTGTGTGTCTTCTGGTTGAGATTTTACCTGTCTTATTTGACTTCTTGCCTCCATTTTCACAAATAAATTTATTTTCTCAGCCTGATTTAAAAGTGTCCTGCTTCATTTCTTCAGCTTTCAAAGATTTCAGTTTCCCACAAACACTTTTTAGAAATTGTTTGAGTTGCTTACCAGTAACTTCTTTGTCTTTACTGACATTGTCCACATGTTTTTGTTTTTCGTAAGTTGCAAGTAGATGATATAATTTCCGTACTTTCTTTCTTTGTTGTGTTTTCTTTGGCATTTTTCAAACGTCTTCCAATGCAGCAATAAATCTGTACATATTAAAAAAATATCAGAAATGTTCCACTCTAGGATGGTGTCATTTCCTCTATAAAAAACTATTCAATTGCACAGCCAAACCAGCCATGCACCATAGAGGAAGCTTCTCTAAATTAGATGTGCCCACACATTTCCAAATCATCACAATCGTAAATAAAAGAAACTAATACTTATTTTATAGGTACTCTAAATTTTTGTTAAAATAGAGATGGGCAACACTAGACATCACTACCTAGATTTCCTTAGCAGCATACTCTTACAAATATACACATGTATGCCTTTCATTATAATCACACACCATTTTTCCTACACCTAATATATCCCCTATTTTAAACTATATCAAGTAAAAATAAAAAATATAACTCTTCATAACTCTTTCCACATAACAAATCAATTTATATTTTCAAGGAATTACCCAAAAACTCTAAGACCATATCATAACCATTTTTCTAAAATAATCAATATCTATCTGGCTACACCCTACTTAAAATAGATTTGTATATGTCAGCTACAGGCCTTCTTTTACTTTTATTAGCCAACAGACCTTGGCTTCAAATTAATAGTGGAATTTACATACCTGTAAATAGCTATTCCTCATAGAAAAAAAGGATTCACTCCATAACTGGTTTTCTTTTTATTTAGATGAATAAAAACTCTGAATAAGTTTAAGAGTGTAGCCCACTCTGACACCAACGAACCAGTAATGGCAACCTATTCACCTATGCTCTCAATGATACTGTCCTAGTTATCAAATCACAAACTCAGTTTCATCTTTAATTTATGCTAGCTGAAAGGTCAATGCTTGCTGTGTATTAACCCTATTTTGCGCTCCTAGTAAGAAGGCCAATTTCTGCTGTGTGCTGCAGGAGTTGTGACTCAGCGTCCCCCTGCATGGACCCCAGATAATTTTGCAAAGGAGTCGTAACTCCAGTCGCGCATATAAAAATATATTTCCTTTTTTTTGTACCTTTTTCACTACATTATAAAAATAGAAATAATATTTATCTAGAAAAAATGTTTAATTCCAATTACTACTCCACACTAATGTGCCTTGTACTAACATGTTTGTTTCCTTTAAGAACTGCTGTTCCTCCACACCGAGGCCCTCATTCTGACCTTGGCGGGCGGCGGAGGCCGCCCGCCGAAGTCCCGCCGTCAGCTTACCGTTACGCGTTCGAAAGACCGCGGCGGTAATTCTGACTTTCCCGCTGGGCTGGCGGGCGGTCGGCTTCAGGCCGCCCGCCAGCCCAGCGGGAAAGAGGCTTCCACGATGAAGCCGGCTCGGAATCGAGCCGGCGGAGTGGAAGCTGTGCGACGGGTGCAGTTGCACCCGTCGCGTATTTCACTGTCTGCGCAGCAGACAGTGAAATACATTTAGGGGCCCTCTTACGGGGGCCCCTGCAATGCCCATGCCAGTGGCATGGGCACTGCAGGGGCCCCCAGGGGCCCCGCGACCCCCCCCTACCGCCATCCGGATCCCGGCGGTCGGACCGCCGGGATCTGGATGGCGGTAGGGGGGGTCGGAATCCCCTCGGCGGCGCAGCCAGCTGCGCCGCCGTGGAGGATTCAATGGGGCGGCGGTACACTGGCGGGAGCCCGCCAGTGGTGCCGGTCCGACCGCGGCTTTACCGCCGCGGTCGGAATCCCCATTGGAGCACCGCCGGCCTGTCGGCGGTGCTCCCGCGGTCCTCCGCCCTGGCGGTCTTTGACCGCCAGGGTCAGAATGACCGCCTGAATGTCCCCAGGTGCTACAGCAACTTTCTCCAAAACACTCTACTGTACCAGGTATTCAAAAGTTCACTATATTTATTCTTAGAAGCACAACAGCTTTATTGTATGCTGAAGCAGGTGTGGCTTACTACTGTTAAATGTTACCATATTGAAAATGAGAATACTTTAAAAAAAAGAACCAATCACAAGTTGACTCACTTATATTTGTCAATCAAAACCTACTTTTATCTAAGACTCTTTTTTACAACACCCAATCAAATATGTGCTTTTTTTTAAAAGACAGCGCTCCCTCCATTTTAACGGCCTGACATTTTCAAAGCTCCTTCATTTAGATGCTGCCTTCTCCTGTCTGCTACATGCGTTCAAAATGTTCATCTTTAATTTATGCTAGCTGAAAGGTCAATGCTTGCTGTGTATTAACCCTATTTTGCACTCCTAGTAAGAAGGCCAATTTCTGCTGTGTGCTGCAGGAGTTGTGACTCAGCGTCCCCCTGCATGGACCCCAGATAATTTTGCAAAGGAGTCGTAACTCCAGTCGCGCATATAAAAATATATTTCCTTTTTTTTGTACCTTTTTCACTACATTATAAAAATAGAAATAATATTTATCTAGAAAAAATGTTTAATTCCAATTACTACTCCACACTAATGTGCCTTGTACTAACATGTTTGTTTCCTTTAAGAACTGCTGTTCCTCCACACTGAGGCCCTCATTCTGACCTTGGCGGGCGGCGGAGGCCGCCCGCCGAAGTCCCGCCGTCAGCTTACCGTTACGCGTTCGAAAGACCGCGGCGGTAATTCTGACTTTCCCGCTGGGCTGGCGGGCGGTCGGCTTCAGGCCGCCCGCCAGCCCAGCGGGAAAGAGGCTTCCACGATGAAGCCGGCTCGGAATCGAGCCGGCGGAGTGGAAGCTGTGCGACGGGTGCAGTTGCACCCGTCGCGTATTTCACTGTCTGCGCAGCAGACAGTGAAATACATTTAGGGGCCCTCTTACGGGGGCCCCTGCAATGCCCATGCCAGTGGCATGGGCACTGCAGGGGCCCCCAGGGGCCCCGCGACCCCCCCTACCGCCATCCGGATCCCGGCGGTCGGACCGCCGGGATCTGGATGGCGGTAGGGGGGGTCGGAATCCCCTCGGCGGCGCAGCCAGCTGCGCCGCCGTGGAGGATTCAATGGGGCGGCGGTACACTGGCGGGAGCCCGCCAGTGGTGCCGGTCCGACCGCGGCTTTACCGCCGCGGTCGGAATCCCCATTGGAGCACCGCCGGCCTGTCGGCGGTGCTCCCGCGGTCCTCCGCCCTGGCGGTCTTTGACCGCCAGGGTCAGAATGACCGCCTGAATGTCCCCAGGTGCTACAGCAACTTTCTCCAAAACACTCTACTGTACCAGGTATTCAAAAGTTCACTATATTTATTCTTAGAAGCACAACAGCTTTATTGTATGCTGAAGCAGGTGTGGCTTACTACTGTTAAATGTTACCATATTGAAAATGAGAATACTTTAAAAAAAAGAACCAATCACAAGTTGACTCACTTATATTTGTCAATCAAAACCTACTTTTATCTAAGACTCTTTTTTACAACACCCAATCAAATATGTGCTTTTTTTTAAAAGACAGCGCTCCCTCCATTTTAACGGCCTGACATTTTCAAAGCTCCTTCATTTAGATGCTGCCTTCTCCTGTCTGCTACATGCGTTCAAAATGTTCAGAGTGTGGAATCTAGTTCACAGCTATGTTTTTTGGGCTATTGAGTTTGCTAGAAAGAGTGGCATTAACAGGGACATGGTTTTGCCGAATGTGGGTATTACTTTGGTTGACCAGAGAGGGTTAAAGGGGCATCAATTGCTTCCACTGGTTGAAAGCATTAGAGACTGCCAACCACCTCACCTCAAAAATGTAAATAAAACAGTTTCAGCAGTCCTCAGAGACCATAACATGGGTTTTATCTACAATAATAACCTCCAGATTCATATGGATGGCATATATTGGTGAGATGGCGTGCACTTTACTGATAAAGGCAACAGCGTTTTTCTGAACAACTTGACACCCTGCATCGGGTCTTATCTGTAGTAAACATATACACACAACAAACTTAAAGGCTCTTTTAGAGCCACCCTATACCCCAAACATTCTTTACAGTTAAAAGAAAATCGGGATTGTTTTTAGCAAAAAATTCAGAGTCTCGACTCCGCTGTGGATTCGGAAACCGAAAGATCATATTCAATGCACAACACCAACATATTGTTCACCTAGTTTCTTTCACTCTCTTCATCTCAGTATACATTTCTAAAAACCTCACTGGAAGTATAATTTGTCTCTAAGTACATGTATAAGTGTTTGAGTGGTGAAAGAATGGGTGTATGAGTGTATGATGGAGTGACTAGGTGTATGAGTGTTTGTATGGATGGTGTGTGAGTGACTATATGGGTAATTGAGTGGGTGCATGAGTGGGTGATTGAGAGGGTGCAAAAGTGTTTGTATGGGTGACTGAGTGGGTGCATGAGTGGGTGTATGGGTCAGTGAGTGTGTGAGTGGCTGTGTGAGTGAGTGAGTGGAAATGTGACTGGCTGTCTTTGTGAATGAGTGAGTGAGTGATTGTATGGGTGAGTGAGTGGGTGCATGAGTGGCTGTATTGGTGAGTGAGTGGTTGTATGAGTGGCTGTATGGGTGGGTGGATTAGTCAGTATATGGGTGGGTGACAGGATGCATGAGTGGCAATATGTATGAGTAAGTGGGCTTGTGAGTGATTGTGTGGATAAGTAATAGGGTGCCTGAGTGGTTCTATACATGAGTGAATGGGCGTATGAGTAACTGTATGGTTGAGTGACAGCAGTCCTCAATGCAGATTTCTCCGAAGAGTTTAATATATCTTATAATTTTTCACTGAGTAAGACAGTTACTCCTTGGTGTTCCATTTTGTTGATAGCAGTCATCTCCAAAATGTTCTCATTTCTCTAGTTTTAGAAATTCTTCATTACATTCAGCACACTCTTGAAGTGTAGGCTTTAAGGAAACAATGTATTTCCCTTGTTTACAAAAATCAAACATTAGTTCTGCTGCCATGCTTACAGGAAACGATTCTTAATAAGTCGACTTTCCAACATATGTTTTCCCTCCTCTGTCAGAACTCCTATACTAAAGTCCTTCCATATTGCATGTCAGAGGTTTGACACATATTTTTCATCAGTGCCTTGTCTTTGAAATACTGCCAAATGTTTACATTGCCAATACTTCCCAAAGAGTTCTGAATTTCTTCATGTGAAAGAGTTTTGACAACAGGCTGTCCTTTTACAGGAGTAAGTTGAGGTAGGTCACCAAAACAATTAAATGCTTTCCTCCAAACAAAACGTTGTATTCCATTTTTAATATCTTTTGCATTATCAGGTGAACAAAGGCAAACATTAGATTTGAAACCTTGCTTATTTCATCAATAATTAAAAGCTTCATTTTCTTCAAGACTCTTGCCCCCTCCTGACAAGCTTCACCAGATAACTTCTTATATTCCAGTTGATTATCTTGCTCCTCTGGTACCATAACCAATCCTTGTAAAGTTATTCCTTTGATTTAGTGTGCACTAATCCAGTTGGTGCTGTTACTACACACAATAAATTTGATTCCATAGTCTTGTGTAGAAAAGTGGAAAGAGCTTTAATTAAAAAATGTTTCCCATTACCAGCGTGGCCACTGGTATATAAAAGTATAGGCTTGAATGATGACCAACTTCATTCTTTCTTCTCATGAAGAAATCCATGTTCTATTTTGTCTTATAAATATCCTTTTGTTCATTGTTGAGTTGTGCAAATAACTGTTCTAGACCTAGAGATTCCAATCTCACTTGTTCATTGCACTTTTCACTTGATTCATAGCTGTTGCAGCTTTGTTTTCAATAATAGTGTGACCTGGCCGCCCCGGGCAACAGCGGGGAACCGGCAGAAACGGAACCGCTGCGGCCGCGTTCCCAGGTTTCCCTGGAAACGCGGCCGCAACGAGGCCAGCGTCCTGAGGTTGCCTCGGCAACCTCCGGTGACGAGGAGGCTCCGGATTGGCCACCAGGCGGCCAAAAGACGGAAGCTCCGGTCGAGAGGAAGGCCGGGAAGGAAGAGAAGAAGGAGAACGACGGCGGTGACGGCGAACCTAAGGAGGAAGAGAGAGACGGCGACAAGGACATCGGAGGAGGACCCCCGTGGCCTGGAAGCGGCGGAACCCGAACCCAGAGGAACAGCGCCCGATCGGAAGCAGGGAAGACCAGCCCGGACCGACGAGAGGACCTCCACAGAGCCAGCCACGACCCTGGAGGGTCGTGGCTCTACAAGGTACGGTCCTTCTGGACAAACCGAGGGGCACAATAAAAGGGGAGAAACGCTGGGGAAGGGAGGGAGGCAGGGTGAGGGGAAGGAGGAGAGAAGGGCACTTTAGAGAGCACCGGGAGAGCACAAAAGGGTAAAGTATAGAATATACACAAGCCCTGAAGTCCTCACTGGCACCTATATCACACACAAAACCCCCCCCCTCCTTAAACCTTTTCCCCAGTAAAACATAGAAGTAGAAGACGTGGTATAAGGCGTCCGTTCCACTCACCAGCGGTATGTGTTCCCTTTTTCTTGTATGTCACATCCGGGACCTGATGAGGACGATCCGGTACGCCACCTAGAGAAAAGGAAGAAAAGGGACACAGATAAGAAGGAAGATATTCACCACTCCAGAGAAGGAACTGGCGCTAAACGTCGTACTGACTTTTCATCAGTTCTTATTTCAAATTACTAATAAATACTTACCTCAAAAACCCAAATTTACCTCTCCTGAGTGTCTATACTGTGGGGACTGTCTACAGTGGTGTCAGAAGTGGGATCTTGTTTCTAATCCCTCTCCATAAAACAGTCCAGACAGTATACACAATGAGTGAGAGTCCATCGTTAGAGACCGTGATTAAGCAACTAGCGGAAGGGCAAAGACACTTACAACTAGTATGGGAGGCCCAACAGAGAGAGGCCAAAGAAGACCGAGAAACCTTACAATCTGCTCTGAAGAGCCAGGCGACCATACTGGCGAACAACCAGTTAGTCCATGAAAGTGCGATGAAAAAACTAACGGAGACTATCGCCGCTAGTAAGGTACATCCGAATGTACCTAGTTCCGTATTACAGAAGTATCAGGAGGGAGAGGATCCGGAATCCTTTTTCACCAACTTTGAACGGGTAGCCTCCTCCGCCCTATGGCCAGAAGATAAATGGGGACAATATGTGGCCCCCCTGCTCACCGGTCTCTTACAATCAGCATATCAAGCCGCTAACCCAGGTGGTGTCACCCCCTATCAAGACATAAAAACAAGTATACTAGAAAGGGTGGGTCACGACACAGAATATTACAGGATGAGATTTCGTAAAGTCAAATGGGGCACCAACGAAGATCCTAGAACCTTTTATTTTCGGGTGAAGGATCTAGCATTAAAATGGTTAGGCCATATTGGAGATAGTCGGGAGGAAGTCATCAAAACCATTATACTGGAACAATATCTAGATGGTCTACCTCCATCCACAAAACACTGGATAAGACAACACCCAAAAGTGGATACTGAGACCGCCATCGATCTGGCCTGTGCTTTTCATCGATCCACCGATGTCAGAAACTGTCCCACGCGAAGTATCATTAAACCAGTTCTACCGACCCCAAAGACATTTGTAAAAAGTCCACCCGACTATCTAGTACCACGTAGGATTCCTGAAGGCCCGCCTACCATGGGACCCCAATGTTATAGTTGTGGCGAATGGGGACACATCGCACGTATGTGTCCCCAGAAACAAGAAATGGGAGAACCAATGGAGATAGGGATGACAAGGCGAAGGGTGTTATGCACTGGGAAGGGCGCCTTAAAATTTAAAATGATGATACAAGTGGACGGGAAAAGTGTATATGCCCTGGTTGACTCCGGCTGCAGCCAATCAGTAATTAGGAAAGACTTGATAAATAATGATATAGAAGAGAAACAATGGGTATCTATATGTTGCATACACGGGGACAAGGCCCAGTATCCTATACAGGTACTCCAGATCAGGTGGGGACCCTATCAGGACTTCCTCCCAGTGGGGATAATGCCCCGGTTAATCGAGGAATGTATCATTGGGACAGACTACATCCACTTCCAAGAACTATTAGACTACGTCAGAGATAGCCAACAAACTAAGGATTGGTGGGGAGAGGCACCATTTTCAGAGAGCGATATTGAGTGTCCGCTATATCGTAGAAAGTTGTCACGAAGAGAGAAACGACAGAGAAAAGGGGACTATCGGAAAACGAAAGGTGACAACACCTATGGAGAGATAGTGGCAGAAATTCATGAAGTTCCTAGTACTTTTGTCCAACAACAGAGAGAGGACCCCTCCCTTAACCATGCCTGGAGGTCGGCAGTAACAGAGGAGACAGAAGAGGTGGGTCCCTACTTTATAGTGAAAAAAAACTTATTATATCGGGTTACTACCACACGACGGGGAGAACGTAAACGCCAACTTCTGGTACCTACCCACTATCGGGAACATGTTCTTACACTAGCTCATAATCACCCAGGGGGAGGACACTTTGGGAGAGAAAACACCGAGGAATATTTGCTCAGAAGGTTTTATTGGCCGGGAGTGTACGCCCACATACGTAGGTATTGCGCCCAATGTCCCCGTTGTCAGTTAACCGAACCTAGTCGGCCTAGGAAGGCGCCTCTCCTACCCCTTCCCATCATCGATATCCCGTTCAAAAGAATAGGGATGGATCTAGTGGGACCTTTGATTCCTTCGTCAAAAGGACACACCTACATCTTAGTCATTGTAGATTATGCTACACGATACCCAGAGGCCATTCCCCTGACTAGTATGACAACCAAGACAGTGGCCCAAGCTATGATTAACGTATTTTCTCGTCTTGGGTTTCCACATGAAATCCTCACGGACCAGGGGACCCCTTTTATGTCCACCTTAATGAAACAAGTGTGTAAAACATTGGGGATAGCTCAGATCAGAACCTCCGTTTACCATCCTCAAACGGACGGATTAGTCGAAAGATATAATCGAACCATTAAAACCCTGCTGAGAAAGACTATCAATGAGACAGGGAAGGATTGGGATCAAAAGTTACCCCTAGTGTTGTACGCCATACGGACACATGAGCAAGCATCCACGGGGCATAGCCCCTTTGAGTTGGTCTTCGGACGCCAACCTCGTTCCCTTTTAGACATGGCGGTAGAATCCTGGGAGGCCGAGGCTGAGGAAGCAGGGACTCCTTTGTTAGAATATGCGGAAAAATTGAGGAACCACTTACACAGCTTATGGACAGACGTACACGCAAACCTGGAACAGGCCCAACAAACACAAAAGTCCTATTATGACAAAGGAAGTAAACTACGGGTTTTCCAACCCGAGGACCAGGTCCTAATAATGAGACCCACCTCCGACCATAAACTCCTGGCCAAATGGCAGGGCCCATATCGAGTAATCAAAGCAGTTTCCCCTGTCACCTACCTTATCGAAATATCCTCCCGTCCTATAAAAACACAAATATATCATGTAAACCTGCTAAAAAATTGGGAGACCCCCGCACAACCTGAACGTTCCGTAGAAATGGGTCAGTTTGTGTGTCCCGACAAGACCCTAGATATCGAGTTCTACCCTACCAACCCCGATACTGAAAGTACCCTAACCATAGTAGACGATACTTTACCTGAAGGGCAAAAGCAACAAGCCCTTAAGATTTTAAAACAATGGCAACCACTCTTTTCAGAGAAACCAGGAAAGACGTTTTTAATTCACCATAAAATACGCACAAGCTCCGGGCAGATCACCAGAGAACGCCCGTATCGTATTCCAGAAGCTAGAAAACACATAATCGAAGAAGAAATCAAAACAATGTTATCCCTAGGGGTCATCGAACCGTCCACTAGTCCCTGGTGTTCACCGGTTGTCCTAGTACCGAAGCCTGATGGTAGCGTCAGGTTTTGCATAGATTTCCGCAAACTTAACTCAAACTCCCTATTCGACACCTATCCCATCCCTAGGGTGGACGATGTTCTCGAAAAACTAGGGAAGGCAAAATACATGTCTACTATCGACCTAACTAAAGGGTATTGGCAGATTCCCTTAGCTCCTTCAGATAGAGAAAAAACAGCTTTTTCTACCCAGTCCGGGTTATATCAATTCACAGTACTGCCCTTTGGGCTTCATGGGGCCCCTGCAACCTTTCAGAGGTTAATGGATAGGATTCTAAAACCCTATCCTGCATTCTCCGCTGCATATCTAGATGATGTAGTCGTATTTAGTGAAACATGGGAGGACCATTTAATACACCTACAGAGAATATTCCAAGCCCTTCAAACTGCTGGTTTGACGGCCAATCCCAAGAAATGTGTGATAGGTAAAACCGACATCTCCTATTTGGGATATCGGATTAATCAGGGTACACTACAACCTCAAAATGGGAAGGTGGATGCCATTTTGCATGCCCCTCTTCCACACACAAAAAAGGAATTACGCTCCTTTTTAGGATTAGTGGGCTATTATCGGCGCTTCATTCCACATTACTCCACCTTAGCAGCACCTCTTACGGACCTACTCACTAAACGATATCCCAATCGACTTTTGCCTTTTTCGGAGACGCAAAACGCGAGTTTTGAACAGTTGAGAGTTTCCTTAACCTCCGATCCCATCCTGCACTGCCCAGATTTTACGAAGCCGTTTCACCTCTACACTGACGCATCGGATGTTGGGCTTGGAGGGGTTCTGACTCAGCCTGATAGCGAGGGGCTTGACCATCCGGTGGTCTACATCAGTAGAAAACTGTTTTCCCGGGAACGTAACTATCCAATTATAGAGAGAGAGTGCTTGGCTATCAAGTGGGCCATTGACTGTTTGCAGTACTATCTCCTAGGGCGGCCGTTTATACTATTCACGGATCACGCTCCTCTTACGTGGCTGGCTGCGCATAAAGATTCTAACTCCAGGATACTGCGATGGTTCCTTGAACTGCAACCATTCTCCTTTCAGGTTCGGCACGTCCCTGGATCTCACCAGGCCCCCGCTGATTATCTGTCCCGATTTCCTCTGTCTTCGCCTGTCCTGGAGCAGGACAGTTCTTGGGGAAGGGTGTGTGACCGGGCCGCCCCGGGCAACAGCGGGGAACCGGCAGAAACGGAACCGCTGCGGCCGCGTTCCCAGGTTTCCCTGGAAACGCGGCCGCAACGAGGCCAGCGTCCTGAGGTTGCCTCGGCAACCTCCGGTGACGAGGAGGCTCCGGATTGGCCACCAGGCGGCCAAAAGACGGAAGCTCCGGTCGAGAGGAAGGCCGGGAAGGAAGAGAAGAAGGAGAACGACGGCGGCAACGGCGAACCTAAGGAGGAAGAGAGAGACGGCGACAAGGACATCGGAGGAGGACCCCCGTGGCCTGGAAGCGGCGGAACCCGAACCCAGAGGAACAGCGCCCGATCGGAAGCAGGGAAGACCAGCCCGGACCGACGAGAGGACCTCCACAGAGCCAGCCACGACCCTGGAGGGTCGTGGCTCTACAAGGTACGGTCCTTCTGGACAAACCGAGGGGCACAATAAAAGGGGAGAAACGCTGGGGAAGGGAGGGAGGCAGGGTGAGGGGAAGGAGGAGAGAAGGGCACTTTAGAGAGCACCGGGAGAGCACAAAAGGGTAAAGTATAGAATATACACAAGCCCTGAAGTCCTCACTGGCACCTATATCACACACAAACCCCCCCCCCTCCTTAAACCTTTTCCCCAGTAAAACATAGAAGTAGAAGACGTGGTATAAGGCGTCCGTTCCACTCACCAGCGGTATGTGTTCCCTTTTTCTTGTATGTCACATCCGGGACCTGATGAGGACGATCCGGTACGCCACCTAGAGAAAAGGAAGAAAAGGGACACAGATAAGAAGGAAGATATTCACCACTCCAGAGAAGGAACTGGCGCTAAACGTCGTACTGACTTTTCATCAGTTCTTATTTCAACTTACTAATAAATACTTACCTCAAAAACCCAAATTTACCTCTCCTGAGTGTCTATACTGTGGGGACTGTCTACAAATAGGTTGTCCAAGAGGATTGCTTCGAGTACAATCCTTAGCTACCTCAGCAGCAATAATTCCTTCTTGTTGTATCTCATCATTTCCAATTTTTAAATAGTTTGCGAAAATAGAACACTGAATAGTATCTTTGACAGCATTAAAATAATCTTCGTAGTGGTCATACTCTCCTAGCATTTCCAATTCACTACACTAAGGCTTGAATAGTTGAAGAAGAGCTAAATAGAAAAACTCTCTTTTGTAAGGAGTTTGGCAACTGAGTTTTCAGTAGTTAGTTAGATTTTCTTATGCATGTTTGACTAAACAACCATCACATCCAGGTACTGCATATTTCCCTTCTTCTATGTTTTCACTTACATTACTTCTGTATCTGTAGTTTTGAAGAATTTCATAAAGGCACTTGTCTTCTAGATGTGAACTTCTTCTTAGAAAGTATGTATCCAACATATTTGATTTCACATTGTCTGTACTTTGGGGTTCAAACTCTGCTAGGTACTGCATTTCTGGGAAAGACTTTAACACTATGTTTCGTGAATCAGCTAGACCAAGACTTACCCAGACAATTCTTTCTGATTTTGAGAACAACCTTGCCGAACTCAACCTGTCACAGGCTTCAAAGGATCCCATTTCCATAAGAGAAAACATTTTTAAACTGACAGAATACAATTTCTTGCTAAGTGTCTTCTCTACAGAAATCTCCTCCCACATCTTATTCATCTCTGTCTTTTAAGATTGTATAATGTATGATGTGACATACTGAGCCACAGCAATGGGGTTGTCTGCTACAGATTGTATATCCATATTAGCCTTCCACATTTTCAAAATCACAGGGTTATAGTCATTAATATATTTCAAAGCTTCTGTTCTTTTCAGGTTATGTGTGTGTTCTTTGGTGATTTCTGTGTCAGTGTATATCTGACTGAAGACAAGAAGCTGTTTACTCTTCCTTTTGAAATGCCAGGTCTTGGAAATCCAAATCTAAATCTTGTGTAAACATTTCCTTTGGATCAGCATTTATGACAGTAGTACTTCCCACATCTATGTGTATGGAAAACACAAAACTTGTTCTCTGAGACCTCTTGCACCAGAGTTTTTTGGTATGGAAAATGTCACATACTGTTCTATGAAAGACCGTTCAGACTCATCAATGTGTGGTCCAGATTTAGGCTCGTCTTTTATCCATAGAAGGTTGTGATGATGAGGAGCACCTTTGCCTGGTACTCTTTCCGCAAAAGAAGTCTGTTACTTCTCTAGGAGGAGGATTGCTTTTGTTGCACATAAAAGAAAACATAACTTGGAACCTGTGGTTGGAATATCTACAAACATTAGCAGGGTCTAATGAGCAACGTTCTCCAGCTGTCTTTACATTGCTGTCTTTTATGTTTGAGTTCACCTCTCTCAAGAATTGAAGGAGGTCATCCTGCGCATACTCAGCACAACTGAGTGTCAGAAACCAGGTTGATGCACTCAGGTTTCTTAGCATACATTTCAGGTCTACATGACAATGAAACCAATATTCGTTGGCACGCCATTAAATTAATCAAGTTGTATTCTAAGTTTTTGTCCTTTTCTTGAACTTTGTTAACAATATCTCTCGCAAACAGATTTTGAAGATTAACTTCTGTTTTTAGAATGTGATTTATTGCATATGGAAGTGCAGGCAAGTCGCTCTCAAACAGAAGATGAAATATGTATGGGATACACTGTCTGAATCTTGGATCCTCTGAATATAATCTTGCTGATTGGCATTCGCTCCTGGTATTTGTATGGGCCGGTCATCATAGCGACCATCTACTCCAGTGGGAAAAAACTAGGGAAAACAGCGAACCTCTAAACTTTTTTCCCCATACACTCATGGGTGCTCCCTTTGCTTGTTTCAGTTGAAACAATAGCCAATAGCATCACCAATTACTTCTTTGGAATGTAACGGATGAATGCTGTAGTGCTCATAAATGTTTTCTGATTGTGATTGATCCGCTTTTTTCAATTTGTCCACTTGCTGGCAAAATGTAATCTTCAACATTTGATATATCAGGTTCAACATCAATTTTTTTTATAATAAATTTTTTTTGTACCAGGTATAAAATTGCTTGTTTACCTTTATCAGTGTCAACTAACCCTTGCCAAGTTGTTTTGTTCTTAGTAAGCACACTATTTACTAGAATAATAAGTGGCTCATCAGTGTCTTTGTCTACATCTACAGTTTCAATACATTTTTTAAAGTCTAATGGCAAATACACTACTCTTCCTTTAAAGCCTTTCTGTAACTCTGTTGAATGTAATTTACCTGGTTTTGGTTCCAGTCGTGTAATTGCATGAAATGGATGAACAGACTGTATAACGATTGATTCATATACATTAAATTCTCTTAGTTGTTCTGAAATAGTCACAAATTCCAACCTGTTTTGTACTGCTCTAGCTGGTGTTTTATGATCCTCTAACTTGTCATAGCAGTACTTACATATAACTTGCTGTATGGACAAGTCAAATCACTCCTCTACCAACAAATAAGAAGCAAATTCTTGCCATTTGTCCCTTCAGTTTTGGAAAATACATCTACATTTTGTGTTTGACTTTTGTCATAAGTGTGTCTATAACAAATACAAACATAGTTTCTTTTTTCTGAACAAGCTGTGTTAAACTTTATAATCTTTGGGCCAGATGTATCAAAGCTTTTTGCATTTGCAAACGGTGCGAATGCCCGTTTGCAAATGCAAAAAGCCCTTTCAGAATGTATCAAAGGCATTCTGAATGCAATTTTAAGGAATCACTAAAATAGCGATTCCTTAAAATTGCGACCCTGTCTCTAAATAAGAAATCGCGATTTCTAAAGCACATGTATGAAGCAATTCCTTAATGCGAATTGGGCATTGAGGAATCGCTATTACCACCAAGTTGAACTTGGTGGTAACCATGTGCAAATTTTAAAAATGCATTTAAAATGCATTTTTAAAATTTACATGTAAAGCAAACATGCCCTTTTGGCATGTGTGTACCTTACATGTTGTTAAAAGATGTTTTGGGTTGCTGCAGAGGGGGCCTTAGGCCCCCAGCACCCTGGACTTTGCATTTCCCAAAATTGCGACTTCCAGTTAGGAATTCACAATTTGGGACATGCAAAATATTTGCAAATATGGGCCGACAGGCCCATAGATGCGAATGGAAGCTGTATCGTAATTTGTGATTCAGTAATAGCATTTGCGATTTTTAAGAAATCGCTATTACCGAATCGCAAATATGATACATTGCATTTTGCGAATCAGAAAAAGCGATTTCTTAAAAATAGCTATTTCCGATTTGCAAAAGGCATTTTTCATACATCTGGCCCTTTGTTGTCAAAATTCTCAGTAGTAATATCTATGCTCTGTTCCTCAATACTTGTACCTACAAAAATCCTAATTTTCCCTAAAATCCTCTTCAGAACAAAGGAAACAATACTGCACATCATCACAAACTTTTTCCACGTCTCCTACTGTACCAAGCAAATGTACTCTATTAATTTCTCCTAAAGATAAGGCTGGAGTCTACACACAGTAAACTAAATTTCAGATTTTTGAGTAGTGAACTGTCAACATTATAAAGTGATGAAATGTGCTTTGGCACACTTTCTTTGATAAACATGCTAATGAATGTCCTTGTAAATGACTATGCTTTCTTGCTTTGTATACATCTAATCCTTGCCAAATTGTTTTTTTTGTTTCAGATTTCTGCATGGAAAATCACTTATCAAATTTCTAAGTAAGTCAATTGATTGCTGCTGAATACTACAAATACTGCTACAGTTCCCATTGTATTCAGGATCCTGTTTACGCCTTCTCTGAACCTCTTCAGCTATCACTTCTTCAACATTCCTTGCAACAAACTCTTCTTTTCAATGGGACTACCATCTTTCACCTCATAACATCGGCCAATTAAATCAACTGTATGTACTAATGTGTTCTCTTGCAAGTACCCTTCTTCATTAAAGAAAGGCTCTATACTGGAACTATGCTTCCATTCACCACTAAATATTTTACGAAAATTATTTTTACCAATAAGTTCTTTCCTTTGGCTGCATCTCTTCATACACAACACTGTTTTGTCCAGTGTCCTCATTCTTTTCAGAATCAAAAGAAAAATCTTTCTTTTTGAGGCAAATGCCTTATCAACGACATCCTCAACACGCTGCTTTTGTTTCAAAACCTCTGTTCTTCTTTTATACTGCTTCATAGTTTTCATTAGATTCTGAATTACTCTGCCACGGAACATTTTACCTCTAATTTGTTTGAACTGTTGCTGTCTTCTGGTAATGCTATCTGCTTCCTTCAATGATTCCTTACTCTTCATCTGACGTGATATTTGTCCTTCTTTGGCTGATTTCGGACCTTCCTTTTTAGGTACTTGATTGTGTAGGCTTTGCAAATTCCCACAAACAACTTTAAGTAATGTTTTGTTTTTCTTACCAGTAGCTCCTTCCCCTTTAACCACATTGTCCACATGTTGCCCTTTTTGTTTCTCTGTTCCAAGTAGATAGTATATTTTCCTCAATTTCTTTCACCTTCCTGTTTTTTTTTCCGGTATTTTACATGTCTGTTTTTAATTCAAATAGATGCCTAAAAAGAAAAAAAATACTATTCAATAATATGTGATAAGCATTTAATTGTTATGCAAACAGTCTCATCACTATGTTGCAGGCACTCTATGTGTGTTACTGTCAACACTAGAGCAGTACGCGCTCTATTGGCGACTAGAATGCAAAAACCAAGCACTCTCAAAAGAACGTAATTTATGCATTGTGCTGATATGTTGTGGTTTAACCTTTTGCATTGCAGAGTTCAATCCTGAAAACTTATTTTTAATATGCTTACAAATATTGTTCCTTTGCAATGTATTGCTGCAGGTTTTCAGAGTGTG
This sequence comes from Pleurodeles waltl, assembly GCF_031143425.1. Lineage (NCBI taxonomy): Eukaryota > Metazoa > Chordata > Amphibia > Caudata > Salamandridae > Pleurodeles > Pleurodeles waltl. The sequence goes on from NC_090449.1 coordinate 778,912,661, forward strand.
TTAGAGTGTGGCCCCTTTCCAGGGCCTTCCAGAGACTTTCCCTGCAACATGCCTGGGCGTGGTTGTGGGCTGGGCCAAGACTCTATAAAAGAGAGCCAGCTCAACTCCCAGTGCTCACTATTCAGAGGTCCCGGTGCAGAGCAGCAGCTTCTTCCTGAGCTCCTGTCCCAGTGGCCTATAGGATCTTCCAGGCTTCTGCCCTTCATCCTTCATTGTTGATCATTGTTCCAGGCGGTAAGTCGGTGGTTGGACTGTTCCGACACCGTTATCGAGAATTTTCATATTCTTGGTTTAATTCTGTAATGGTTAACAAATTATTTGCGCGCTACCCTTCTTGACATTAATATAGTGGTTTACAAATCGTCAAGACGCACGATTTGTTTCATAAAGGTTTAACTTTGTTATTCATTGCCCGCTACCATTTCTTGGTATTTCTTGGTATTTACATGATGTCTTCCGAATCGGCAAGACGCGCAATTTGTTTCATGAGGATTTAACTTTGTTGTTCATTGCGCGCTACCATTTCTTGACATTTACATGGTAGCTTAAGAATCGGCAAAAGACGCGCAATTCGTTTCATTGTACTTTGATCTTGTTATACATTGTGAGCTGTTATTTCTTGGCATAAACCTCGTGGTTTACGAATCGGCAAGACACACAATTCGTTTAATGATGATTTGATTTGATATTCATTGCGTGCTACCATTTCTTGACATTTTACATTGTGACACTCGAATTGGCAAGACGCACGATTCTCTCCTCGAGTTTAATTCATGTTGTTTATTGTATGCCACTATTCTAAGATATTTATTATGTAATATTAGAGTTGACAAGTTATATGATTTGTTTCCTGAATCCATATTGTGTTATTTATGGTGCACAATCCTTTTATGGTGTTTACTATATATATATATATATATATATATATATATATATATATATATATATATATAAATCTGCAATATTCGCAATTTGTGTTGAAACATTTTAAGAGTATACAGAAGGCCAGAGTTTCTAGATGCAATATTGTATGGTCCTAGTATGCATTCTTAAAAAAGGATTTATATGACTGGTTTAAAATTTTGTCAGAATGTTTTTCTGATTCTCATGTAAAGGAAAGTACTTGAATAAGAAAGTTTTCACTTAATCCATCTTGATTCCCTTACAGGTATCCGACCATTTTGAAACTTAGTCATTTTAAGCTTAATTCTTAGATTGTTCATGTTTTCAGAATGACTAGGCTTAGAATCATAGTCTAGTATTGATTTCAGGAGATATAATTTTCATATTGTGTGTTCTAACTTTTTTCTTACTACAGGTCTCCTTCCCAGCTGTTCCCTTCCTAATCCCCTCTTCCCCTCTTGAACTCTCTTAGCCTCTGTGATTTATCTATCAGAGTCTTGGAGCTGTTCAGTGGTGGACGTGTTCGGAACGTGCGCAGACCCCGAGGATCTGGTGACTCTGACAATTACTTATCATGTTTAAAGCAGAGTATGCAAGCCTCTGTTCTTATAGGTAATCAATGTCCGGCTCAGTGTTTCACTGTATGCATTAGTGTGTGTTTGGGTATGTTACTGTATCTATCAGTGTGTGCCTCTGTAACTTATGACATCCATCAGTTTGTCTCTAGGTATGTTAGTGTATGCATAAATATGACTGTCAGAATGTCAGCATATGCATCCATCTATACCTGGGTGTGTCAGTTGACACATGAGTGTGTGCCCAGATGGATGGATCAGTATGTGACTAGATGTATCACTGTATGTATAAGAGCAGCATTATGTGCGCTACTGCATACATGAGTCTCTCCTTGGTGTATCAGTTGATCCATCAGTGTGTCTTTTTGTGTGTTATGGTATATATCAGTGAGTAACTCTGTGTTTCAGGGTATGCAGCGGTGTGTGACTGAGTGTGTTATTGTGTCCTTCAGTGTGTGCCTACTTTTATAATTGTATGCATCAGTACATGTCTGGGTGTGTCCCTGTCTCAGTGTTTTACTGTATAGATCAGTGTATACTGTACGGATCAGTGTGTGTCTGAATAGGTTACCATTTGCATAAGCGTGACCCTGAGTGTATCAGTGTATACATCCATATGTATTTTGGTTTGTCTGTGTATTTAAGAGTGTGTCCCTGGGTGTGTCATTGTATGCATCAGTGTGTATAAGGGGGTGTAGCTGTATGCATCAGTGTTTGGTTGTATGCATCAGTGTGTGTCCGGGTGTCTCAGTGTAACTACCAGTGTGTACCTGAGGATGTTAGTGTTTGCATGAGTGTGTGCCTGGGTGTGTTAGTGTTTGAATGAGTCTCTGCCTAGATATCCTAGTATATACGTGAGTGTGTGCTTGGGTCTACTCTGTGTGCATGTTCTCAAATATATAATTTCCTAAATATATTTTTGCATCAGTGGGTGAGTAGGTGAGTAGCACTAAGCTTTACAGAAAATGTTTCTGACGGACAATATAGATGACATGTTGGACCTATTACACACCATATGAAAGTAAAGGCCTCTTTTATGAGGCACTAGTGGCACACTGTGCCACTGGAGCATCATTGTTTTACACTCCAGTGGGAAGTGTTGCAGCCAATATTTACAAGGGCATGCACACCCACCTTGCATGGCTTTTAAAGGGCTAGTAAACATGGATACCTTTAATCCATAATACTGTGTGAAAAAGGTGCTCCATGGGTGTTCCCATGCAACACCTATACAACATGACGGAATCTGATGCATTTCCATATTTACAAAGTTGGTAATGTGTCAGGTTCCTCCGCCACCTCATGTGTGGTGTAAAACTGCCAGACCAGGGACAAGTAACATTATTTCTCCCTGTTGCATTCTATAGCAAACACCATTAATTATTGTTTATGTGCAGGAAAGTATTCTTCTTGTACATAAGCACTCATCTGTGGAACGGAGGCATCCTTACACTATGGTAGAAGAATGTCTGCATTGGAGCTAGGCAGAAATTTTTGTGCCAGCACAGTGGACAAGGGCAGGGAGCCGCCATACCCTCTAGATAAGGTGCATTTCTGACCTTTTCTTTTGAAACAGGGCAGCACAGCAAAAATGTCTGCAACACTACCCTGTGCTAAACTTAGTAAATGGGGCTCTCTAAGTGCAGAAGTGAAAACTACAAATTCAAACTACATCTCTTACCTTAAAAGCACATACCATACTCCCTATAACTTTCAAGTAGTATACTTTAGATATAACTTATTTCAACCTAACAGATACCCCAAGAATTAGAAAGTGGTTAAAAATGCAAACTAAAGTTGATATTAGAACTCTGTTGTAGCAACGAAAAATCATAGTTTAAAAACTACTAGTGTCAATAATCTTTAAAAAAAATATATACCTTACCACGCATTTAAATAAGAGTTTCAGTATCTGTCTAGCTCTCTCTTCGGCACATTATATTTTTCTCTATGTCATATAGATTTGTATCCCTTTTATGTAGGCAGAAACCAGTGAATATACATTGGTTGCAAACATATGCTTTAATTCACATACCTCTTAGATAGCTTTCGTTGATAGTTAAAATACTCTCACAATATCACTTTAACTCTTTTCTTTGTAGAAGGATAAAATCTCAGCATAAGAATGGTACACCACTCTCACATGAAGGAACCACTAATGGCAATCTTTTCAACTTTGATATGAGTGATATTGTGCTAGTTAACAAATCAAAAACTGCCTTTCATATTCTATTCAGATTATTCTACATCTGAATGGTTAGTGGCTCTTAACCCTTTGTTTTCGTTCTATAAAGAAGCCCAATTCGGTTGTGTGTGCGGCTGGAACCGCGCTCAGTGCAGCCCCTATGACTTAATGATGCAGTTGTGACTCAGACGGGGGTTTGAAAATGTCCTCATGATTGTATTTCAATCATTATTTATGTAGATATAATATATAATTACAATACTGAATTGGAAAATTACTTTTTTAGGAACTCATACTCTGACAAAAATACTCTTTTTAACATTTTAGATCTGCTTCAATGGAACTACCCTTCCCCCAACAGTCTTTCACCTCAGCTGCCATAACAACCTCCTTTGGAACACTCCACTGTACCAGTAGTTCAAAAGTTCACATTGCGGTCTGTCACCAGCATACTAGCTTTAATTTCTTCTGCAGCAGGTGTGGTTGACTGTTCAGAATGTAAAGATGTCCAAAATGCCATTAGTTGTTTGTGGAATAATCTGAGACAATCACAGATTTGATAACTTAATGTTTTAAATGACTACCAACTTTTATCTACCAATGTATTTACAACATCCAATGAATTGTGTGGTTTATTTTTAAAACCTGGTGCTTCCATCCATTGTAACCACCTCACATTTTAACAAATGCCTCATTTAGCTGCAGCCTTTCCATGTATGCTACTGCTCCTTCCTTTCAAAATGGTTAGATTGTGGATTGTAGGTCACAGCTATATTTTTGGGCAAGTGAGTATGCTAGAAAGAGTGGCACTGACAGGGACATGGGTTTGTCTAATGTGGATAGTACTAGATTTGGCTAGAGAGGGTTTAACAGCCATCAATTTTTTCCATTATTTTGAAGCATTAGAGATTGTCAACCACCTCACTTCATGAATGTGCACTGTGGCGGTAATGACCTAGGCATACTGATTGGGGTAGGACTGCAAATCCTAATGAAGGATACCTTTAGTTAGTTAATGACACTTTTCCCTCACACTGCCTTTGTTTTCTCCAACATGTGCCAGAGGCAGAAAAGGAACTGGTCAACTAAATTCTGTCCACAGATTGAGAAATCCAGGAAACATGTTAATAAAATTGTTTCAGCATTCCTCAGAGACCATAACATGGGCTCTATATACAATAATAACCTGCACTATGACATGCAAGAAATATATATTCGAGATGGTGTTCCATTTACAGATGAAGGCAACAGAATGTTTCTGAGAAGCCTCAAAGTCTGCATCCGCTCTTATGTATATTAACCATATACAAACAATTAGCACAAAGGTTCTTCTCAGAGCCACCCACTTCCCAAACTCTAGTTAATTTTCTTTAAAAATCTCACTTTTTTCTCCAAAATGTTGGACTTTACGACACTGTTGCAAATTTGCAAGCCAACACCACACATTCAATATACAACAGCAAACTTATTCTTTATATCAATGTGAGTGGGTATGTCAGTGTTAGAGTTGGTGAGTGAATGGCTGTATCAGTGTCTGTGTGAGTGGGTGCATAAGTGTCTGAGTGTGTCTGTGAGTGGGTGGAGGAGTGTCTTACTGGGTCTGTGAGTGGGTGCCTGAATGTCTGACTAGTTTTCTGAGTGTGGGCAAAAGTCTGTAAATAGATCTGAGTGAGTGTGTGAGTGGGTCTGTGATTGAGTTTATGAGTGTCTCAGGGGGTCTGTGAGTGGGTGCATGAGTGTATGTGAGGGTCTGTGAGTGTGTGCATGAGCATATGAGTGGGCCTGTAATTGGGTGCAAGAGTGTATGAGTGGGGCTGTGAGTCAATGCATGAGTGTGTTGGAGGATCCTTGAGAGGGTGCATGAGTGTGTGAATGGGTGCATGAGTGTATGTTTAGGTCTGGGACTGGGTGCATAAGTCTGAGTTGGTGCTTGAGTGGGTCTGTGAGTGGGTGCATGAGTGTGAGTGGGTCTGTGGGTATGTTGATGCCTGTGGGTAGTGGGTTTGTGAGTGGGTGTGTCAGTATGTGAGTGGGTCTGTGAGTGGGTGCATAAGGAGCTGAGTGGGTCTGTGAGTGGGTGCATGAGTGTATCATTGGGTCTGTGAGTGGGTTCATGAGTGTCTTAGTAGGCCTGAGAGTAGGTGTATGAGTGGGTCTGTCAGTGGGTGAATGAGTGTGTGAGTGGATCTGGGAGTCGGTGCATGAGTATGTGAGGAGATCTGTGAGTGGGTGTATTATTAGTGTATGAGTGGGTTTGTGAGTGGGTGCAAGAGTGTGTGAGTGTATCCGTGGGTGTGTTGAAGCCTGCGTGAGTGGGCACATCAGTGTCTGAGTGGGTCTGTGAGTTGGTGCATGAGTGTATCAGTGGGTCTGTGAGCAGCTGATGAGTGTCTTCGTAGGTCTGAGAGTAAGTGCATGAGTGTAGGAATGGGTCTGTGAGTGGGTGCATGAGTGTGTTAGTGGGTCTGTGAATGGGTGTATGAGTGTCTGAGTGGATCTGTGGGTGTGTTAAAGAGTGTGTGAGTGGGTTTGAGAGTAGGTGCATGAGTGTGTGAGTGGGTCTGTGACTGGGTGCTTAAGTGTCTGAGTAGTTCTGTGAGAGGGTGCATGAGTGCATCAGTTGGTCTGTGAGAGGGTGCATGAGTGCCTTTGTAGGTCTGTGACTGGATGCATGAGTGGGTCTGTGGGTAGGTGCATGAGTGTTTGAATGGGTCTGTGACTGGGTGCATAAGTGTGTGAGTGGATCTGTGAGTGGAATATGAGTGCATGAGTGGGTCTGTGAGTGGGTGCATGAATGGGTCTGTGAGTGGGTTGAAGAGTGTCTGACTGGGACTCCGAGTGAGTGCATGACTGCAAGTAGGTCTGTCAGTGGGTGTATCAGTGTGTGAGTGGGTCTGTGAGGGAGCAGAAAAGTGTCTGAGTGGGTCTGCAAGTGGATGCAAGAGTGTATAAATGTGGGTCTGTGAGAAGGTACATGAGTGTGTTAGTGGATCGGTTGGTGTGTGAAAGAGTGTATGAGTGGGTTTGTGAGTGGGTGCATAAGTGTGTGAGTGTGACTGGGTACATAAGTGTTTGAGTGGGTGCATGAGTGTGTGAGTGGGTGATTGAGTGTCAGAGTGGGTCTGTAAGTACGTGCATGAGTGTATGACTGGGTCTGTGAATGGGAGCATGAGTGTGTGAGTGGGTCTGTGAGTAAGTGCAAGTGTCTCTTAGTGGGTCTGTGGGTGTGTTGAAGGGTTTGTGAGTGGATCTATGAGTGGGTGCATGAGCTCCACACCGTTACGCCAACAGAACTACGCCCACAGCATTGTGACCCACGAATCACCACGGCGGACATTCAATGGCGCTAAATCATTGGCGGTACACACCGCTGCGCTCAAAATACACACAACCTAACAAAAATACATCACATTGGACAATTCAAACTACACACACCTGACACTCATACACACACCACACCCAGACCACTAGAAAACACACACCCACATTACCCACAACCCTTTACCATTACAAACAAGTGCCACAAGAGAGATAGCAAAACCACAGACAAGACCACAGACACACACCACCATCACCTATACACCATCCACGCACCCTATATCACACACCCCAACACAGCACCCGACACACCCTCACCCACACCACTCACAATATACCCATGACACCGCAACAACACCCCAGGTTCTCTGAGGAGGAGCTAAGGGTCATGGTGGAGGAAATCATCCAGGTAGAGCGACAGCTATTCGGATCACAGGTGAAGCAGGTGCCCATTGCTAGGAAGATGGAAGCTATTGCGGAGAATCTTGGACAGGGTCAACACCGTGGGACAGTACCCCAGAACACGGAATGAAATCAGGAAGAGGTGGAACGACCTATGGGGGAAGGTACATTCCACAGCAGCAAGACACCAAATAGCTGTACAGAGGACTGGCGGTGGACCCCCACCTCCTTCCCCACAACTAACAATATGGGAGGAGCAAGTCTTGGCAATCATGCATCCTGAGGGCCTGGCAGGAGTAGGAGGAGGGCTGGACTCTGGTAAGTCAAATCTCTATTATTATCACCTCCCCTACCTGCATGCCATCACAAACCCTCACTCCCATCACTTCACCACCTTCCACATACCCCACCATCACAACCCACTCATCCCAATATCAAGCCCTGCATGCAACACCAATGCATGGACACCTCTCACAGACCTGCATGGACACCCATCACTAAAGCATGCACATTAGAGAGAATCACCTAGCCCACAAAATCACTACTCACACAAGGCAAAGCTGCCAGGGCAATAACAACCATACAGGGCAACACACCCATGTACAATATGACACACATAAAAACAATAACACTGCATTTACATCCTCACAGGTCCCCCACCCAAAGTCACTGGAGAGGAGGTGCCAGCAACTTCCAGTCCACCCCCAGAAGAGGCCCACAGTGATGACAGCAGCTCTGGATGCCTGGATCTGGATGATCAACCTGGCCCATCAGAGATCTCCGCACAGTCGGTAACCCAGCCACAGTCCCATACCACACAGAGCCTCCTCCCTCAGGAAACACCATCACAGTGCTCACCCAGCGGGCCCATACCTCTGTCCCCAGGACACGTCAATCAGCAGTGTGTCCACCACTACAGGGACCTCAGGCCACCCCACAATCACAGGACGATCAGGGACCTGGGGTCAGTGGCAGTGGCCACACAGTTCAGGGGACAGAGGCACAGGACAACAGGGTAGCTGGTAGGACTGCTGTGCAACAGGGGAAGGACAGGCCCAGGGAACTGACTCTCCAGGAGGCATGAACCAACATCCTGGGAGCATACCACCATTCCCAGGAGACAACATCCTGGTCTCCATTGCAGGGGTGCTGGCAGACATGGCCAACACCATGAAGGAGGCAGTGGCACACCACCGGGCCCCTGACACTAGCCAAACCAATGAACAGCCTTCCACGTTCGCTGCCCCAAGTGAACAAGAGCCCCACCACAGGAACAACAGACCACCAGCACCCCACCCCCCTGCAGAAGGAGAACCACCCCGCAAATGGTCCCTGCGATCCAGGCAGAAGCCAGAGAACATTGCCAAGACCCCGCCAGTAAATAAGACTCTCCTAAATGTCACCCTTGTGTCCCACTCTTTCACCCTGTCCACCTTGAACTGCCATTGTTCCCCTTTTTATACCCCCTTGGACAATGCACCTGTTATACAAATAGACTGGATTCTATCCTGGACATTCCTTCATCATCACCCCAGCCCATTGCACATACCCCTCTAATCATTAGCACTTAAATAAACACCATTTGAATAAATACAAGTATGGAGTCTGTCAAATTATTTAACCATGTATTTGTTTAACAAGCTTTAAACACTGCAATATAACTGTACAGTAATGTATCCATAGGAATGACCTGTAGTTGGCTGCAGTCAACACACCAGGAGCGATAGTGGGGCACAAAAATCTGAAAATAGAGATGCCAAAGGGTACTGTAAGTGGCCATAGAAGTGGGATAATCAGCCTGCCAGTGACAATGTCAAACACAAAACTATCAATTAAATGTGAATTTACACTGTCTTACCTGTGTGTCATTGGAAGTATTGACGAATTATTTCACTTCAGTTGTCATCATCCTCTGCCTCCTCATCTTCACTGTCCACAGGGTCCACTGCTGCCACACTCCCATCTCCAGCCTCATCCTCCTGCAGAAAAGGCACCTGGCGACGTAAGGCAAGGTTGTGCAACATACAGCATGCCACGATGATCTGTTACTCCTTCATCGGTGAGTAGAACAGGGATCCACCTGTTAGATGGAGGCAACGAAACCTGGCCTTCAGGAGGCCGAATTCCCTTTCTATTATTCTTCTTGTTCACCCATGTGCCACATTGTAACGTTCCTCTGCCCTTGTCCTGGGATTCCTCACAGGGGTCAGTAAGCATGAGAGGTTGGGGTAACCGGAGTCATCTGCAAATATCGAGGCACAACTGTTAGACACACACTATCCCTTAGGGCCCACACCATACCCATACACCAACAACCCCTGGGTGGGAACCAGGGCTCACCTATTAGCCACACCCGGGGCCTCTGGAGTTGAGCCATCACATATGGGATGCTGCTATTCCTCAGGATAAAGGCATCATGCACAGACCCAGGATACTTTGCATTGACATGGGAGATGTACTGGTCCGCCAGGCACACTATCTGCTCATTCATGGAGTGAAAGCTCTTTGGTTTTCTGAACATCTGTTCATTTCTCCGGGGGGGGGGGGGGGACAAATGCAATATGTGTACCATCAATAGCCCCAATAATGTTGGGGATATGTCCCATAGCATAGAAATCAGCTTTCACTGTGGCCAAATCCTCCACCTGAAGTAAAACGATGTAGCGGCGCATGTCTTTAATCATTGCAGACAATACTCTGGTCAGCACTATTGAGAACATTGGCTGAGACATTCCTGCTGCCAAGCCCACTGTCACCTGGAAGGAGTCACTTGCCAGGAAATGGGGCACAGATAGGACTTGCACAAGAGGGGGGATTTCGGTGGGCTGACGGATAGCAGATATCAGGTCAGATTCCAATTGGGCACACAGCTCTGCGATTGTTGCTCTGTCCAGTCTATAGGTGAGGATAATATGCCTATCCTCCATTGTTGCCAAATCCACCAGGGGCCTGTACATGGGGGGATGTCTCCATCTCCTATTCATCCACAGCGGTTGTAATCTAGGGGGCAAAAGATGAGTAGCTGGTCAGTATGCCATATTTCCAAACACTGCACTGCAGTGCATGCTGTAACACAATATTGTTGTATAGGCCCAAATGGTGCTTATGTGTACTGTGACGCAGTTAGGTGCCATGGCCTGCACCCCCCCTGAAATGGCGTCCACCTGTACTGTATGGAGGGACAGGTGGAAATGAGGTAATCTCGCTGACGTTGTGTGCCATTGCAAATCCTCATTGGATCCCATTGGGCCCTATGGGTTACAGAAGCCAATGGTGATGTATGCTGCCGATGACGGTACGCACCGCCGCAGACGTGACCACCATTTTCTATCTGTTCACCCACTTTCTACCTGACCTTCAACAGGAGAGGACCTACACTGCAAGTGCTGCTGTGCCCTGTGTCTGGAAACCGACCATGGCTCGTGTCACTGGGGAAAGGGCTCCTGCTTTCACCGCTGCGGAGTTGGAGAGACTGGTGGATGGGGTTCTACCCCAGTACCGAATGCTGTATGGGCCTCCAGACCAACAGGTGAGAACACTGTGAGCACGATTGATGGGCAATGAATGCATGGGGTGCTGTGTGTGAGGGCCTTGTGTGGGGGGATTGGGGTAGGGGCCCTGGGCAGCATGCTGCATGTATGGTGGGCAATGTCTGTGCACAAGGGGATGTGAGGGCTATGGTGGGCCATGAGTGTAACAGGCAGGACATTCTGACTGCTACCTTTTCCTATTTGTATTTCTCTGCAGGTCAGCGCCCATCAAAACAAGCATTTTCAATGCAACGGGTCTCGCATTTGTTCGAGTTAGAGCTATTAGCGTTGTAAAGCAAAAAAAGGATGCAGCGCGATCACGCAATCTAAATGCAGCGCATTCGCACTGCGTGGAAAATAAAGAGATAAAGTAGTCCGGACTCCAGGCTGAAAACATCGAGCCTCGTATGTTTTTGGTGCTTTACCTGTGCTGTGTAGGTGGGCTGAACACCGGAAAAGGCATGACGTATGCATGCCTTTCACAAATGAAAGCCAGCGGATTTTAAAAGGCAAGCCCACGAACCCATGTAAGTGACTGACGTGGCATGGGCGTGGTTTCAAGCCCAAAGAGAGATTGCAGAATGGATGGAGCACTTTGTGCTCATCCATAAAAAGGGTATATGGCTAGCCGTCACCAAGGACGTGCAGACCCTGGAGGTCTACGGCAGATGGAGCACCCGCTGTCGCAGATGGTGGGAGGACCTGAGACAGCTGGGCACGGAAGACGGCGGAGGCCCAGCAGGGGATGGCCTCCCAACGAGGAAGGGGTGCCTGTTGAAGCCTGACCCCCCTGATGGCCTGCATACTGGCGGTGGCCTATTTGGAGCTGGATGGGTGCTCGGGGGCATCACAGCAGCCACAAGGGGGTGAGTAAAGGGCCCCAATGTACTACTTGTGCGTGGTGGGGTGGCATCCGGGTGGGGGATGTGGGCCTGTGGGTGCCCCTAGGCCAGGCTGGCCAGCGCAGGGTAGGGCCCATGTTGGGCAGGGTCTGATGTCAACCTCCTCCAAACAAGCTAGTAGGCCTCCACTACTGGGCAGGGGTCTGTGGGTCTCAGATATGCTGCAATTGGTGTTATGTATCCCTGCCCTGGGCTGGTGACTAGCATTGTGACTGGTAGTGCATTGCCTAGTGCGTAGGGCTGTTCCCTGTGTGTGAGTGTGTTGTGTACACCAACGTTGGTGTAGTTGCCGCCTTTGTCTTGTCCCCCCCTTTTCATTTTGTCACCCTGTCCTTATGTGTATTAGCATAATCTGGCGGAGGAGCAAAGGCACCGGCGACGGGGAGAGCTGCATCCTACAGGGCCCAGGAGGCCGAATCCACCGACGGTGAGGGCACTTGTGGGGCGGAGGGTGAGGGGAGCACCACGGCAGAGACTGGAGGGGACAGTTCTGACAGTGATACCTCCTCCGATTTAAACTCCCTGGTGGTGGTGGATACCTCTGTGCCCACCCCAACTACAGGTACAGCCGTCACCCCCGTACCAGCTCTGCCATCCCAGCAGCCCCTCAGCGTGCTTCCCATGCCCACTCACCCAGGAGGGTCGGAATCTCCATCACCCCAGCCACCTCAGTTCCTGCCCCAGTTAGCCCTGCTCCCCTCAGTGAGGAGGCTATTGACCTCCTGGGATCCATCTCTGTTGGGCAGTCAACCATTGTGAATGTCATCCAGGGGCTGGCAGCCCATTTGCAACAAACAAATGCATTCCTGGAGGGCATCTACTCTAGCATGGCGGCCCAACAGAGATCAATGCAGGCTCTGGCCTTTTTCCTGATGGCAGCCATTGTCCCTGTTTCTAGCCTCCCCCCTCCAACCTCCTCTACCCAATCCCATTCCCCTCAACCCCAACCTATCCCAAGCACACAGACAGGCCAGCATGCACCCAGGACAACACACAGGAGTGGTTCAGGCAAACACAAACACCACACATCATCACACAGGCACTCACACAAACACCATCCAGATGCAGACATACCAACATCCACTGCCTCCACTGTGTCCCCCTCCTCCTCCTCGTCCACCTCCCTCCCAGTAGCGTCTACACTCACACCTGCATGCACTACATCCTCATCCACTACCACCATCACGCCTATCACTACACGCCCCTCACTGGCAGTCACCACCCCCACTTCCATGCACACATCCCCTGTGTCCTCTCCCAATGTGTCAGTGCCCCCTCCTCCCAAGGTACACAAGCGCAAGCACTCAGACACCCAACAGCCATCCACCTCACAACAGCATCCAGCCCATGCACCTGCACCCAAACACAGCAGAAAGACACCTCCAACAACCACTTCCTCTTCCTCCACTCCCAAACCTTCACCTTCTTCCTGCCCCAATGTCCCTAAGAAGCTTTTCCTCTCCACCATTGACCTCTTCCCTACCCCTTCTCCCCACCGTCCTTCAGGTCAGGCCAGAGTGAAGAAAACCCAGGCAAGCATCTCAGCCACCCAGTCTAGCGGCACCGTAGTGTCGACAGCTACTGCAGGTGCGAGAGGATCCCGGGCACCAGGCAGCAACACTGACAGGGTGCCTGCACAAGGTGCATCAAGGAATGGCAAGGAGGCACCGCCATCTGCGACTAGAAAGGGCAAAGAGGCACCACCAGCTGCAGGTGTGAAGGGCAAGAGGCAATCCCTGGCTGCTGACAGGAAGGGCAAGGGGCCTGCACCAGCAGGCAGGAAGGACAGGAGGCCTGGTGCTGTGACTCCTTCGGAGCCTCCACCACCAACCATGGTGGTTCAGCCGCCCGAGACTGCACGGAATGGCTGGAGCCTCCCCCCACCACTGCCAGCACCAGCACCACTGCCAGCAGCCCCAGTGGGCAGCCGTCCGAGGCTGCAGGGGATGGGCTGTAGCCTCCCCCACCACTCTCAGCACCACCACCAGCACCACTGCCAGCAGCAGCAGCCCCAGTGGGCAGCTGTCCAAGGCTGCAGGGGATGGACTGGAGCCTCCTCCCACCACTGCCAGCTCTGACAATAGCACCACCACTGCTACCACTGAGCAGCTGTCACCGCCGGTGGACAGTGTGTAGTCCTGCCTCCATGGGCTGTTGTACGTCCCGGCCGCTGCAAATTCAGTGGGTCTAACACCCAGGTGAGAGACTGTGACCTTGCACTTCCCAAGATCTGCATCACAGGGCACAATGCCCCCTCCACAACCAGTGGAGAAGCCATTCACTCAACCCATCCTTCCCAGGATGAAGCACACTGGGCACAATGTCCCCTACAGAACCAGTGGAGAAGCCATCCGCTCACCCCATCCTTCCCAAGATGAAGCACTCTGAGCACAAGGCCCCCTCCAGAACCAGTGGAGAAGCCATCCACTAGAGAGACTGTGGCATTGCACTTCCCAGGACCAGGCAGTGGGCAAACCACCCACTTGAGAGACTGTGGCCTTGCACTCCCCAGGACCAAGCAGTGGGCAAACCACACACTTGAGAGACTGTGGCTTTGCACTCCCCAGGACCAAGCAGTGGGCAAACCACCCACTTGAGAGACTGTGGCCTTGCACTCCCCAGGACCAAGCAGTGGGCAAACCACCCACTTGAGAGACTGTGGCTTTGCACTCCCCAGGACCAAGCAGTGGGCAAACCACCCACCTGAGAGACTTGCCTTGCACTCCCCAGGACAGCGCAGAGGGCATGTTGCCCCCTCCAGGACCAGTGGTGTTGTACCATCTTCCGGCTGTGGTGCCCCCCCATTCCCCATCCCCGAGGTGCCTGTGTATTTTCGAACTGATGCCCCTGCAGTGTTCTCTCCGTGTTGTTGCAGGAGTGAGGTGGGGCCTTGGCCTATGTGTTGTGGCCCTGTGGCCCACGGACATTGAGGACTGGGCAGTGCCCCTCCATTTGTAAATACGTTTATACATTTGTAATTTAATGCACTTATTCATGTCCTTTAATCGTATTACACTCACTTTCTTTCAGTCATTTTGTCCTTGCATTATTCCTGAGGAGTACAGGGTGGATATGTAATGTTACTGCACATGGTTGTGTGTGTGGTGTTGGGGGTGGGGGTGTTGCGTGTGTGTGTCACTCTCTTTTTCCTCCCCCCTCCCTTTTGTGCTAGGCGGCATTACCCACCATGGTCGTCTTTGCCGGCGTTGGTGTTAATAATGCAGGAAAAGGTAGACGAGCATGGGAAATATGTGCAACTCTGGCTCCATGGCATTGTGTTTGTTCCCTGTGTCTCCAGAGGTGAGTCCATTGACTTCTGTGTTCTGTTTACACTGTGCTTTTGATGTCATTGGAACCGCCCCGGAAAAGGTGGCGGATAGGCCTGTTGTAATACTGTGGGCGGTACATTGTCTTCCGCCTGGCTGTTGGTGGTTACCGCCGTGGTGCTTGTTGCTACCAGCGTGGCGGTCGGTGTGTTAAAGTGGCTGTCTGTCTGAGCGGTTTCCGCCGTGATCATAATTCCATTTTTGTTACCGCCGGCCTGTTGTCGGTATTACCGCCGCTTTATCACCGACTGCCAGGGTTGTAATAAGGGCCTATATAAGAAAATTAATTAATTACCTGTAGCTGTAGCTGTAGTTCTCTAGTATTGGTATGTTTCATAGATTCACATGCTTGAATCTTTCCCCGCTGTCAAAGTTGGTGTCCCATGGTACCATAATAAAGCAGTATGTGTCATTATCATAAACCACAATGGCAATGAACAATCACTTAAAAAGTCTATATACATCCTTTATATAAAAAGGAACCAAACTCCAGACAATCAGGCGATAACACCCACTAGAATACTCCCATGAGAGGCTGATTCCCTCATATTTTCTAAACACAAGTGGAAATAATAATAACCCCTAGCTATAAGGGGAGCCTCTCAGGGGAGGAGGGGAGGTCACATGTGAATCTATGAAAGATATCAATACTGGATAACTACAGTTGCAGGTAACTCATTTTCTTCTCCATAATTAGATATTTCATTGATTCACATGATTGAATCAGAATAACAAGCATTTACTATGTTTGTATATTTTTTTATAGCATTAGCACAAATAGCAGATGGTGGGTAGGAAATATATATATACATATATATATATATATTAATATGCAATCAATAAATATATATATTCACATTTTTTCATAAATACATAGCAAACACATGTAACCAAAAGAGGCCCACCCTATTGAAATTAGTGGTATAGTACAGCCTGTCCAACAGTGCATCACTGCACTGCACCAGTTCCAGGCAATAATGCTGCCTGAATGTATGCACACTCTTCCAAATAGAGGCACTCCTGCAAACAAAGCAGTTGAGGTGGAAACTGCTCTAGTTGAGTGCACCCTGTGAGTGGCTTGCCAACCTTTGAGTGGGATAACTAGATTGCAGCTGAGATCCATCGAGCGATGGTTGTTTTTGTGATTGGAGCACCCCTACAAGTGTGTCCATATAAGACCAACAGTGGGTCAATTCTTCTAAGCTGTTTAGTGCGATGTAAGTAGACTTTTAGACATCGTTTGACATCTAGCATTTGGAGAGACCTTTCTGCTGGTGATGTCAGATTTAGGAATAAAGTCTGTAATATTATAGGTTCATTGAGGTGAAAGTCCAAAGGAACCTGGAAAATGAATTTTGGATTGGTTCTGAGAATTATATAATCGCCAGTGAAG
Organism: Pleurodeles waltl; assembly: GCF_031143425.1. Taxonomy (NCBI): domain Eukaryota; kingdom Metazoa; phylum Chordata; class Amphibia; order Caudata; family Salamandridae; genus Pleurodeles; species Pleurodeles waltl. The sequence continues at coordinate 778,929,195 of NC_090449.1, forward strand.
CTCAAAAAGGGTTCTTGAGTAAAAGGGTTCTTGAGTTGTGAAAGCCTGTAACTCACTTACCCTTCTGCCTGAAGTGACCGTTAGAAACAGTTCGACCTTCCATGTGAGAAATTTGCTGCCTGCTCTGTGTATGGGTTCAAATGGAATCTTCACGAGTTGAGACAGAACTAAGTTCAGGTACCAGTCCAGGGGAGAAGTCCTTACTGGATAAAAGACTCTGAAGAATCCTTAAATGAACTGTTTGATGATTCTGCTCGAGCACAAGGTGAGAGAATGTGAAGAGCATCTAAATCTTGATATGGCAGTGAGAAGAACCTTAATAGATGCATGCACCACCCCTGGCTGAGCTAGCAAGAGGAGACAGGGTAGTCTCTGCTCAGGTGATGCCTGCAAAGGGTGGAACCATAAGCAAAAACATTTCCTTTTCAGCTTGTATGTTTTTTTTGTGGCTTCCGCCCTTGCCTTCAAGAGAATTTCCCTGCAGTCCTGAGGAATATTCAGATCTCTCAATTCATGGCATTCAGGAGCCATGTGCATAAGTGGAGAGAAGCCGGGTCTGGATGAAGGACCTGGCCATGGCTCGTCAAAAGTGATTGGGATGTTTGCAGGCAAATGTGGTTGAATTCCAATAGCAGAAGCTCCATGAACCAATGTTGTCTGGACCACCTGGGGGCTATCTGGAGGAGGTATCAGTGCTCCATTTTCATTTTGCTGAGAACCTTTGGGATGAGAGATATGGGGGGAAAAGTGTACGCATAGATCCTTCACCATCCGATCAAAAAGGCATTTCCCCACGAGCCAGGGTGCGGATACCGGCTTGCATAAAACTGGCATTTGCTGTTCTCCCTTGTTGCAAAAAGATCCAATGCTGGTTTGCCCCAGAGAAAAAAGATCCTGCCCAGCGCCGACTGATCCAGCTCCCACTCATGGCTGCTGTTCATGGTTCTACTGAGCATGTCCTCTAAGAGATTGTTTGTTCCAGGAACGTGTTCAGCCCGCAGAGTTATCTTGTGAGTGATCATCCAGCACCAGATTTCTTTAGCTTCCTTGGACAGCGTCAGCGATCTTGTGCCTCTTTGCTTGTTCACGTAATGCATGCTGGTGATACTGTCTGTGCAAACCAGCACTGAAGGCCCTGCTATCCTTGGTAGGAAAGCTTGGAGACTGAAATAGATGGCTTTGAGCTTCAAGTGACTGATATGCATGCTCTTCTGGAGCGGAGGCCACATTCCTTGAAGTTGCAGGTCCTGCAGATGTCCGCCCCAGCATCTGTAGTTATTACGAAGTCAGGTATATGAAGCAAGAATGTGAGGCTCTTTGACAGATTGTATGTCTGGGACCAACAAGCTAGTGCTTACATCATACCTGGTGTGCTGTTCTCATGGTCTTCAAATGATCCTTCTGATTGAATCCATTGTTTTTGTGGCTCTTCTTGCAAAGGTCTTATTTTCAGCCATGCGGAGGGACCAAACTGAATGCTGAGGACATAGGTGGTCATTACAACCCTGGCGGACTGTGTTAAAGCTGCGGAAATACCGCAAACAGGGCGGCGTACAAAAAAAGGGAATTATGACCCTGGCGGAAACCGCCAACAAAGACAGCCACTTTAACACTCCGACTGCCACGGCGGTACAAACAAGCAGCGCGGCGGTTACCACCAACAGACAGGCGGGAGACAATGTACCGCCCACACTATTACAACCCGCCAATCCGCCTCCTTTTCCGGGGCGGATTCACCGTGGATAAAAACACGGCAGAAACAGCTTTTGCTATGGGAAAACGCTCACCTGAACACATCCCACGAGGAACGACGAGTCATTGGATCCGGAATTACAAATACTCCCTGCCCTTTTGTTTCTGCTCCTCTACGAACAACAGCTACGTAGGCGCAGAAGACACCGGTGAGTACTGCACCTACGACACGGGGGAGGGGGAGGCAAAAGTTAGGGGGACACCCACCAAACACCCCCACCCTCGCATATCACAACATACACACCAATGCATTCACAAAAATAACAGTAACAATCCACAATCCCCCCGGAAGAATGAAAAGACAATGCGAAATTCGGTCAAACATTATAATGTGCCAATATACATGTCATACAAAAATATACAGATATATATTAGAAAATCACTCATAATTATATACAATGCGAGAAGTAGTGCAGATATGTACAGAACAATGTCCGTGCACCAACAGTCCAAAAATGCATGGGCGAGGCCCACAAACGACACCTGACCACAATCGGAGAGAACACTGCCGGGGCATCAGATAGAAATACTACAGGCACCTCAGGGGGAAGGGAAGGGGGGGGCACCTCAGCCAGATGAATGCGAAGCCAGATCCACGACGGGGCTCTATGCCCATTGATGTATCCTGGGGAGTGCAAAGCCACAGTCTCTCAAGTCTATACAGTGGGTGGTTTGCCCACTGTGCCATCCTGGGGAGTGCAAAGCCACAGTCTCTCAAGTCTATACAGTAGGTGGCTTGCCCACTGTGCCATCCTGGAGAGTGCAAAGCCACAGCCTCTCAAGTCTATACAGTGGGTGGTTTACCCACTGTGCCATCCTGGGGAGTGCAAAGCCACAGTCTCTCAAGTCTATACAGTGGGTGGCTTGCCCACTGTGCCATCCTGGGAGTGCAAAGCTACAGTCTCTCAAGTAGATGCAGTTCTCTACTGGTACTGGGTGGGACTGGTGCCCATACTGGATGAGTCTCCATGTGAAAGTTCATGTCCTGTCACTGTCCCAGCTGCACATGGGATAAGGATGCCTGATGTGGCGGTCCATTCATTCCTACATGGTGCTTGCCCTGTTCAGCGGTGCTTTGCCATGGCGGTCTTTTCCCTGTTCAGCGGTGCTTTGCCATGGCGGTTCTGGACTGTTCAGCGGTGCTTTGCCATGGCGGTCTTTGCCCTGTTCAGCGGGGCTTTGCCATGGCGGTTCTGGACTGTTCAGCGGTGCTTTGCCATGGCGGTCTTTGCCCTGTCCAGCGGTCTTCACCATGGCGGTCTTTGCCCTGTTCAGTGGTGCTTTGCCATGGCGGTCTTTGCCCTGTTCAGTGGTGCTTTGCCATGGCGGTTCTGGACTGTTCAGCGGTGCTTTGCCATGGTGGTCTTTGCCCTGTCCAGCGGTCTTCACCATGGCGGTCTTTGCCCTGTTCAGCGGTGCTTTGCCATGGCGGTCTTTGCCTTGTTCAGCAGTGCTTTGCCATGGCGGTCTTTGCCCTGTTCAGCGGTGTTTTGCCATGGCAGTTCTGGACTGTTCAGCAGTGCTTTGCCATGGCGGTCTTTGCCCTGTCCAGCGGGCTTCACCATGGTGGTCTTTGCCCTGTTCAGCGGTGCTTTGCCATGGCGGTCTTTGCCCTGTTCAGCGGTGCTTTGCCATGGCGGTTCTGGACTGTTCAGCGGTGCTTTGCCATGGCGGTCTTTGCCCTGTTCAGCGGTCTTCACCATGGCGGTCTTTGCCCTGTTCAGCGGTGCTTTGCCATGGCGGTTCTGGTACGGACATTGGTGTGTGGCATGACGTTCCCTACACTGGGCATTGGTGTGTGGCATGACGATCTCTACACAGGGCATTGGTGTGTGGCATGACGTTCCATCATTGCCCAGCGGGGCTGTGGCAGCTGGGGCCCTCCTGGGCTGTGACTCTGGTGGTGGACTCAGGACCAGTGACGATACTTGGGCCCTCCTGGGCTGTGACTCTGGCGGTGGACTCAGGACCAGTGACGATACTTGGGCCCTCCTGGGCTGTGACTCTGGCGGTGGTCTCTGGACCAGTGACGATACTTGGGCCCTCCTGGACTGTGACTCTGGCGGTGGACTCAGGACCAGTGACGATACTTGGGCCCTCCTGGGCTGTGACTCTGGCGGTGGTCTCTGGACCAGTGACGATACTTGGGCCCTCCTGGGCTGTGACTCTGGCGGTGGACTCAGGACCAGTGACGATACTTGGGCCCTCCTGGGCTGTGACTCTGGCGGTGGTCTCTGGACCAGTGACGATACTTGGGCCCTCCTGGGCTGTGACTCTGGCGGTGGACTCAGGACCAGTGACGATACTTGGGCCCTCCTGGGCTGTGACTCTGGCGGTGGTCTCTGGACCAGTGACGATACTTGGGCCCTCCTGGGCTGTGACTCTGGCGGTGGACTCAGGACCAGTGACGATACTTGGGCCCTCCTGGGCTGTGACTCTGGCGGTGGACTCTGGACCAGTGACGATGGTGCTGGCGGTTGTGTCTGGACCGCCGGAAATGATGGCGCACTTCTCCGCCGTGACACTCACAACAGGCTGGCAAGACTTCCTCTGGACCTTCCCCACCTTTGGTGGAGTCACAGCTGACTCTCCAATCCCCTTCGAACCCAGGTCAGTTGTTGTCCCACCAGGAGTCTTAACACGGTCCCGTCATCCACTTTCCAATTTTAGAGCCTTTACAGGGGGTGGGCTGCCAGTGCCTTGGCTCCGGGTCCTACTGCCTGCCCTAGTGGCCGGTGCACTCCACAATCCCTGAACACGCACCACTGGTATTGGAGGCTTTTTGGCTGAGGTGCTACGACGGGACTGATGAATTGGAGGGGGGGATGGGGGCAAAAAGGTCAACTTTACAGAGGGACAGTTTCTGACGAACACTGGGATGGATAGCTGGAGGGGGTCTGGGAGTGGAGGAAGAGGAGGTGGTTGTAGGAGGTGTTACTTTAGCTGTTTTGGGTGCAGGTGCAGGTACAGGAGGCTGTCGTGAGGGGGATGGATGTTGGGTGAGTGATTGCCGGCGTTTGTGTACTTTGGGAGGGGGCGTCACAGACACACTGGGAGAGGACACAGGGGACGTGTAAATGGCAGTGGAGGTGGTGAGTGCAGGTGAGTGGCTCTTGGTCCTTGGTGTCCTGGTGCGATTCCTGGTGCCTGTAGATGTGGTGCATGCAGGTGTGTGTGTAGACGAGACTGGGAGGGAGGAGGGAGAAGAGGAGGAGGGGGACACAGTGGATGTTGCTGTGTCTGTATGGGTGTGATGCTTGTGTGAGTGCCTGTGGGATCTGTGGTGCCTATGTTTGCTTGAGCTACTTTTGGGTGTTGACTTGTGTGCATGCTGGTCTGTAGGTGTGCTTGGGATGGGCTGGGGTACAGGGGATTGGGTCTGGGTGGAGGAAGTTGGAGGGGGGAGGCTCGACACAGAGACAATGGCTGCCATCAGTGCTGAGGCCAGAGATTGCAGGGTTTGCTGAAGGACAGCCTGACCAGAATGAATGCTCTCCAGGAATGCATTACCGTGTTGTAACTCTCGTTCTACACCCTGGATGGCATTCACAATGGTAGACTGCCCAACAGTGAGTGACCTGAGGAGGTCAATGGCCTCCTCACTGAGGGCAGCAGGGGTGACTGGGGCAGGGGCTGAGGTGCCTGGGGCGAAGTTGATGCCCACCCTCCTGGGTGAGCGGGCACGGGGCGAACGCTGAGGGGCTGCTGGGAGGGCGGTGCTGGTAGGGGAGGTGGCGGCTGTACCTGTGGAAGTGGGGCGCACAGATGGTGCCGCCACCACAGGGGAGCTCCCATCGGCGGATGAGTCCGTGTCGCTGGTTGGTGATCCAGTGGCCGACATGAAGCTCCCCTCTCCCTCCGTCCCACTGGTGCATTCAGAGTCCGTGGTGTGGCCCTCCATGGCCATGTGGGATGCAGCTCCCTCGTGCTCCGGTGCCACTGTACCTCCGCCTGTTGATGCTGATGTACAAAAGGACAGGGAGAGCAGGAAAAGGTGGGGAGACAGAAGAACGAGAGTTTTAGTGCATGGTATTCCGCTACCGCTGGCGGACAAGACAGACGCAGCAGCCCCCTGCATTACGCCGTGCTCCTGCACTCTGCACACGCAATTTTTGGGTTATGGCCTACATGGCAATGGTGGACATCTGCGCACATGGATGCCACAGGGGCAAATATACCTCGACTTGGCACTCTGCTGAGGTGGGGTTGAGTGCCACATGGCCTACATTACGGAGGGGCCTTGCCTACCTAACTCGCCCTGGCCTAGGGACACCCACAGCCCACCTCCCCCACCCAGACACCTCCACTGCAAGCAAAGTCCGCAGAATGAGGTTGTACTCACCCCCTTGTGTCTGCTATGATGTCCTCAAGCGTCCATCCAACTCCGGGTAGGCCACCGCCAGGATCCGGAACATCAGGGGGGTCATGGTGCGACGGGCACCCCTCCCACGTTGGGAGGCCATCCCCAGCTGAGCCTCCGCCGTCTTCTTGCTGCAGCGGCGAATGTCCTCCCATCTCTTCCGGCAGTGGGTGCCCCGTCTGTGGTGGGCCCCCAGGGTCCAGACCTCCTTGGCGATGGCACGCCAGATGTCCCTCTTCTGGTGGGCGCTGACCTACATGACATGCACAAGGGAAGAGGAACAGTCATTACTAACTGCACCGTCAATGTGAGTTGCCCCCTCCCTACTCTGGCCATGTGGCCCATTCATTCCCATGCATTAATGTTCAATCAACTCTGCCCACTTCCCTCTTCCACCCAGCCCTCTCCACCCAGGCCTAGCCCATACAACGTGCTCCCTATGTACTAACCTGTTGGTCTGGAGGACCGTAGAGTAGCGTGTACTGGGGGAGGACCCCATCCACAAGTTTCTCCAACTCCTGTGCAGTGAAGGCAGGGGCCCTTTCCCCAGACGCAGCAGCCATCGTCGCTTCCAGACCGAGGTCACAGCAGCACTAGCAGTGTAGGTCCTCTCCTGTCGAAGGTCAGGTATCTAGTGAGTGAACAGATAGAAAATGGCGGTGACGTCCGCGGCGGTGCGCATCATCACCGCCGGCGCACCTGTTCATTGGCTCCTGGGACCCTTAGGGTCCACTGTTAACCAATGCAGCATTGCGCCGCGGTATATGACCGCCTACCGCGACGGTGTGCAACGCCAGCGCAGTTACCCCACAATCCCTTTGTCCCAGTCCAGAGGTCAGGCAGCCGCCATTTCAGGGGCCCACATGGCTTAATTTAACTCTGCGTCACACATAGCTAGACCTACACTCAACACACATACAGGAAGGGTTTTGTGAGTGGTGTAGTCTTGTGTGTAACTGTGGGTACATACCTGGAGGAATAGTGACTGGTTCTTCGCTGTTGTCCTTCGTAGGCACCATCAGCTGGGACATAGGAGAAGATGGCGGAATCCTCCATATCATCGTCACCTACCGGTTTGACCGTGCCACTATCCAGGAACTATGTACCCAGTTGGAGCCAGACCTGATGTCACGGATCCGCCATCCGACTGGAATCCCCCCTGACGTGCAGGTGCTGTCAGTGCTCCATTTCCTTGCAAGTGGGTCTTTTCAGACAACAGTGGCCATGTCATCAGGGATGTCCCAGCCTATGTTTTCCAACATGCTGTCCAGAGTGTTGTCTGCCCTGCTGAAACACGTAAGGAGATACATCATTTTCCCTCAGGTGGAGGATTTGCCTACAGTGAAAGGTGACTTCTATGCCCTTGGACATATCCCGAACGTCATAGGTGCCATTGATGGGACCCATGTAGCTCTAGTCCCCCCCCCCCACAGGAGTGTACAGGTGTACAGGAACAGGAAGAGTTATCATTCCATGAATGTCCAGTTGGTCTGTTTGGCAGACCAGTACATCTCGCAGGTAAATGCTATGTTCCCTGGCTCAGTGCATGACGCCTACATCTTGCGGAATAGTAGCATCCCTGATATGATGGGTCAACTCCAGAGGCACCGTGTATGGCTATTGCGGGACTCTGGTTACCCCAACCTTTCATGACTATTGACCCCAGTGAGGAATCCCAGGACCAGGGCAGAGGAACGGTACAATGATGCCCATGGGCGGACTAGGAGGGTGATCGAACGCACCTTCGGCCTCCTGAAAGCCAGGTTCAGGTGCCTCCATATGACAGGTGGATCCCTATTCTACTCACCGAAGAAGGTGTGCGACATCATCATCGCCTGCTCCATGCTCCATAATTTGGCTTTGCGACGCCAGGGGCCTTTTCTGCAGGAGGATGATCCAGATGACGGTGTTGTAGCAGCTGTGGAGTCTGTGGAGCCTGTGGACAGTGATGAGGATGAAGCTGAGGAAGAAGAAAACGACAACAGGGAGTCAGTCATACAGCAATATTTCCAGTGACACACAGGTGAGAACATTTTCTGGTTTGACATTACATTAACTGTCACACGTCTACCTCTATCCTGTTTGTCTATTTCAATCACTATTTGTTAACTGAGTTGTACCCTTCCATTACGGTTTCACAGGTGTGGTAACCTACGTGTCAACTGCTTGCATCCTTCAAGGGCTTGTGATGTGTGACATAGGTATGTTAGCCTTACAGTGGTACAGCCATTATGACACTGTCATTGATAATACAAAGTACAAAATCATAGACTGACTCCAGATTGTTTTGTGTTTCAAGGGTGTTTATTTAAGTGCTCAAAAATGAAGGGGGGTTGTAAATTGGTGATGGGTGATGGTGGAGGAATGTCCATGGCAGAGTCCTGTCTATTAGTCTCACAGGTGCACTGCCCATCTGGGCATAGGAAGTGGAGCTGGGGCAGTTCGAATATGGACAGGGTAACAAAGTGGGACAGTGGGAGGACAATCAGGGTGGTCTTATTTCCTGGCGGGGTCTTGCCATCTTGCTCTGTTCTGTTCCTGGATCTCAGGGACCGCTTGCGTGGTGGTTGTCCGTCTGCAGGGGGTGGGGTGCTGGTGTGGTGGTCCTGTGGCGGGGCGTCCTGTCCACTAGCGCCGGCGGAGGTGGTGGGCAGTTCATTGTCCTGGCTAGTGTCAGGGGCCCCTTGGAGTGCCACGGTGTCCCTCAAGGTCTGCTGTATGTCCTTCAGCACCCCTACGATGGTGCCCAGGGCGGAGCTGATGGTTCTGAGCTCCTCCCTGAACCCCAAATACTGCTCCTCCTGCAGCCGCAGGGTCTCCTGCAACTTGTCCAGGACCGTCGCCATCGTCTCCTGGGAGTGGTGGTACGCTCCCATGATGGAGGAGAGGGCCTCGTGGAGAGTTGGTTCCCTTGGCCTGTCCTCCCTCTGTCGCACCACAGCCCTCCCAGTTCCCCTATGTTCCTGTGCCTCCGTCCCCTGGACCGTGTGCCCACTACCACGGCCCCCAGGTCCCTGTTGTTGTTGGGAGGGTGGGTTACCCTGGGTGCCCTGTAGTGGTGGACACACCGCTGATTGACCTGTCCTGGGTAGGGAGGTTTGGGCCCGCTGGGTGGGTGCTGTGCTGGTGTTACCAGAGGGTGGAAGGTCGGTGTTGGGCTGTGCTTGTGCAAGGGGAACGGACTGTCCTGAGGCCCACGATGGTCCGGGCTGGTCATCAAGATCCAGTAGGGCAGAGCTGCTCTCGTCACTGTGGGCCTCTTCTGGGGGTGGAGTGGTGTTGTCTGGACCCTCTGGTGTGGTGACGGTCCTTCGGGTTCCTGAAGGGGCATACGAGCATGATTATTGCATGTGTGTGTGTAATGGTGTGCAATGGGTGCCTGTGCGTGAACCCCAGTGCGAGCATTCCTGTGTGGGGGCTTGTGTGATGATGGTTGGGGGGGTGTTCTGGGTATGTGCAGTGAGCATGCTTTGGTGAGGGGTGACCATGCTTAGTTGTGTCATGCAGGGCTTGGTGTTGGGATGGGTGGTTTGTGTTATGGGTACATTAGTGATGAGTTTAAGTGATAGGGGAGGGGGTGAGGGTGGGGGTGTGTGATAGCATGCAGGTGGGGTGGGGGATCTGATAGTTAAGATTTGACTTACTAGTGTCCCATCCTCCACCGACTCCTCCGAGGCCCTCAGGATACAGGATGGTCAAGACTTGCTCCTCCCATGTTGTTGGTTGTGGGGGAGGAGGTGGGGGTCCGCCGCCAGTCCGCTGTACCGCGATGTTGTGCCTGGAGATCGTGGAACGCACCTTCCCCCGTAGGTCGTTCCACCTCTTCCTGATGTCCTCCTGATTTCTTGGGTGCTGTCCCACTGCGTTGACCCTGTCGACTATTCTGCGCCATAACTCCATCTTCCTGGCTATTGATGTGTGCTGTACCTGTGAGCCAAAATAGCTGTGGCTCTACCCGTACGATTTCCTCCACCATGACCCTGAGCTCCTCCTCGGAGAAGCGGGGGTGTCTTTGGTGTGCCATGGGGTGGTGTGGGTGATGTGTGGGGTGGTGTATGTGTTGATGAGTGTGGTGAGTGTAGTGGTGTGTGGTGTTTTGTGCGTGGATGTTGTGTGGGTGATGGTGTTGTGTGCCTCTGTGTGATGGGGTTGTCAATTGCTGTGCTGTCTCTCTGGCCTTCTTTCACAATTTGTGGTCGTAGGGGTTTGTGGGTGATGTGGGTGTGTGTTTTATATTGTATTGGGTGTGTGGGAGTGTTGTTTGTATGTGTGTCAGGTGTGTATATTTCAAATTGTCCAATGTGGCGGTGTTTTGTAGATGTGTGTGTATTTTGAGCGCAGTGGTGTGTACCGCCAATGGAATACCGCGGTTGAAAGACCGCCACGTGGATTCGTGGGTCGTAATAGCATGGGTGTGTTTCTGTTGGCGTGGAGGTGGAGGATTTGTTTCCGCATGTTTATCTCTGACCTTTGGTGTGGTGGTGTTGTGTGGGTGTCTGAATTTCGGCGGATTCCGAGATGTGTGTCATAATAGCTGTGGCGGTCTACCGCGGCCGCGGCGGTGTTTTGGCGGTCTTATGCACTGCGGTAAGCGACTTTTACCGCCAATGTTGTAATGACCCCCATAATGCCTAGAAGCGATTTGACGCACTGAAACAGACATTTTTCTGGACTGTTTGATAGCAAGTTCCTGGAGTCTTCGTTGCCTATCCTGGGATCGAAAGGCTTTGTCTTGGAGAGTATCTTAGTCTGCACCCAGGAACATTATCCTTTTAGATGGAGTAATTGATGATTTCTGGAAATTTATGGTGAGACCTAGTTTGTGAAACAACTTTAAGCAAATCTCTGTGCCCTTGGACGCTTGAGATGCTGTTGGTGCTTTTACTAACCATTCGTCAAGATAGGGGACTACCCAATGATCATGCTCTTTGACACAGGCTGCTACAGGGGCTAGGCATTTGGTAAAAATGCGGGAGCCGATCTGAGGCCAAAAAGTAGGACTTTGAATTAGTAATGGGTGCCGGCTACAGTGAAGCGTAGGTATTCACGATGTTTGGGATGTAGGGGGATGTGGACGTATACATCCTGTAAATCCAGAGCTGTCATGTGGTCTTCATGGTTCAGTAGATGCAGGATGTCGGACAGCGTGACCAGGCAAAAGGACTGTTTCTGCAAGATACTTGTTTAATTTCCGGAGGTCTAGGATGGGTCGCCATTCCCCTGTTTTCGTTTTGATTAGTCAACAATGGGAGTAAATGTCCTGCTGGGGGTGTGGAACTTTTTCCATTAGTTCTTTGGCTAGCATGGAGGGGGCTTCTTTTCTGAGTAAGTGAAGACGAGGTGGATGCACTCCCTTTGGTGGAGTGATTGGTGACCTCTCCACAAACTCCATGGTATGCCCGGAGGTGACAAGTTCTAACATCCATCTGTTTGATGTTATTTGCCAACATTGCTGGAGGTAGTTGGTAATCTTCACACCCAAAGTTTCTGAAGGGTTGAGGGTAGCCCACAACTGGTTGAGGTCAGTGATTGTGGTTGTGTCTTGACCCTGAGGGTCTGCTTTCTTCTTTGCCCTTGTTTGTTGTATGCCGCTGCGGGTGGCTGGAGTTAGGGCTGTTGTTGGAAAGAGACCTATATTGTGATTGGAAGGTCTGGTACTGTTGGAAGTGCTGGTATGCTCTGTATGTTGAGAAGCGTCTTCCACGTTCTCTAAAAACTGGCAGCTTTTAAAACCGTAAAGTGCCTAGTAATTCAGCTGTGTCTGTGTCTGTTTTGATGGCTAACAGAGCATCATCTTTGTGCTTGGCAAAAAGGGCTTTCCCATCATAGGACATATCTAAGATTTTAGATTGGACCTCTAGGCGGAAAGCTGTTGCTTTGAGCCAACCTTGTTGTCTCAACACTGCAGCTCCCGCTAGCTGCTGAACCCCAGTGGAGGCTATGACCACTGTGCAGTCTATGATCTCTGATGACGTGTGCTCACCTTCCTGCAAGATCTTTCTTGTCTCTGATTTTCTGTCCTCTGACACCAGTTCAATGAGGATGCCGATGTCAGACCACATCTGTCTATCAAAGCAACCTGAGATGGCTAGGAAGCTGGTCGTATGAACCATGATGGCACGCATGATGGAAAATCTCTTCCCTATATTGTCCAAGCGCCTGCCCCCTTGTCTGGTGGAGCAAAGAAAGGACAGGAGGGGTTCTTAGAACGGCATTGCGCCACTTGTAAAATGAAAGAGTCTGGCTTGGGGTGCCTTATGATGCAAGCAGGAGAGTCTTCCGGGTCCTCGTATTTCTTATCTATGTGTGTCAAAACCACTGCTACAGTTGCCAGGTTCCTCATAATCTTAATGGGGATGGCTTGTACTAATTTCTTTGTTTGCTCATTAAAATCATAGAGAAAACAGTTGGACTACTTGACTGACACTGGCAACTGGAATCTTGTCTAATCCCTCCCTATCCATTAAATTGGAAGCTCTCCTATGTCCTCCAGAGATGAGCCCACAGGCTGTCGTGTAGGAGGTGATGGAGTAGGAAATAGGTAACCGTCCCATTCGTCATGGGCGGGCTGGTTGTCCGGAATTTCTTCCTCTACCCAGGTCATCATCTGATGATTATGGATAATCCCTAGGGGGCACCGCTGTGTTCGATGCAGGCGTCATCCTGGATGTTATAGCTGGAGGGATAGGCGTTGGAGTTCTGGGAGATGGAGGCGGAAGTGGAGCTGTGGGTTGTTCTTGTGGAAGTTCAGGAAACCTTTCATGGAAGACCTTCAGCATTGCCTGGAGGTCTTGAAACGGACATAGGCACTTGAACCGAACCCTTTCAAGAAGGTGATTCATCATGATGCTGGTACTGCCCCCATAATGTCGAGGCTTGTCAGGATATTGGGGGTCATTCTGACCCTGGCGGTAATTACCGCCATGGCGGAGGTTGGCGGTAGCACCGCCAACAGGCTGGCGGTGCACCGCTGGGCATTCTGACCGCGGCGGTTCAGCCGCGGCCAGAAACGGAAAGTCGGCGGTGTACCGCCGACTTTCCGCTGCCCTTGAGAATCCTCCATGGCGGCGGAGCGCGCTCCGCCGCCATCGGGATTCTGACACCCCCTACCGCCATCCTGTTCCTGGCGGGTCTCCCGCCAGGGACAGGATGACGGTAGGGGGTGCCGCGGGGCCCCTGGGGGCCCCTGCAGTGCCCATGCCAATGGCATGGGCACTGCAGGGGCCCCCGTAAGAGGGCCCCACAAAGTATTTCAGTGTCTGCTATGCAGACACTGAAATACGCGACGGGTGCCACTGCACCCGTCGCACCTTCCCTCTCCGCCGGCTCAATTCTGAGCCGGCGTCCTCGTGGGAAGGCTGTTTCCCACTGGGCTGGCGGGCGGCCTTTTGGCGGTCGCCCGCCAGCCCAGTGGGAAACCCAGAATGACAGCCGCGGTCTTTCGACCGCGGTACGGTCTTCTGGCGGTTCCCGCTTGGCGGGAATATCATAATCACCCCCATTGTGTCTGTGGGTTATGATTAAGGCTACCAGTTCTCTGGTCTTACTGATTTTTACAGATAAATACAGATACTGACAGAAAATAATCTATTTTCTGTCTGTGTTTATTTTTAAAAGCAGAAAAATACAGAAAATGGTGCCCTTTGTGAGAGAATCTCCCTGTTGTGCTTCATGAATTTCAGACTAACTGCTAAGCAAATAGACACCATGGTGCTTTAAAATCAGGTTGAGATGTCCTTAAATACAGTATATGTTAATATATATTTGTACATAGTGTTAATATTTCTCTGTCGGTGTAGTGTTTTCTTATAGTTGGCTCCTTAATTTGCTAAAATGCAAAAGGCATTAAGTATGAGTACATGTTTATCAGGTAAATAAATAAATGTGGAAATATACCATTTCACAGTCCATTTATTCTGAATCATAAAATAAATATGGAAAACTACCAAAAAAATGGATCAAAAAATAAGTATGGATAAATACAGACAGAAATGTTAAACAAATAAATACCATAAAACCGGGACCCCTAGTTATGATATTCTCTGTAATACTGATCCTCTTCCTCTGGGATATTTTACATTGAGATGGGATGGGCTATGGGCTGTCCCGAAAGGGTCGTCATCCTCCGACTCCTCCATGTTCAGCAGATGGCTTGGGGGAAGAGGAGATACCTTGCTGGGTGAGGTATGTTCAGGTGAAAGGAAAGAAAGTCTTTGTAACTTTTAGTGTCATCAATGACGTTGTCATCAAGCTGATGGAAGTAGGTAGCAACAATTGGGGTTGGCAGTGACTTTCAGCATCGTCAGTGCTATTCTTGTTGACAGGGTCATCAACAGCGCTGTCGTAGACAACAGCATCGACATTGACTTCTGTCTCTGAGTCAGTGTCGATCCTTTTGACGAAGATATAATTGTCAGCAAAGGCTCCATCTATGGCCAGGCAACATAGCGTCGGAGGTGCCGTCAACTGAGCTTTCATCAACAAAGATATCTTCGTAAACAGGATGGATGCTGACTTGGAGATGGAGGGCATTGTCAATGTCATTGATGCTTTCGTCGATGAGACTGTGTAACCATCATTGACAATACTGCTGTTGATGGTGAGGTTACCATTGACTGGAGTTTTAGAGCTGTTTCATGCTTTGTCATCAATGGATCTGAAGAAGATGTTTGAGGATGAGCTCCAGTTTCAAGAAATGGAGTACTGGGCTTAATGTGGCATTCCCTGAGATTTGTCTTTTCTTCTTCATCTACATGAGTTGTCTTTGACAGACCCACGGAGAGATGTTTTGAGGGCCTTTCTACCTTCCTCTGATGTCCCCTGGTCAAGGGGTCTTTTCCTCTTTGGACAGCCCTTCTGAGTTGTGGAAGAGGTGTCACTATCCTCCTCGGAAGATGGAGAGCTCTTGTCTTGGCTTTCTAAAGCCACAGAAGCCTTCCTACCCTGTCCTTCAAGGTTTTGGTGTAAAAAGTATGACGGACTTTACAGTCTTGTACCTTGTGCTAAGGGAAGAGGCGGTACACACATTCCTTGTGAGATCATTCACATGAAGCCTTTTCTTTCCACATTTCTTGCAGTGCCCGAAGAGTCCTCTTTTAGATGTCTCAGACATGGTAGAAGTAGTAGTAGTAGTTTCCAGAAACTGGTTTGAGGAAAACTGAGAAATGCTCAGAGAGACTCCCTTCACACGATGGATGTAGAAAATCAGAGGGAATCAGCCACTCTTGAGAGTATTGTAGAAGAAGCTATTGCCTGATTGGCTGGAGTTTGGTTCCTTTTTTAACAGGATATAGATGGACTATTTGAGTCAGTGGTTCCCACCTTTTTGACTTCTGTGGACCCCTACTTTAACATTACTGGAGCCCGGCCCCCCACTGAATCGTTATTGGAATCCAGGGGCCCCCCACCCCTCCATTGAGTCATTACTGAAAGCTGGGGACCTAATCTGTTAATAATATTGAATTTTCTACACAATCGCAGACCCCCTCAGGAGGCTTTGCGGACCCCCAGTGGTTCCCAGACCATAGGTTGGGAACCACTGATTTAAGTGATTGTTCATTGGCATTGTGGCCTATGATAATGATGCATACTGCTTTATTTTGGTACTGTGGGACTCCCACTTCAGTGACGGGGAATAATTCCAGCATATTAATCTATGAAAGATCCATTATTGGAGAAATACAATCACAAGTAAAGCTAAATAGTTTTCCTGCCATGATACACTATTGAAACTCACTCTGTCCTACAGTGTCAACACTATACACTTTCAACAAGTCATTAGTGTCCAAAACCACCTCAAAAGAAAGTTGGTATGACCATAACTGCAAACTCATAAAGGAGGGACTCAAACCGTTACAGTACCACAAGGCAACATATAACAAAATCAGGAACACAAACCAAAGCTATAATGTCCATCATCTGTTCTTTTTGCTTTTATCACCTTAAGTGGGAAGGGTATGCCCAGACCTGGGTCTCATGATCACTGTGCTACCAGCTTCAAGCTAGCCTGGCTCATGAAGGTTGATACCCTGAAACTGATCCCAGGATGCTTGTTTCCGGTCCAGGGAGGACCTGGCCTGGCAGTTCCGGCTGGACTGTTCCCACGGGGAGCAGGGTCCTGACTGATTTGCATATGCCTGGGTGCCAAATGGGGTGGCGCGGTGAGCAAAAACAACTGATGATTAAACCAAGATCTGTGACTGGGGTGAATGATTGATGTGTTCTGCATTCCATCCATCATCTGTTCTTTTTACTCCGCAAGAAAGGACAGACAAATGAACCAAAATCCCACAGGCCGATTAGTTTAATAGAAACAGACTGTAAGATTTTTTTCAAAATTGGCCCTCAGAGCCCTACGTGGCCCTGAACATGATCTACTTGGACAATTTTGAATGTAGTGATTATATTTGCAATAATAAAGACAGAGTGATCTCATCAATCACAGTTCTTGTTCCTCTCTGGGTAGAGTAAAACATTGACAACAACCTATTTTCATGGGTTCGGGTCTTGTTCTGCCAGTTGAAGAGGTTGCTAACACAAAGGAATAAGAGCTAGGCCCTTATTACAACATAGGCGGTAAATCCCGCTTACTGCCGTGCAGAAGACCGCCAACACACCGCTGCGGCGGCAGAATTCCACTACAGCTATTACGACCCACAGGCCGGAATCCCCCAAAATCCAGACACCCACACAAGTGATAAACTGGCGATAACAAAACCTCCACCGTCACGCCAACAGGAATACGCCCACACTATCACGACCCACGAATCCACGCGCTCAAAATACACACACATATACAAAACACAACCACATTGGAGAATTCGAAATACACACACCTGATACACAGACACACACCACTCCCTCACACCCAATACAATATAAAACACACACCCACAAACCCTTACTACCAAAAATTCTGAAAGAAGCACACAGAGAGACACCACCATCAACAATACTAGCATCCACAGGCACACAACACCATCACTCACACAACATCCACGCACCTCAGACAACACACACAAACACATCCCCTCACACATCATAACACACACCACCCCACACATCACCCACACCACACCATGGCCCTACAAAGACACCCCAGGTTCTCTGAGGAGGAGGTCAGGGTCATGGTGGAGGAAATCATCTGGGTAGAGCCACAGCTATTCGGATCACAGGTGCAGCACACCTCCATAGCTAGGAAGATGGAGCTATGGTGCAGAATCGTAGACAGGGTCAACGCAGTGGGTCAGCATCCAAGAACACGGGAAGATATCAGGAAGAGGTGGAACAACCTACGGGGAAGGTGCGTTCCGTGGTCTCAAGAAACCAGATTGCAGTTCAGAGGACTGGTGGCGGACCCCCACCTCTTCCCCCACAACTAACAACATGGGAGGAGCAGGTCTTGGCTATACTGCATCCTAAGGGCCTCACAGGAATAGCAGGAGGAATGGACTCTGGTAAGTCAAATCTTAACTATTACATCCCCCCCTACCTGCATGCTATCACATAACCCACCCTCACCCTCACCCCCATCACTCCAACACCTCACACATGCCCCACTATCTCAACCCCCACATCCCAATACCAAGCCCTGCATGCAACAACAAAGCATGGACACCCATCACCAAAGCATGTCCACTACAGATACCCACACAGACCCCAAACCAATTATCACACAAGGTCCTACACAAGAATGCAAGCACTGGAGTACAGGGTCACCCACCTATTGCACATGACGGCACACACAGATGCAATAATCATGCCTTTACACCCCTGCAAGACCCCTACCCAAGGTCACCGGACAGGAGGTTCCAGACATGTCCACTCCCCCCACAGAAGAGGCCCACAGTGATGACAGCAGCTCTGTTCAACTGGATCAAGATGACCAGCCCAGCCCATCTGGGACCTCGGGACAGTCGGTTCCCCTGACACTGGCACATGCCACCACAGAGCCTCCCCCCTCATGAAACACCAGCACAGCACCCACCCAGTGGGCCCATCCCTCTGTCCCCAGGACACGTCAAGCAGCAGTGTGTCCACCACTACAGGCAACCCAGGCAAACCCACCACCAAGAAAATCAGGGACCTGGGGGCAGTGGCAGTGGGCACACGGTTCAGGGGACAGAGGAACAGGAAAACAGGGGAACTGGGAGGACTGCTGTGCGATAGGGGGAGGACAGGCCCAGGGAACCCACTCTCCACGAGGCCCTCTCCAACATCATGGGAGCATACCATCATTCCTAGGAGACGATGGCAACGGTACTGGCCAAATTTCAGGAGACCCAGCGGCTGCAGGAGTACCAGTATTTGGGGATCAGGGAGGAACTCAAGTCCATCAACACCACCCTGGTCACCATTGTAGAGGTGCTGAAGGACCTTATCAACACCAGGAGGGACACTGTGGCACAACAAGGGGCCCCTGACACTAGCCTGGATGATGAACAGCCCACCACCTCCGCCGGCGCTAGTGGACAGGAGGCACTGCCACAGGACCACGACACCAGCACCCCACCCCCTGCAGATGGAAAACCACCCCGCAAGCAGTCCCTGAGATCCAGGACAAAGACAGAGAACAATGCCAAGACCCCCGCCAGGAAATGAGACCGCCCTGAATGTCATCCTTCTGTCCACTTCGTCACCCTGTCCATCTATCAACTGCCCTAGCTCCACTTCCTATGCCCCTTTGGACAATGCACCTGTGAAACAAATAGACTGGACTCTGCCATGGACAATCCTCCACCATCACCCCTGCCCATTTTACAACCCCCTCCACTATTTTGTACTGAAATAAACACCCTTGAATCACAAAACAAGCTGGAGTCAGTCTGTGCTTTCACAAATGTGCATAAGGAAAATAGCAATGTCGATTGCATTGTCAACATACCTATATCACACTGCTCTAGTCCATGAGGTAATATAGCAGAGGTCACACAGTCGGACCCACATCTGTGAAATGGAAAGGCAAAGTGACAAGTCAGGGTCCATACACTGGGTGAAAGTGACAGACATATGATAGGTCTAACAATTGTATGAGATGTGTGAGCCAGTGACATCTTCTTAGCTGTGTCTCACTGGAAGTATTGCTGGATAACGTTGTTTCTGTTGTCGATATCCTCTTCTTCTGCCTCCTCTTCTTCACTGTCCACAGGCTCCACAGCTGCCACAAGAACTCCTTCTGGACCATCCTCCTGCAGAAAAGGCACCTGTCGTTGCAAAGCCAGATTGTGCAGCATACAGCAGGCCACGATGATCTGGCACACCTTCTTTGGTGGGTAGTAGAGAGAACCCCCTGTCATATGGAGGCACCGGAACCTGGCCTTCAGGAGGCCGAAGGTCCTTTCGATCACTCTCCTAGTTCGCCCATGTGCCTCATTGTAGCGTTCCTCTGTCCTTGTCCTGGGATTCCTCACTGGGGTCGGTAGCCATGGCAGGTTGGGGTACCCAGAGTCACCTGCAAATGTCGAGGGACAACTGTTAGACACACACTAACCCTTAGAAACAACCCCATACCCAGACACCTATTCACACGGTATAGGGTCCTTGTCCTCACCTATTAGCCACACACGGTGCCTCTGGAGTTACCCCATCACATAAGGTATGCTGCTATTCCTCAAAATGTAAGCGTCATGCACTGAGCCTGGAAACTTGGCATTCACATGGGAGATGTACTGGTCGGCCAAACAAACCATCTGCACATTCATTGAATTGTAGCTCTTCCGGTTTCTGTACACCTGTTCTCTCCTGCGGGGGGATACCAATGCCACATGTGTCCCATCAATGAAACCTATGATGTTGGAGATATGTCCCAGGGCACAGAAGTCACCTTTCACTGTGGGCAAATCCTCCACCTGAGGGAAAATGATGTAGCTGCGCATGTGTTTCAGCAGGGCAGACAACACTCTGGACAACACATTTGAGAACATAGGCTGGGACATCCCTGATGCAATGGCCACTGCTGTTTGAAAAGACCCACTTGCCAGGAAATGGAGTACTGACAGGACCTGCACTAGAGGGGTATTCCTGAGGGATGGCGGATAGCTGACATCAGGTCTGGCTCCAACTGGGTACACAGTTCATGGATTGTTGCACGATCAAGTCTGTAGGTGACTATTACGCGTCTCTCTTTCATTGTCGACAGGTCCACCAGCGGTCTGTACACCGGAGGATGCCGCCATCTCCTCACCTGCCCCAGCAGACATGCCCTATGAATGAGAACAGCGAGCAGAGAGTCAGCCAACACTGAGGTATGAAAAAAATATTTATTGCACATATTTGTCAATCCGCAATGTGCCTCTCACTGTGTGTATGCAAGGCCTAGATAGGTGTGACGCATTTAAAATTTATGCCATGTGACCCCCTGAAATGGCGGCTGCCTGACCTGTAAGGTGGGACAAGGGGATATGAGGTAACTGCGCTGGTGTTGTACACCGTTGTGGTAGGCGGTCGAAGACTGCCGCGCAATCCTGCATTGGTTAACATTGGACCCTATGGGTCCCAGGAGCCAATGACGATTTACGCCGGCGGTGACGGTACGCACCACCACGGACGTGACTGCCATTTTCTGTCTGTTCACTCACTTGATACCTGACCTTCGACAGGAGAGGACCTACACTGCAAGTGCTGCTGTGACCTCAGTCTGGAAGCGACGATGGCTCATGTGTCTGGGGAAAGGGCCCCTGCCTTCACTTCGGAGGAGTTAGAGAAGTTAGTGGATGGGGTCCTCCCCCAGTACACGCTATTCTACGGTCCTCCAGACAAACAGGTGAGTACACTGTGAGCATGCTGGATGGGCAATGCCTGTTTGGAGTGGTGTGGATGGAATATACATGGGGAGGAGACTGAGGCCTGCATGAGCAAACGGTGAGTGTATGTGCGTCAGGGCAAGGGTCAGAACGTGGGTCAATGACTGTGACGGTCCGGACGGTTAAAGATGATCCTTTTCTCCTGTACTATTCCCCTAGGTCAGCGCCCACCAGAAGAAGGATATTTGGCGTGCCATCGCCAAGGACGTCCAGACCCTGGGGGTCCACCACAGATGGAGCACCCACTGTCGTAAAAGATGGGAAGACATTCGCTGCTGTAGCAAGAAGACGGCGGAGGCCCTGCTGGGGATGGCCTCCCAACGTGGGAGGGGTGCCCGTCGCACAATGACCCCCCTGATGTTCCGGATCCTGGCGGTGGCCTATCCGGAGTTGGATGGGCGCTTGAGGTTATCACAGCAGCCACAAGGGGGTGAGTACAGTCACATCCACCTGACTCTGCGTGCATTACGAGGTGTCTGGGTGGGGGAGTTGAGCTGTCTGTTCCCCTAGGCCAGGGCGAGTTTTGTAGGCAAATTCCATTCGTGAGGCAGGCTTTGTGGCACCCCAACCCCACCAGCGGTAAGAGCCAACTACACCTAGTCAGGCTCCTGTGACTTCCATGTGTGCAGCAATCGGGCATAGGCCTTGTACCCCATGTCCCTGTGATGAATTAGGGAACTCTAAGTGCATGGCGTAGTGCAGAGAACTGCTGTGTCTGTAGTGGCCGCCAACGGTAGCGATATTGCATGCACTGAACATGTCCTTCTTCTGTCTTCCCTCGCCCCCTTTTTTGTGGTCTCCCTGTTCTTGTGTGCATTAGCATCATCAGGCAGAGGAGCAGTGGCACCGGAGCAGGAGGGAGCTGTATCCCACATGGCCCTGGAGGGCGAGACAACAGAGTCTGAAGCCACCAGTGGGACGGAGGGCGAGGGGAGCTCCATGGCGGGAACAGGAGGTGACATCATCGACTCTTCCTCTGATGGGAGCTCCCTTGCGGTGGCGGGCCCCTCTGTGCCCCCGCATCAACAGGTACAGCCGCCACCCCCCCTACCAGCACCACCCTCCCAGGAGCCCCTCAGCGTGTGTCCCATGGCCGCTCACCCAGGTGGGTGGGCATCTCCTTCGCCCCAGGCACCTCAGGCCCTGCCCCAGTCAGCCCTGCTGCCCTCAGTGAGGAGGGTATTGACCTCCTGAGATCCCTTACTGTTGGGCAGTCTACCATTGTGAATGCCATCCAGGGTGTCGAGAGGCATTTGCAACAAACAAATGCATACCTGGAGGGCATTCGTTCTGGCCAGGCAGCCCAACAGAGAGCATTTCAGGCTCTGGCCTCAGCACTGATGGCAGCCACTGTCCTTGTGTCCAGCCTCCCCCCTCCAACTTCCTTCACCCAGACCCAATCCCCTGTACCTCAGCCTATCCCACACACACCATCAGACCAGCATGCACACACCTCAACACACAAGGGTGGCTCTGGCAAACATAAGCACCACACATCCCACAGGCCCTCACACAAGCATCATACCCATGCACACATACCAACATCCACTGCCTCCACTGTGTCCCCCTCCTCCACGTCGTCCTCCTCCCTCCCTGTCTCGGCTCCACTCACACCTGCATGCACTACATCTTCAGCCACTACCTCCATCACCAGCACACCCATCACCACACACCGCACACGTGCACTTACCACCCCCACTACCATTCACACATCCCCTGTGTCCTCCACCAGTGTGTCTGTGAGCCCTCCTCCCAAAGTACACAAACGCAGCCACACACCCACCCAACAGCCATCCACCTCACAACAGCCTCCAGCCCATGCACCTTCACCCAAAGTCAGCAAACGTACACCTCCTAGAACCACTACCTCTTCCTCCACTCCCAAACCCCCTCCATCTACCCGTCCCAGTGTGTCTAAAAAGCTTTTCCTATCTAATGTTGACCTCTTCCCTACACCTCCCCTCCGTCCGTCCCCTAGGGCCCACCTTTCCAGGTCCCAACCCAGCACCTCAGCCACCACATCACTGGGCACAGTGGTGCCAGCAACTGCGGGCTTTGGGAGTGCGCCAACCAACAGAGCTGCCAGTGTTCCATGGAGCGAGGGCAAGGACATTCCACCACCTCCAAAAGTAAAAAAGTAGCCCACATCCCGGAGGGAGAAGGCGAAAACACCTGCCACCAAGGGCTCAGGCAAAACAAAAGTGGATAGTGGCAAGACAGCTGCGCCACCATCCAAGGTGAGGAAGGGCCAGAAAATCAAGGCCAGGTCCACGTTGACACCAACCTGCACGGCGGACAAGACCGCCACCTGCATCGCCACACACACCGCCACCAGCACCGCAGTCAGTGAGCCCGCCACCCGCACCGCAGTCACTCAGCCCGTCACCAGCACCGATGCCACAGAGCCTGCCACTAGCACCGCCGTCACAGGACTGCCGCCACGAAGACCGCCACCAGCACCGATGCCACAGAGCCCGCTGCCAGCACCGATGCCACAGAGCCCGCCACCAGCACCGAATCCAGAGACCACTGCAAGCACCGCCGCTACTGACACTGCCGCTAGCACCAATGTCACTGAGGCAGCCGCAAGCACTGCCGCTACTGGCACCACCGCAGACATGGCTGCCATCCCCAGTGGTAAGTCGTCCGAGGCTGGTGGTCAGTTGCAGGAGCCTGGGCAGCTTGCATGTTGCACCACCGTCAGTGGAGTATCACATCCACTAGCTCAGTCCTTGGCAGGATGAAGTACTCTGGGCAGCAAGCTCCCTCCAGAACCAGTGGAGTATCACATCCACTACCTCAGTCCTTGGCAGGATGAAGCACTCTGGGCACCAAGCCCCCCACCCCAGAACCAGTGGAGAATGACATCCACTACCTCAGTCTTTTGCAGGATGAAGCACTCTGGGCACCAAGCCCCCTCCAGAACCAGTGGAGAATGACATCCACTACCTCAGTCCTTGGCAGGATGAAGCACTCTGGGCACAAAGCCCCCTCCAGAACCAGTGGAGACTGTTATCCACTTGAAAGACTGTGGCTTTGCACTCCCCAGCATAGAGCAGTGGGCAAACCACCCATGGAGAGACTTGAGAGACTGTGGCTTTGCACTCCCCAGGATAGAGCAGTGGGCAAACCACCCACTGGAGAGACTTTAGAGATTCTGGCTTTGCACTCCCCAGGATAGAGCAGTGGGCAAACCATCCACTGGAGAGACTTGAGAGACTGTGGCTTTGCACTCCCCAGGATACATCAATGGGCATGGAGCCCCCTCGTGGAGCTGGCGTCGTGCACTCATCCGGCTGAGGTGCCCCCCCCTTCCCCCTGAGGTGCCTGTTTCATTTCGATCTGATGTCCCTGCAGTGTTCTCTCTGTTTGGAGTCTGGTATCGACTGTGGGCTTCGCCCATGCATTTTGGGCCCAGTGGTCCACGGACTATGAATGGTGCACTATCCGGACTTGTGTAGTTGGTGTACATAATTGTTTATACTGTATTTCAAGTTTTGACTAATGGATTTGTATTTATTACAATCGTTCAACTCATTTCCTTTTGTCCTTGCGTTCTTCCAGGGGGGTGGGGGGTGTAAATGTAATGTTGCAGCATGTAGTTGTGTGTATGTTGTTGTGGGTGAGGGTGTGGGTGGGGGTTTTGCGTGTTGCATGTGTGTGTCACTCTCTTTTCCCTCCCCCCTCCCCTGTGTTGTATGTGCAGTACTCACCGTGGACGTCGTCGCCGCCGTCTTTCGTGCTCCTGGTAGAGGAGCAGGAATAGTATCGCAGGGAGTATTTGGAGTTCTGGCTCCATGGCGTCCTGGTCCTCGTGGAATGTGTAGAGGTGAGTGTTTTCCCTTCCAAGTCCTGTTTCGGCTGTGTTTTTTTTCGCGTTGGTTCCGCTCCGGAAAAGGTGGCGGATTCGCCTCTCATAATAGTGTGGACAGTACATTGTCTTCCACCTGTCTGTTGGTGGTGACCGCCAAGCTGTTTGTTTCTACCGCCATGGCGGTCGGAGTGTCAAAGTGGCTGTCTATGTTGGCGGTTTCCGGCCATTGGTCGTGATTCCATTTTTTTTACAGCCGGCCTGTTGGCGGCCTTACCGCCGCTTTAACACGGACCGGCAGGGTTGTAATGAGGGCCCTAGTCTCCTATTAGAATAAAATTAGAATAGAATTCATGACTTTTTTTATTCTAGCCTTAATTTCTTGTTCTGTTCTTATTAACTTTATCCATGTGTACCATTAGATCAATTAATGTACAACAGGTAGGCGGAGTGGGTTCCTGCACTAATTCATCCTTAAATGTGTGGCTAAGGTTTGGTCATTCCAATCTGAAGTTGACACTAGATGCTCGGACAGGGCTATAAGGGTTTTTAGATCTAGATTGCCTTACTTTAGCTCTAATAGCTCTAATTCTGTAATCCTAGAAACGCAGCAAGAAATATTTTCAAGGTATGTTGTGAATTGACAATAACTGGGATAGCCACGTTTCCTTTCAGGGTTCCCAAGCCATAGGGTACTTTACAATGATCAATGGAAGAAGCTTTGACTTTAAAAGAAATTGGATTTGACATTGATTTATACAAATTTGAAATTTTCTTAGGTCTCCATTAAATTTTCAGGCAGTGGAAGAGACATGGTTTCACAAGTTTAAAAACAGGAACTTGAATATGGAGGATTCAAGCCATCATTTGGGATTGCCAAAACTTCAATCTTTACTTGTATTTGTTTTATTCTTGACCTCCAAGTTGGCAGGGTCCATTTTGCATTTGCATTAAATTGATATGGCTCCACAGTCGGTCAAAAAAAATAGCAGTGTCAGCCCTGAACCTGGTACTCTCTTCCCCAATGGATTGGTACAACACTGACAGAAAAGGGTATCTGTGTCAGCATCAAAGTAAACTGGAAATCTTACATATACAGCAATTTGACACTAGAGTGTTGGAGAATGGCTGCAGGTTGGCAGAGGATGGTAGAAGAGATGATGTGTCAATAAATATATGAAGCGTCTCTGATAAAGTTATGGGCTAACAGCAGAATAAACTGAAAACTGTTGGAGACTGAAGCAGAATAACTGGGGTAGAGAGCAGAGGACATGATGGAAATGGAAAGTAAAGCAGGATCAGTAGCACCAGAGGGGACAAGACTGAACAATAGAAGAAACTCACGAGAGGAGATGAGGCAGTTGAAAGCTAGGCACTGAAGAAAAACAGGAAAATTCCCAAAGCTTCTGGAATGCTGGAAGAAGTTATGAAGCAAAGCGCATGACAGTAGTACATAGTGAAGATCCAGATCTATTTAACACTAGCTCATAAACATTTGAGCATCAAAAGCTGACAGTTCTAGGGGGTTTCAGTATTTAGATTCTGTTGGCCCATACATGAACTTATTTATTTTACAGTCCTCTCCCTTTCTCTGAGACACGGCTAAATTGTGTCTCTGGGGCCATTTTTGTATCAAGTAATGGCCTTTGTGAAATTAAATGGAGAACTATTGTGTTCTGCTCTTTCTGGGATCAGAGGTTCTTGCTTTCTCATTGAGAGGGCTGTTGTGAATAATCATTTTACATCATTCATACATTTTATCTGGGAAAAATCATCCTTTTGATTTATGATGTATAAAGGTGTGAGAACTCACTTAGACATTCACATTAAAACCACTAAGCATTTTTCTAAGCATCAATTATTCAAATAAACAAATAAACAATAGGCATACTATTAGAAAATTATACATGAGGCACATACTGTTAAATGATAATGTACATAAATTCACAAGTTAGTCAATGATTGCAAATGAACAAGGATATATTGGGCCTAAGGCCATGTTGTGCAAGTGAGCAAACGAACAGCATAAAGTGGCTCCTAAAATGCATGTAATGCAAGTCACTACAAATTTGGTATGATAGTAATCCTTCTAGGA
Source organism: Pleurodeles waltl (assembly GCF_031143425.1). NCBI lineage: Eukaryota > Metazoa > Chordata > Amphibia > Caudata > Salamandridae > Pleurodeles > Pleurodeles waltl. The sequence goes on from NC_090449.1 coordinate 778,956,014, forward strand.
AATATGTGAATCTATGTAATCACACTAAAGGGGATTTTATGTCAGTATATATGAATCTGTGTTGTTAACTTATCCAGTAAGGCCCAATAGACCTAAGCCCAATTTGAGTACAAAAGCTGTAAGCAAAGCCTGGCTATATGGTGACTAACAGCAGCAGATGTAAGTGTTTCTCTTTTTAAGATGAGTTCTGTCTCATAAACAGGCCTGGAACCTCCAAATGTGTCAAATGTAAGTTCAATGTAAGTTCAATCATCGAAGGTGATAGGAAGAAACACACCATGGAAATCATTGAAGGAGCTGGGGAAGCTCCAGGAAATGCTGCTTTTGAAGTCAGCAAAAGATGTGTGAAAACGGTTACAGGAGACGTTGCCAGAGAGTAATGCATCACAGTAGGTGAAGATGATTAAGCCGCTGGTGTCTCGACATAAGCAACAGGAGCGCGAAAGCTAGAAACTACTGGGTATGGAAGAGATGCCAAAGATATGCCACATGCTTATGGCACATGAGGAAGCAGCAGCAGCAGTGCACCATAACCAGGAGACATGATGATGGGCAATCCCAGAGCCCTGTTGAGTGAATGATGAAGATTCCCACCAATCAGCAAAGCACTGCCAATAGTTTCAACATAATGATTGAATCAATCATGCCACAGCACGACAGTAACTGCTGGCAGCAAATGGTTATGGAGATTCAGAGACCAGTCCCCATCCCATTTCAAGAGCAGTTCCAGACCCCAGTAGAAAACAATCATGTATCAACAGTAGTGCTCTGAAGATTATAGTTTTATTAACTCTCTTAGAATGACTAAAATGGCGACATCTGCGAAAGGTAGAACCACTGAGAATCCACCAAACAGGATTGAAAAGAATAAACCCCAAAACGTGGGTACTCTTTTGAATGCAATTTTGACAATAGCCAAGGATACAAAGCCTATTATTTCAAACAAAGATTTTAGTATCCCCCATTGAATAAGAAGCATGGAAGACATTGCAAAGCAGCTTGGCAAAATGTGTCAGACACTGAGAATCCAAAAGATGCTATATCTTGGTTACAGAGAGTACTGTCTAAAGGGCAAAAATCTGTCTTACAGAACCTAAAGGAACCCAAGTAAGCAGAGAAAGAAATAAAAACGTTGACACACACCATAACATGAGACATTAGTTATGAAATCATAGTCACCATTTTCAAAGAGAGCATGGTATGAAGGAATAATAGATGCAACTGGCAGACAAGGTAAGGCTCTGAAACATCACAAGAACTGTTGGCCATGATATGTCACATAACAGTAAATATCCGTAAGGCTTACTACATGAAAATATGCTAATAAGGACAGGAGCTTCATTAATTGGCTAATAATAGTGGACAGAATGTCCCATCGTGAAAGAGATATGTATCATATACTAGTTCATATCACCACAAAGACATTTTTATGTACAACCACAAACGTGTGAAGTGACTGACCAAAAAACAGCCCCATGTCAACAGCTTTATACTAGTATCATCAGCTGGGGAAAAAAGGACTTCCTTCTATTAGTTGTAAAGAGAGAAGATGACAGATTATGGCAAACTAACATCATAAGGAGTAAAGAGTGCAGTTCCATTGAGAAGGGGCCTGGATACCATCATGTTTCAACTTCTTGACGTAATTAATACGAACTTCCTTTAACAAACTTTAAAGCTGTGAAGTGATAGCAGAAATAGCACAGACCTGTTTAGATATAGTTTGAAAAGTATTACTTATGACAGAAAAATTGTCCTGCAATACTTTTTTATTGTTTCCTTAATATTCACAGCAGCTTTTTATTCCGAATATGAGGCACACTGCTGTATCAAAACATAAATTACAACAGGTACAGCACTCTTTTTTTCTCACAGGAACTGGACCTAGGAGAAAATGACTTACAATCATATTGTAGTATATTTTCTGCAGAATTGTGGTCACATTTGGTCAACTATTTTTGGCAAAGTTGTCTAACACTTTGGAGGTAATTGTAGCAGGTGAATAAATAAGACCAGGTATATTTGCTAAATTACCAGAGGTCTTCGATAACATTATTTGACTACTTGAAGCATATGATAACATATTAAATGTACCATTTTAATAAACTTCATAAATTTATTAGTGTCCAAGGCTCTTCCCAAACTTCAATCTTGAAAGCGTGTGTAGTTATCTTTAGGAGCTAATGGAACTCGCTAAGGGAAACAAAATTCAGGCAGGTTTGTGTTGAAAAGGTGCATTAAGAAAATAATCTATACTGTGTATAAACAAGCAAAAAATAATATATCGAATATAATAATCTACAAGGATTGCATGCTTTGGTTACTGTTTAATGGAATGGTTTAATGCTAAAATATAGGCCCTCATTATGACATTGTCGGTAAATCCCACTTACCGCCACGCTGACTGCCGCCAACATATCGCTGCCGCCGCGGATATCCGTTCACCATATTATGACACAGACACACCAATCCGTCACTATTCAGCCACACACACAAGTCCGCCACACCAAACGTAAGTGATAAACTGGCGGTATCAAAACCCACACCGTTACACCAACAGAACTACGCCCATCACATTCTGACCTGCGACTCACCACGGCGGACATTCAATGGCGGTAAACCATTGGCGGTACATACCGCTGCGGTCAAAATACACACACACATACAAAACAACACTACATTTGTCAATTTGAATAACACACCCCTGACACCCATATACAAACCACACCACTATAAAACACACACCCACATTACCCACAACCCCTTACGGCTACAAACCATTGGCACGAGACAGACACCACGACCACAGACAAACTCAGAACCACACACCACCTACACATATACACCACCCACGCACCCCACATCACACACCCCAACACATCACCCTACACACCCTCACCTACACAACTCACACAACACCCATGGCACCACAAAGACACCCCAGATTCTCATAGGAGGAGCTAAGGGTCATGGTGGAGAAAATCATCAGGGAAGAGCCTCAGCTATTTGGAGGACAGGTGCAGCAGATATCCATTGCTAGGAAAATGGAGCTATGGAGGAGGCTTGTGGACAGGGTCAAAGCCATGGGACAGCACCCAGAACAAGGGACAACATCAGGAAGAGGTTGAACGACCTACGGGGAAGGTGCGTTCTATAGCAGCAAGTCACCAGCTCGCTATCCAGAGAACTGGCGGTGGACCCCCACTTCCCCCCCACAACTAACAAAAAGGGAGGCGCAAGTCTTGGCAATCATGCATCCTGAGGGCTTGGCTGGAGTAGGAGGAGGACTGGACTCTGGTAAGTCAACTCTATACTACTATCACCCCCCCCACCTGCATGCCATCACATACCCCCCTCACCCTCACTCCCATCACTCCACCACCTCCCACACACCCCACTATCACATCCCACCCATCCCAATGGCAAGCCCTACATGCACCTCCAGTGCATGGACATCACTCACAGCCATGGAAAATACAACCAAAGAGGGCAACCCACCGATGCACAATATGTCACACACAGAAACAATAACACAGCATTTACATCCCCACAGGTATCCCAGCCAATGTCAGCGGAGAAGAGATGCCAGCACTATCCACTCCCCAACTGAAGAGGCCCACAGTGATGACAGAAACTCAGGTCGCCTGGATTTGGATGCCAACCTGGCCCATCAGGGACCTCTGGACAGTCGGTTACCCAGGCCCAGTCACAGACAACCACAGAGCCACCCCATTTGGAAACACCACCACAGCACCCACCCAGCTTATCCATACCACTGTCCCCAGGACACGTCATTCAGCAGTGGTCCACCACTACAGGGACCTCAGGGCACACCTCATACCCAAGACAATCAGGGACCTGGCATCAGTGGCAGTGGACATACGGTTCAGGGGAGAGAGGCACAGGACAACAGGGAAACTGGGAGGACTGCTGTGCACCAGGGGGAGGACAGGCCCAGGGAGCCAACTCTTCAGGAGGCACTCACGAGATCCTGGAAGCCTACCAACACTCCCAGGATACGATGGGCCAGATCCTGGACAGCGTGCAGGAGAACAGGCGGCTGCAGGAGGGACAGTACCAGGGGACCAGGGAGGACCTGCAGGCCATCAGCACCACCCTGGTCTCCATTGCAGGGGTACTGGCAGACATGGCCCTCATTATGAGGGAGGCAGTCTCACAACAGCGGGTCCCGGCCACTAGCCAGGCATCTGAACTGCCTTCCACCTCCGCTGCCGCCAGTGGACAGGAGGACCCACCACAGGACCAACAGGCCACCAGTACCCTTCCCCCTGCAGAAGGTGAACCACCCCGCAAACCTTCCATGCGATCCAGGCAGAAGCCA